>NC_062290.1:36824423-37143798 GCF_902655055.1 Lutra lutra | reverse complement strand
AGGCATAAACTGGTGAATAGGGAAATGCCACCCAGAGGGCCAAATCTACCTTATGATCTCTGGCTAATTCTGTCTGTAATTCTTAGTCAAATTTTGTTATCTGACTTCATGCTCCAAGGTGAACCTAATCTCTGCTGGAATCAGTTGTGTCACCTTCTTCTTATAGGTCTTTAATATTTTGGGGAAAGAGAGAGTAAGGGTGGACTAAACACAGACTAAAATCTCTTCCCGTTTTCCCAGCGCTTCCCTTCCTTCTTTCCCTTTAGCTAAAATCTAAGACTTCATGAGAGTCAATTCCTCAAACTAGAGCCTATCCAGACATTAGAGGTTAGTTCCTCATGTGGAGGCCCACCAGAGTGACCTGACACAACAATGCAAATGTTCAACTACTATTAAAAATCCTTTCTATTAATAAATGTCTGTGGTTTAGAATTAGGAACTTCAGGAGAGACAGTTTTTATGTGCTGCGTAGTACTGCTACTCTGTAATTCTGAGCACTATATAGAGCATATATTGATAAGACCAAATGGCTATATATTGATTTAATTAATAAATTCTTTTATCTTTCTAAATTGAACAAAGACCATGGCATTTAAATTTGCCAGTATTGTGTCATATGCAAAGATACTTGTGGGGAATATTCAGAAGCAGACACACGCACATTTTTTTCTCTTATTTTCCTGTGTGATTTATTGGTTATGTGTTCATACTTGGTTGCCACCCAAAATTTAATGCACATTAACGGTGTCCTAAAGATCATTTGCATTACTCCAATGACATATTGCGTTTCTCTCCCCTGTGGAGGCTCTATAATTATGCTGAAACCTTTTGTCTGTGACATTGGCAGTTCTCCTGGAGTGCACATATCTCCCAGCATCCTACAGATGTTGCTCAAAGTTAATCTAGTGGCAAAGGATGCCTCATTTTATTCATATTTTGGGAATCACTAGTGAGAATCTCAGTGCCACCACTTTTATCTTTGTCTTCAGATTTTGCACAAGTTATTCAAATTCTCTGTGTGACGCCTGGAGCAAGGGACACCACATGGTCAATGGCTTATGATGAGACTCTAAGCTGTATTTTTAGGTCTTTCAGATGTTTTACTTTTCATGGCTTTCACAGAACAGCTGAGCCCTCATTGGTGGTGGCTGAGCCCCATGGATTCCCATTTTCAAGTACTTAAGCTCCTATAGTGATTGATACCATAGATGAAAATACATCAGTAGGCCTGATAGATGAAGTAGAAAATGTACATTTCTCCATTTAATAGCTGTGTGGCAGAGAGTATCTACTTCTTTGTATGATTTATAACCAAGGTCTTCTTATTCTTAGGAGGAAAAAAAGCAACAACTTCTGTATAAAGAATAAAATAGTCTTTAAATTTAAAAGGGGACCCCATTTTATGTATGCTTCAGTTTCATTTTACATATTGGTTCAGTCAACTAATGTATGAGTTTCTGTCACCTCCCAAACTTGTGCCTAACATTACACATGGCTAAATATTCTAATTTAAATTTT
Source organism: Lutra lutra (assembly GCF_902655055.1). Classification (NCBI taxonomy): domain Eukaryota; kingdom Metazoa; phylum Chordata; class Mammalia; order Carnivora; family Mustelidae; genus Lutra; species Lutra lutra. The sequence goes on along the minus strand of NC_062290.1, from coordinate 37,142,280 downwards.
GTTTTATTTCTTTTTACAAGCTTTGCAAATTTTGAAGTTCATTGTCTGAGAGCTCTGAGAAGGCTAATAAAATGTTTTGCCATCCACAGCTGCCACCTATGGCTCTGCCTTTCCTCTCCCTCAGTATCCCTTCAGATTAATCTGAATTATCATGGTTGTAAATACATCTTTATTCTGTGATTGATTAGAGTCTTGGAGAAATCCATTACTAGGACTAACATGTAACTACATCTCTATTAAAACACTATCACGACCAAATAGCATATTGTTTCTCAGATAGTACTAAGGGATAAAAAATACACTGTCACTCTTCATCTCTTGATAAAATAATAAAACAATGTGTTATTATTCTTTCTGCTATTACCTTGCATCTTCTTCCTCCTCTATATTTTTAAAATTTCTAAGTGTTGATAAATACACAAATGTTGGTTAATATAATTTTTTTTAAATATTTTTTTTTTATTTGAGATTGAGAGAGAGAATGAGAGAGAGAGAGCACGAGAAGCAGGAGGGTCAAAGGGAGAAGCAGACTGCCCGCCAAGTAGGGAGACCGAAATGGTACTAGATCCCTGGACTCCAGGATCATGACCGGAGCTAAAGGTAGTCACTTAACAAACTGAGCCACCCAGGTGCCCCAGTTAATATAATTATTTGAAAAAAAAGTCTTGATGTTACAAAATACTTCTTATTAGAACATATACTAGAAAGAGACATGCATCATAAATCCGTTATTAGTATGTACATTTCTCATTTGCAGTAAAAGTGTCAGGTAAGAGGGGATGAATTATTTTTTAGCTTACTACTCAAAGTTGCTCTAAAGAAAAGTTGGTATTATACAAGACTGCAGCATTTGAAAAGGTACTAGAAGTGGTTGTGTGCTTATTTTGGAAGGCCCTGGAACATGGTAGTATCTTTATGTCTCTACTCTAGCCCAAGGTCTGGTGCTAAAATTTTTGCATTTCTGGAAATGTGATTTTACACCATATCAAGAGGTGATTTTAAAAAAAATGGGAACAACCATTAATCAAAGCTACATGCTATAAATCAAGCCTAATACCAATTTGTGAAGCCATAAATGAGAAAGTGTTTCCAGTAGAAATGACATAATTTACTATCAACCCCAGCCTCAACTCTTCTACTGACACTGATGTGTGTTATAAACTGATTTGAAATAAGAAATGATTTTTGATTTTTAGATGGCTTCATATTACCTGTAGAACTATTATATTGAAATTTTGGTAAGGCTCAATGAAATCTAAAGCAGGTGATCTGCCTCCAGTGACATATTACCCTATTTCTCAGATGATTCAGAAACTCTTGCCTGAAGAGTGATAAACTCACATGGCCAAATTTTGCTTCTAGATCTGTAGTTAACAGCCTTCGTATTACAGTTAGATAGTTGTAATGGGGGAATTTATCTTTCTCTATTTTGCAATATTGTCCCCTAAAGCTTTTATATAGTGCCCCAAACATTAAGTTATCTGCATATAATCTCTTGCATACCATAGTTAAAAGTGTTACTAGAATTTCTCCTTTAGGGCTCAGTTTAATATATTTATTGGGTAACTATTATATCTCATTCACTGGGGGTCACCAACAAGGAAGCAATGTTTGATATAAATGAATCAGAGATGCATGTAATTCTTCCTAAATTTTGATCCAGAGAATTGTGACAGATAATATTAGTTGCACAATATCCATTCCTACCTTATTTTTAACTAGCAAATACTAGTTTGTTCTAGGCATCAATGTTCTCAATTAAAAAATCTATTTCTCGGGACACCTGGGTGGCTCAGTGGATTAAGCCACTGCCTTCGGCTCAGGTCATGATCTCAGGGTCCGGGGATCGAGCCCCGCATCTGCCTCAGCATCCCCGCTGAGTTTAGAGCCTGCTTCCCCCTCTCTCTCTGGCTGACTCTCTGCCTACTTGTGATCTCTCTCTCTGTCAAATAAATAAATAAAATCTTTAAAAAAAATCTATTTCTCAGACCTTTTTGTAGTAAGGATGTTCATGTGACTCAGATCTGGTCATTGAGCAACAAACTACAATTTGCTAAACTTTCTGAGAAAGTTTTGTTACTTCCTTTTCATTCCCTTCTCTCTTTTACACAAGAAAGTGATATGACAACTAAAGATACTCCTTTCATCATGCAAACATGAGGAAAAATTAAGAGAATGTCAAATATAAAAGTTTCCGTATATGTGAACCACTGATCCAAAACTAAGAATACTTCTTCCTGGAATTTTTGTTATATTGAAAAATAAATATGTGCATATATAATTTGCTTACATGTCTGTGTTTTCATTTATACATGGACCAAACTATCCCTGATATAGAAATGTTGGTTCTAAGAGCTGTTTGTAGTTATTATCATGATAAAGCAAATTGTGCTAGTGTCTGTAGCTACATCAGAGTTGATCAAAATATGCTGTGTTAACAAAATTATTTTTAACAAAAAATATTTTTTTGTCTGCATGACTTCTTAGATAGTCTCATATGCTAAGATGCATTTTTATTTTTTAAGAGGGGACTGTAGGATAGTATTCCAAACTAATTTGACCAGGGAATCCATTTCCAAAGAGTTGCTACTATGACTCGTGTCCCATGGAATGATGGCACTGATGTAGAGAAACTCACATATAAGCATAAGTTAAATTTAATAGAGGAAATGAAATAAATGCGAGTAATTTTACTGTTAAATAATGAAATACAACTTTGCTCAGGTTGGAGGTCAGAAAGACTTTTTGAAAAGGTGACTGCTAAATGGACTTACTTTTCACTTATTTTGATATATTCAGTGATCTATTTACACTAATTTGGGCAGATCCCTCTTGGTCTGTACATATTTTATAACTTATCTTTGAATAATTTGCCAATTAAAAGTTGTATCCCTTGAAGGGAAGATAAATTGTATCTGTATCAAAATAAATGAATAAACCAGGGATTAAAATAAGTTTTAGTTTTATAAGCTCTGTGCTATAACCAGCTGAACTAATTGGCCATAAACCAGATTTTATTAAGGCCTATGTGTATGGTATATATAGCCTCTTCTCAGAATCATGCTAAAAATATCTAAAAGAAATGACCATGAAGGCTTGAAAACTGTTTAATCAAATAATACACTCCATATTTTTCATCTTCATAGTGGGCTACAAACAGGCAGGGGGAGAAATCCCTCTCCTCACCCTTTATTCATCAATCAGGGCTTATCAGAGTGAAGTCCTTGAGATATTTCTTGACATTTAGCACCCGGTCAAGTACCATATATAGGCTGTCTGTGGGGAAGGAATCTATGGAAACCACTCTGATATGGGAGATCCCTCTGTGTAATTATCCTAGAATTCTGTCCATATTTAAAATATGACAGTAAACTATGCCCCCACTGCAGTTCAATTTCTTAGCATTTCTCCTTTTTTACTTGTCCAAGATTAAACTTTACAAAAGGTAAAGAAAAAAGAGATGCTGTCATTCCCTGAACCAGGAAAAAAAAAATCATATTATTTCATTTGTGTATATGTTTTGCTTCCTAGGTAGATAAGGACATAATTTAAGTTCTGAAATATGATTGTATATCTGAAGAACAGTTTCCTACATTTTTTTCTTTTATGAAGTAATATACAAAAAGATTAAAGATTTTTGTGTTTGAAATGTAGGAAGTTTAGATTTTACTTATAAGCCCTAAAGTGTCAAGATATTGGCTCTTACTTCCTATATCCGAGCTGTGTTAGGGTCAGTAGGAAGAAAACATGCTTTTCAAAAAGCGAGGCTGTCAGACTACACCTCTGGTATTGGTGAATCTTTTAAAACGGGTGTCTGACCTGATGATTATTCAGATGTGGAAAGTGGTTCTAGTCCTAGAACTTTTTTTTTTAATCTTTTTTTTTTAAGGATTTTATTTATTTATTTGACAGAGATCACAAGTAGGCAGAGAAGCAGGCAGAGAGAGAGGGGGAAGCAGGCTCCCTGCTGAGCAGAGAGAGCCCAATGCGGGGCTTGATCCCAGGACCCTGGGATCATGACCTGAGCCAAAGGCAGATGCTTAACCCACTAAGCCACCCAGGCGCCCCTAGTCCTAGAACTTTTAATACTGGTTGCTATTTAACAAACGATGGGTGATAATTCTCTTTACATCAAGTGCAGTACAAATCACTAAGGACATATTGCTTTATTATATTATTAGATTTATTGAAGTCACATTATCATTTAGAAATTATTTTTAAGTAGATGACAGATTAAAAAATGAAAATAAATTTTATTATGATAATATACTGGTAAGCTCTTATATCATTTTTATATCTGTTTAGGTGGTATTTTTTGTTTTCTCATTTATACAAATATTTTCTAAAAGAATATCATATTTTTAGACCATTATATGAAACTGTGTCCCTGTTACAATTTGATCTTCAGCATCATATTTCCAGGGACAACATATATAATAATATTTTAAAGATAAGATTATGATATTTTAAAGACATATTTATCTCAGTTTTATCTTTTTTTTTTAAAGATTTTATTTATTTGACAGATGGAGATCACAAGTAGGCAGAGAGGCAGGCAGAGAGAGAGGAGGAAGCAGGCTCCCTGCTGAGCAGAGAGCCCGATGCGGGGCTCGATCCCAGAACCCTGGGATCATGACCTGAGCCAAAGGCAGAGGCTTTAACCCTCTGAGCCACCCAGGCACCCCTCAGTTTTATCTTATATACATATAAAGATACATATATATGTAGAAAAAGCATTCTTATAAAGTGGGAGAAGTAATTATAGTTCTTTATAAAGAATAAGTAAATAAATTAATTAATTAGTTAAATTGTTTGATTTTTTTAAGTGGGTTCCATGCCTAATGTGGGGCTTGAATTCACAATCCTGAGAACAAGAGTTGCATGCTCTACCAGCGGGACCAACAGACACCCCTTGATTGTTTTGTAAAAGCTATTGAGACTATGATGAAATGTGCTTAGAGAAAGTAGTTTGAAAAATGTGTTGGAAATAATGGTCAGATCTTGAGTCATACATTCACAGGATAGAACTTTATGATTGACACCCTCCTTCCACCTTTAGTCAAAAACCCCGTTTTGGCTGTTTCCTAACACTAGTTGATTCTCCCCCGTGTTAGAGCCTGGACATATCTCTGAGCTATAGTTCAAAGGCTACCAAATATTTCTGTTGAGATGTTACATTGTAGTTGTTATACAACCATCATTTATGCTAACAGAACAAGACTCTTTGGCAGCAATGCATTAGCAGCTCTTGGTCCCAGAACCAGCCTTTCTCATGTCCTAGAAGGTTATTTTGCTAAAACTTAGAACTCAGCAGAGTTCTCATCTCCTTTTTTGTAAGAATCTAGCATATCTTGTGCTTAAGCATAGTTGTTTAAAATAACATAATATCTGAACTTATTTTCCCATATAATGCACATAGATGAGGAATGTGTGTGGTCATAGAAATATTATTTTTAACTTCTCAAAAGTCTAGAGTTAAGGAAATCAGGATTCTAGTCTTTTCTCACACACAGAATCTGTGACCAAATTTTTCAACTCTGGAAAGTATTTTTATCAACTAGAAAATTTGGTAGTTTGATTAGCTGGTCATCAGGGGTCTTTCCCAGGTCCAATTCCATAAATAAATTATATAATAGTACATCTTTAGATATATTGCTTAAATGTGATGATAGACAAACTGATTTTTAACTTTATATCTTTCACTTTACTATGTAAAAATGAAAATGTATGACAAATAATCATGTTATAATAGTTCACTATAAAATTCATGTTACAAAGACAAATAATTAATACTTATTATATCTCTGACAAAAGATGAATAAAGAATGCTTGTATATTGAAATCATCTTATTTAATTGAATCTAGACAACATTTCCAGGTATTTAAATAGTAAAATTATGATATTAGCATGTTTCAAAAATTCATACATAACTATAGGAAGTAATAAAGGACTTAGTTGAGAATGAAAATATTTTAATATAGAGTACCCTGACATTAACTAAAATATTTTAGGCTTATGTTGTTACCTTTCTTTAAATCCTTACATAGCAATTAAAGGCAAGCAATGACTGGAGAGTAAGTAGAAGACCATATTTCAAATCCTCTCAGTGAACTAATAAAAAATTTATGCTGTTTTATAATACAGTATGAGCTGATGCAGAATTACCCAGGATTGGCAGGAGGAAGCTATTCTTAGTACAAAGCAGCTGTGTTTATTAAGTAAAATTTGTCATTACAACTACAAGTAAAATTTGATCAAATTTATAATATCAAAAGTCGTTTTTGTTAGTCTTTCAAAATGGAAAGGACTTAGAAAATACTACAATGTAAGACTTCTCATTTAAGAAGTAATTGGTCATTAATTCTCAATTGGTATGTTTAGAGAAAATGTTGGAACATATTAGAAAAAAGAAACTAAACAGCATAATAATCATGTCAATTAATACAACATCAATTTGATCTGCACAGGAGAAAATATAAAATAAAATAGTCAAAGTTGTAAGCTGTCTTACATTTTTACTGGTATTTTTTTGAATACTTAATTTTATCCATTTGGAAGGGTCTAGGGGTCTAGTGATGGGCTATTTATGGTAAATATCTCCTTATATGATTATATTTCATAGAAGCTAAATGACCATAAAATCCCCTGATTAATGTATTAGACATAGTATTGTCTTTTTTATCCAGGGATGATGTATTTATTCGTACAAGATTTCAATCATTAAGACAGTAAATAAATATGAAGAATTACTGAGGTATCAATTTAAAGTTTAGCGATGGTATTTTAAACTCTTGGTTTATTGACACAATTCATTATTTATATGTTGTATGAAAATATATAAAAGGATAAGAATCAGAAGAAACACTTATAGACCCATGATTTTAGTACTTTAACAATCAACAGTCATTCATTAAACTGTATTTGCTTTAAGAATTTGACACATGTAGGGGCACCTGGGTGGCTCAGTCTGTTAAGGGGTTGCATTCCTCTGAATTCATGATCTCAGGGTCTTGGGATCAAGCCTCCCCTCAGGCTTTCTGCTTAGCAAGGAGTCTGCTTCTCCCTCTGCCCCTCCCCCCCAGTTATGCTTTTACATACTGTCTCTCTCTCGCTCTCTCTCTTAAGTAAATAAATAAAACCTTAAACAAAAAAAGAATTTGACACATGTGATCCTTTCAGTCTTTTTTTTAATCCCTTAGGATTAAATGAGATAATATATATAAAAATCTCTTGTGACCATGCAGTGCTGAAAATGGCTAACATTTAAAAAATGAGTTATATTAATTGGATAAGATTTTTTTGTGGAAATGACAGGAACTGACTTCTTAGCTTTGCCTGTTCTTTCATAACTGATAGCTTAGAATGATGTTGTAATTTATTCTCACATCAGCATTTAAAGAATAAATATATTTCCCAACTCTTAAAGGTGTTATCTTTGAGATTAAACTATAATTAGGTCTTCTTCTAGCACATAAATGATATAAGTAAAGGAAGAATATGTAAACTACTCTCTCTCCCATCCTTGGGGCAGTGTATAGTGTGCATTAATGTTTAATGGTTTCTTTTTTTACTTAGTTCTGTTTTATTGCTCATGAAATGAGTGAGTGATTGCAGGAACCAGAGCCAAGCAAGCTTTCCCATACACCTCTGCCAGTGCACTGACCTGCAACACCCTGGTATTTCATTCCTTGGCCTCTGCTAAGTGGAGCCTGCCAGCCATTTTAAATTGTGCCAAACTGCATAGTGGTTTTGTGATGTGAAAAACATCCATTAAGTTATAGTTTGAGTCTACACACCACTTCATATTACTTGTAAAGCCAGCTCCTTCAACCTCAGCCTTGAGAGTAGTATACTTAAAAAAAAAAATTAGCAGATATATATGAAACAACTTAACCAAATATATGTGGAACATCCTATAAAATTTAACATTCAGGGATTAATTTTATTTTTATTTTCTTACTATAATACAACTGAATTAAGTCTGAATCTTTAGCCTCATGACAAGTTCAGAACATGAGGACGTTGAAGGTAGGGACTTGCTCATACTTGACATTAGTCTTTTGCCTCCATACCCTCTAACACCCACAAAGGCTTGTAACAAAGGACTGTCCCTGGTGGGGGGGGAATCTACTCTGGACATTGTTAAAAGCACCCCCATCCTCATTCTCTCTGTTTTTCTTGAACATTGATATTTTCTTCTTACATCAAAAGAATAAAGAAAATTAAATAGGTGAGTTCTCATTTAGTTAAAAAGCACTGCATGTATATTTAGGATAAAACCATTCAAGTTTATCCACAAACAAACACTTCAAAGAGTAGAAAAAAGTATTATATTATTAAAGAGTTTAGGACCAGCCACAGAAACTATTGGCCAAGATAATATTCCAGTAAAAATAGTAATACAAGCCTTTGTAAACTATTAATCAAGGTTAAAAGATAAAATGACTATTTACTAATGGATGAAAAGAATCAAGAAAAATGGTCTATTTGTAGGAATATTAATAAAAATTCTAAAGCTAGAACTTATTATTCATAGGAAAAGGAATAGTAAAAGATAACTTAGCATCCCCCCCCCCACTTCTTTATACAAGATTTAGACTAATGGTAGGTGTTTTTGCAAGTATGTTCAAACTAATTGAGTGGTTTACAGATTTGGGAGAGACAACCCAGAAATACTGACTTTACATTGAGCACACTTTAAAAGAATAATATATAATTTTCACTTAGTTTGCTAAACTATGCTGAATTAGTATGTGTGAACCTGAAGAGTTCCAGAGAGAGAGAAAAGTAATTGTTGCTTAATCGGCATACAGTGATGAAGGCCATTGTTGAGGAAACTCCATAGAGGTGAGATAAACTTTTCATGCAAAATTCTGTTGAATGTCAAAACTGATGATGACATACGCTCCAAGAAGTGAGGAAAACCATAATGAATCACATAACGAGACTTTTTGGAAAAAGTAGGGCAGGTTCCAAAGCATGTCTGAAAATGGCTTGAGAGAGAGTTGGATGGGGTGACTGCCATAGAATTTTACTGTGGTTAAAAGGTGGAACCAAGATAAGGGGGGCTATGTTCATATAGGCCAGAACTTTTTTTTTTTTAATTTCTTTTCAGTGTTCCAGAATTCACTGTTTATGAACCACGCCCAGTGCTCCATGCAGTATGTGCCCTCTGTAATACCCACCACCAGGCTCACCCAACCCCCAACCAACCTCCCCTTCAAAACCCTCAGTTTGTTTCTCAGAGTCCACAGTCTTTCATGGTTCATCTCCCCCTGAACTTCCCCCAACTCACTTCTCTCCATCTCCCAATGTCCTCCATGGTATTCCTTATGCTCCACAAGTAAGTGAAACCATATGATAATTGACTCTCCCTGCCTGATTTATTTCACTCAGCATAATCTCTTCCAGTCCCATCCATGTTGATACAAAAGTTGGATATTCATCCTTTCTGATGGAAGCATAATACTCTGTTGTATATGTGGACCATATCTGCTTTATTCATTCGTCTGTTGAAGGGCATCTTGCTTCTTTCCACAATTTAGCCACTATGGCCATTGCTGCTATGAACATTGGGGTAGAGATGACCCTTCTGTTCACTACATCTGTATCTTTGGGGTAAATATCCAGTAGTTAGGCCAGAGTTTTTGCATAGTTCTAATGTCAAACTAGCACCAAAGAAGGAAGTACCCAAGCTTTCTTATCAGCTTATCCATATGAGGGACAGAAGGGAAAGGAATGGTGGGATTTGAAGCTATTTTCATGTTTAAGCAACAAGCATTTGCTTTATTACAAAGGAAAGCAATAGTGATAAATTCAAATGGTGGTTTCCCTCCAAAGGATTGTCCCTCATTCCACTTTTGAAACTAGGTACAAGATCAGGATCGAGAAGAAGGTAAATTTCCAGGGCTCAGAAATACTTACATTAATGTAGAAGAGAATGATACTTTTGATCTGGGGAACAGCCAATATCAAAACCTCACTGAATGGAGAATTGCCTATAGGCATAAACTGGTGCCCCAGGAGATGACTAATGTGATGCCTTTGGTGGAGCTGAGAGAAATGCAAATGATGGAAATGATGATGGAAATAAATGACTTCTGTTTTCTGAGCACTTGTCAGTTGCCAAACACTGTGCTATAAACCTCCTAGAAATAATAGTTCATCTTAACCCCTTTTTATAGATGAGCAAATTAAGATTCAGAGAGTAACAACAACACAGTGAATCAAAGGATCAAGATTTGAACTTGTTGTATGTCTTAGATTCTGGAATCTTAGTCACTTCAAAAACAGTTACATAATGTCTGCTTATTTTACATAGCTGACATTTGAAAGCATACATTTCTTATTACTACTGTCTTAGTAAACTCATGAAAATTTACTGTTTTCGTCTATGTTTATAGAGTGATTTCATTGAAAGAAAGGAGACAGGAAACGATATTTCTCTGTTATTAGGAAATATGGAGCTATTGGGGATCTTTTAGAAATGGCTGTAATTTGGGGCACCTGGGTGGCTCAGTGGGTTAAGCGTCTGCCTTCAGCTTAGGTCATGATCTCAGGGTCATGGGATCAAGCCCTGCAACAGGCTCTCTGCTCAGCAGGGAGCCTGCTTCCTCCTCTCTCTCTGCCTGCCTCTCTGCCTACTTGTGATCTCTGTCTGTCAAATAAATAAATAAAAAATCTTAAAAAAAAAAAAAAAGAAAGAAAAGAAAAGAAAAGAAATGGCCATAATTGGGGTTTGTTTGACTTGCCATTTCTCTTCTGAATCACGGGCTGGTTGTGTCACTACTGTTAAAAAAATAAAATTCAACTGGATAAATTTGAAGATCTAATTGTTTTTATTCAACAATTCATGAATTACAAGTAGAAGGAACTTGGAAGAACTGTATACAATGGAAGACTTCTATATGCAGAAAAGAGGCAAGAAAAAGGAAGAGAGTGAATTGTTTCAGGCAAGTTTGCCTATCTTTGGGAAAAGGTGAGGGTCTGTCCACCAGATTACGTCACCAGTAGCACCAGGTATTTCCAGATTGACAGGTTAAAGGTCACACTCCGGGGAGAAACTGAAACTGTAGTTATGTATTAAGTCTTGGTTTGTGGATGTGGGGCTCAATACAAGTGACTCCATTTGGACCTGTTGTTTCTTTCTTTCTTTTTTTTTTTTTAAACATTATCTTATTCTGAAGATTTTAATGGTTTATCACTACCAATAGAGTTAAGTGTTAATCTGTATCTCTCTAAATTAACATAATAGTTCTATTTTTCAAAAAAGAAATCACTCAATTTATTAAGTACTATTTTATTGGAAATTTTGTATTAAAAAACTTAAACTGAGAAAATGAAGTAAAGGAAGCTCATTTAATATTGTCTACTGGAGTATGCATAAAGATTCAAAATATTAATAATTACTTAGTAAATATTTAGTGTTAAGATCCATATCCTCAAAACACAATGAAAATATGTTAAGAATTAAAGGAAAAATCACATCTGAAATACCATATGTAATTTAGATTAGAATCTGAAAGATGAACAGGGTTAATAACAGAAACCTATTTATTTATTAAATATGTGCTATATATGGAGCACTTCACAAAACACAAGAAAGGTCAGAGGGGAAAGTTACTCCGTGTCTAGAAGAATTTATAATCTATTCAAGAAATCAATAATAGAAAACTGGCATGGGAATAACCACAAAGGAATTATATAAAATAAAGATAATATTTTCAAATATGCTAAAATTATGTTCAGAGAGGGATGGATTAACCAAGGAAACCTTCCTGAAAATAACTAATTTTGACCCAAACCTATGAATGGTCACAGATGTCTAGAGAATAGTAAGGAGAGTAGAAAAATTTGGACAGCATCAGTTGAAATAAACAGAAAATATTTGTTCCTCAGCATCTCCCTCTTAAAGAAACCAGTCCTTTTTCTTGTGTTCTCACTTCCTTGTGAGAAGGCTGTTCTCACTTCCTTGTCCACAATCACAGGCTCATGATTAAGGATAGGCCAATCAGGTCACTTTATTTATCTGACCACAGTGATTGATTTAGGTTGGACGCTAAGATTCAAACTGGGTCAAAGAGAAGTTTAGGATAAGTTGAAAGCCTAAACTCAAATTCAAGTTTATCTTATTTCAAAGATAATGGTTTTAGATTCTATACCCAATGTTCTCAAATTTTATCTGGAAGGCCTGTTGAAATACACCTTTCTGGGTACACATTCAAAATTTCTGATTCAGGAGGTCTGGGTAGGATCCTGAAAATATGAATTCCTGACACATTTCCAGGTAACATCAAAGATGCTGATCTGGCTAGCACTTCTGGTGACCACTATTCTACACAAGACTATAGAGTTATAATAAAGATAGTGAAATGCCTGTTTGGGCTTAGACTTGCAACATCTAGTTAAAAAGAAACTTCTAAGATTTCATAAAATAAATTTAGGATACTATAATGAGAAATACAAATGTAGATATAATCATGAACTTACTGAAGAATTTGTTCACTGAAGGAGAAAACCGATGCTTTAGCTAAACACTGGATGAAAAAGATGTAAAGAAAACAAAAGCTTAATGGATAGGAGGAAGAACAGATGAGTTGACAGCCCAAGAAATAACAGTTAGAAAAATAGAGAATTGAAACAGACTAAAGGTTATTGGAGTTTCATTTTTGACAACTTTTAGTTCAGATTAATATATAATTTTTATGTAGCCATTTATATCCCAGCCAATTATGATTTACATACTTGATGTCATATTATAAAAATAAATACAACAGTACAAATTAACAGCAGAAAAACAAGTTCAAGAGCAAAAATAGGCAACAAACAGAAGGTGATGCTGAAATCCTTAAAGAAATTTGGAATTAGAGCAACATTAACAAATCAGTGTGTGAAGAAGGCAGAGTTGTGAGAGATATCATGTCAGTTTAAGAATAAACTGTTTGAAACCACTTAGATTTTAAAAACGTAGCTTTCACATAAAAAGGTGTTGTTTAAATCACATGATCTAACTGTAACTATAATCTGATAGATTTTTTTTTCATGCATCTTTATTTGGTGACAATAGTCAACAGGATCAGTTCCTTTTTTTAGAGAGAAAGAGTTTTCTTACTCTCTAAAAGAAGGAACTGATCCTGTCCATCTGACAGAAGGCTATTCCAGGGCTGGAAGAGAAATGCTCAACTCAATTATGAGATAGTTTAAGATACACAAAAGCAAAAGAAGCTTTGAAGTTTTCATTTGAAATACTTCACTACTTTAATATCCAGTTGTTGGTTTGGGTGAGGCTCTAATAGCTGAAAATAAAGCATTGTCCCTTACTAATTAGATTTAAAAGAAAATTAGTTGAATCATGAAATAGGGCTTGTTTGGATGGTAACATTGAAACTTCAGGTAGAAGAGGGGAGGTTTTGAGGTATTAACTCCACATCTAAAGAGACAGCTGTTGTTTTGCTTACGTTTTCTATTCTCTTCCATGTACCCTTAGCCCATGTTTATGCAAGCAATGCATTCTGCTTTGAGCAGGAAAAAACTGTTTACCCAGTGTGGAATATACATTCTTTACATCAGCACTGGACAGCTCCAACAAAGCATAGCTAGAAAGCACACTGATTGAGTTTTCCAACTCCACTTGTAGTGCTTTTTTATCAAATAGTGTTTGAGTGATCAGATCAAAGTGCTAGTAGGATAGAGAAGTTTCTTAAGTTTCATTTTTAAAGTTATTGTTCCCAAATTGTACATGTATATGAAAATAATAAAGGTACACATTAGTTTAGCTTTTGATTTAAGATAAGTTACATTCCCGGGGCGCCTGGGTGGCTCAGAGGGTTAAGCCTCTGCCTTCGGCTCGGGTCATGGTCCCAGGGTCCTGGGATCGAGCCCCACATCGGGCTCTCTGCTCAGCGGGGAGCCTGCTTCTTCCTCCCTCTCTGCCTGCCTCTCTGCCTACTTGTGATCTCTCTCCCTCTGTCAAATAAATAAATAAAATCTTTAAAAAAAAAAAAGATAAGTTACATTCCCATGAGTAAGAAACAATAGTTACAGAACATAGAAAATCCTAAAATGACAAGGAGGAAGAGGAAAAAGGCAGGGAAGAGAAGATACCAATTAAATTCTATGACTTGCAGGAGAATTTCCCTGAATGCTGCAACTTATTAAATGTTCAGTATCTATATAGCAGATGATGTTACACCTACATTTTTGTGTCTTCCTGTTTCAGTGCTTCAATCATTCCCCTGTGTGTATAACAGTAATAGGAGGGGTTTGCTAAAGATACATATTGCTTGGACTCACCCCTAGAGAATTCTTATTATATGGATTAGGGTTTGGCCCAGGAATCTTGACTTTAATCTAGCACCACAACCTGCCCACTCACAAGTTACTCTTGTAGGTGAATTCCTTATACTGTCTGAGAAGCTCTCTTACCTTTTCAACACTGTTATTATTCCCAGAAATCCTTGTATTTGATTTTTGAAGCCAAAAACCAACTGTTTGAGTGCTAAGACAAACACACCTGTGTGAAACTTATGTTGGCTCCCTCACTGTGTGACAATACAGGCCATAAAAAAGTAAAAGGGTATCTTGGGAGAGATTACACCGTATGCTTCGATTCACCTACAACACGGAGAGTTGCTGACATTATGCTGGTTATCAGTTTTCAACATGCACTGTGTGGCATCCTTAAGACTGAGAGGAGCTACTGTTTTCTCTTACACTGAAATTTTCTGTGTAATGAAGAAAATCAAGTATATTACTTTTATTTAATTGTTGCCATCCATGGCAGCCCTATAAATATTTCTGTGGCATTAGTAATAACTTAAAAAATGAAACAAGGCTATAAAAACCTTTCCTATGGTGATTTGACCATTCCATTTTATAGAAAACAAGGCATGTATTTTTGTGCCCATTAGCAAAGTATATCCTTGTTAGGTGCTTTTTCTTTTTTAAAGAAGTTGGCATGTAGCAAGCACACCATATTTCAAATAAATGGCATTGAAATAGCTCACCACAGCAAATAGATGTAAATTTTCTAATGAATTAGCCCCAAGTCATAAAATATTTAGTTTGTTTAAGGGAGAGAGAATAAGTGGTTAAAATAGATTTCCTATGGTGAAATTTGAGAATCATCAAAATGAAGCAAACAGCAACAAAATAACATTTGAATTTTTTTCCTCCATTTTTTTACTTGAGGGCCTGACTGAAATCCAGCATTCAACATTAAAGCAGCAATCTGCTTCAGAGTGGATGAATTTGTGATAAATGGTCCCTTGAGGTTTATAAAACATATTCTCCATAAAACAAGCCACAATATGTTTCTTCACATTAGTCAGTTCCTGACATTCAGGCTGCTGGAGTTCCAGTCCGGTGTTGGTACCTGCCATCCCCAAGCTGTAAACAACTCTTTGTTTATTGCAGCAAAGCTCATAGATCCATTTCAAGATTTTAAGGCGATGAAAGGCTGACTGCTTACATAAACTGAAGTGGGCTGCAATGTTGTTATTTTGTTTATTGCTCTTTTACTGCAGTGGTCAAATAGTCCCTTTGAGACCAGATACCCGTTTTCTGCCATCTGCACAGTCAGTATCAAAAAACTTGTGTAGAGGCGCCTGGGTGGCTCGGTGGGTTAGGCCACTGCCTTCGGCTCAGGTCGTGATCTCAGGGTCCTAGGATCGAGCCCCACATCGGGCTCTCTGCTCAGCCGGGAGCCTGCTTTCCCCTCTCTCTCTGCCTGCCTCTCTGCCTGCTTGTGATCTCTCTCTCTCTGTCACATAAAAAAATTAAATTAAAAAAAAAAAAAAACTTGTGTCAACTGAATCACTGTGGGAAATATTTATGAGAGGACTAATTAAATGAAATGTTGCCTCCCAAACTTGAATAGGAAGTGCAGATGATTAATAACAAATTAAAAGTAATCTACCATTTTTTTTTTCTTCTTAGTGGATAGTAGCCTTTGCCTTAGGGATCTCAAGGGGTGTAAATCATTTCTGTCTCCCTAGCAAGGGTTGGTTAAACATAACTTCTGTCCTTTTGTGTTAAGGTTTTGTGTTTACACTTCTGAAATTCATATCTCAATGTCTCTAGACAATTGCAACCACATATTAGGTTTATAGGCTATAAATACCCACCCAGGTAACTCATCAAATCACTTATTTTTGTCTTTATGTTGTCTGAATCAGCAAGTCCAAAAACAAAACCACAACTTCAAGCAAAAAGTAAAATTTGATCACACAAAATTATACTCATATAAAGCAAAATCATGAAAGTTTATGAGTGGAGGTAATCTGTTTTCTTCCGGACAAAAATCATTACATTTTAATTTGAAATGATAGGGGCATTTCTCTAAAAGGTCTAAGAATGCCATATTTTACTTTTTTAATTTTTAATTTTATTTAATTTTGTGTATGTGTTCCAAAATTCACCGTTTATGCACAACACTCAGTGCTCCATGCAATATGTGCCCTCCATAATACCCACCACCAGGCTCACCCAACCCCTGAACCCCCTACCCTCCAAAACCCTCAGTTTGTTTCTCAGAGTCCACAGTCTCTCATGGTTTGTCTCCAACTCCGATTTCCCCCAACTCACTTCTCCTCTCCATTTCCCAGTATCCTCTATGTGTTTTTCCTTATGCTCTACAAATAAGTGAAACCATATGATAATGCCATATTTTAAATATTGGACTCTAGAGGGTGGTTCCATGGCATGATTTTGACATTTATTTTTGGAACTCTTATATTAAAATTTAGATATGTATCTCAATAAGGAAAGAGTATTTCCTTCTTTGAATCTCATCACAATCCAGAGCTGACATAAGCCTTGAATACTTTGATGATAATAAGGGTTTACTTCAATAAAATAGGTTGTAGAAGAGTTTGAGGTTTTAAACTTTCTAAAGAATTGCTTTTGAATGAAAATAAATTACACTTTATATTTAGAAGTGAGGAAAAATATATTTATTAAAATGTATAGTTGGAAACATATTTAAGCACAAACAATTTCTAATTGAGCAATTTTAATGAAAAAATACTTTCTACTGAAAAATCATGAAATTATTTTGTTACACAATCTTTAAAATGCTTATAAGACAGTGTTTTCAAGATGAAAAAGGAAACTGGTGTTCAGTTGAAATTATGTTTAAAACATGGCTTTGAAAACAGAGGCAAATATTTTTATTTTATGTTGCACTCATACAAATCTGTCAATTCTAAGAAAAAGTTTTTAATCCCTCAATATTTACATATTACATGCATGGTAAAGCAACTGGACAGATTACTGTGCCTCATTTTCTGATGTATATAATATGATTTATAAGTATATGATATGAAATTTATGCATACCTTAATCTTTAACACATTACTGAATTAAAGAAAAAACACACAACAGAATGTTCTACCTATCAAAGTAGACAGTTTCAATACAATGGAATTAAATTAACAAAGTGAGACCCAGTGCAACAGTTGTGTATATACCTACTCCATGATGATGAATTCTATCCCAAAAGGATTTTCTCATCTAGAAATATGGACATGATATGAGGATATTTTTCATGTCAACACTAACAAGTTGCTTAATATATACATGATATATGGATGGATGGGTGGATATCTGAAAATTTATATAAGGAGCCATAAATCCACAGGAGCAGTTAAATAAATAAAATCCAGTGCCTATGAGATTTTTAGTTATGAAGCATTACATTTTGTTCTGAGAGTTCTCATAAATGGTAAAAAAGAAAAATATATATATTATATAATTCTCATTGTCTGAAGGAATAAAACATGTTATTTAGGAGAGACATTTCTGGTACATAATTTTTAAAGAAATATATATTAGTCTTCAATGCAAGAGATTTTACATTACAAAGTGAATTTCAAAAGAGGTCTTAAGAAATGTGCACAAACATGGGAAGTACTTTTTAAAAATAAACTATTAAACAATTAAATGGCATACAATGCAATTTGTCCCATTATTAGTAATGTTACCTGTGATCATTTGGTTAAGGTAACATCCATCAAATTTCCCCACTGTGAAATTCCATTTTCCACTTAACAATTACTATAGTTAGTTCTGCTATAATATTTCTATCGAAAACACAAATTTGTTCCTATGTGATTCATACATCAGAGAACTAATTGGAAAAAAATTGTGTGTGTTTGTTTATGTGTGATTTTTGTCTTGTAGAAACACTAGGTGGACACAGAAAATAAGACCCAGTTGGACCAGGCTTTGTAGGAATACACAAAACACACACACGTACATCCTTCAAACATCTGCCTGCTGCCTCAGTTGGCCATGTGAGGCATGAGACAAACTGAACCACATTATTTGTTACAACTTCCTACCTAATTTCAGATAAACTTTCTTCCACCACATCACAATCATACAAGCTGCAGTTCATCCAACATCAATAAGTAGAAGCAAATTTCAAGACTTTCTCAAGATAAAGTGCCATATTTATTATAATGTATATTATATATACTTTATATATAACATATATATATAACATATATATTATAATGTATATAATGTATATCTTAACCACTTAATATGCTACCATTTTTGTTAGGTTTCTCTTTTTTTTTTTAAGATTTCTTATTTATTTATTGGACAGAGAGATAGAAAGCACAAGTAGGCAGAGCAGCAGAAAGAGGGAGAAGGAGAAGCAGGCTTTCCGTGAAGCAGAGAGCCTGATGCGGGACTCAATCCCAGGACCCTGTGATCATGACCTGAGCCGAAGGCAGGCGTTTAACCGACTGAGATACCCAGGAACCCTGTCAATGATGATATCTTTATATTTTCTGCAAAACCCTGTGGTTTTTATTTTTGCAATTTTGCATGGCATGATGACTTTTAGAAACACATCCCATAATAGTAGAACTGGTTATTATGATCTATTGTAGATGGTTTAAGGCTATGTAAGAGTCCTATTTTCTATCAAGAATTCACCATTGATTCTAGCATCTATTGGTGGATTATTGCCAGTAGTATTAAGGCAATTTTCTTTTCTTTTAATTTCCTTGCTTTTTCTTTTTTTAAATTTTATTTACATTATAGATAACATACAGTGTTATCTTAGTTTCAGGTATACAATATAGTGATTCATCAATTACATATATCACCCAGTGCTCATGACAAGTGCTCTCTCCTTAATCCCTATCATCTGTTTACCTACCCCCCATCCCTACTCTGGTAACTGTCAGATTGTTCCCTAAAGTTAAGTGTGTTTCTTGGCTTGTTTCCCTCTCTCCCTCTCCTATATTTTTACCCTTTGTTCGTTTGTTTTGTTTCTTAAATTCCATGTACGAGTGAAATCATACCATATTTGTATTTCTCTCACTGACTTATTTCACTTAGCGTAATACATTCTAGTTCCATCCCCATCCTTGCAAATGGCAAGACTTTCTTCTTTTTTAAGGCTGAGTAATACTCTTCTCCCACTCAGAAGACTGTCTTTTTGTTTTGTTGATTGTTTCCTTTGCTGTGTGTGAATCACTTTTGAATTCAATGTGGTGTAATCCCCTAAAAGGATAACTTATTTGATAACTTTTTTTTTCAAATTAAGTGAGTAGAAATTCCTTTAATCTGGCTCCTTTTGCCACATTCCCATCATTTCTTGAGCTTTTTCTTACTTTTTCACACAACTTGGTATTCCATGCTCATTGTATGCTTTTCCTGAATCAGTCATTTCTCTTTATGGTTCCTTTTAGTTACCAATGATACTCAGAGGCCAAGACCTGTTATGTTTATTATTTGTTTCAAGGGGTTCTAGAACATTCTGAAGGACAGTTATTGGAAAATATACTTTTTGAAACACAAAAATGAGTTTGTAGCAAAAATGTATTTCATGTGAATGGGATTTTAAATTTTTGTCTTTCTTAGTTTTGCATAAATTATAATCATTTTGACATTTTTTTTCTCTTTGTAAGGGCAATGGGGAATAGTTTATCCTATTTACACAAGGTAAAGTTTCTGTACCTTTAAATAATGGACTTAGAATAAAATAAGTTCTCTAACTCATGGATGTATAGAATGATTTTGGGAAATTGGGGCCACAAGAAAAAAGAAATTCGTCACAAATTTTATTTAAGGTGATTATCTAATCTTGTAACTATTCTTGAACATTAGTGAAAACTGACAAAATCAACTTTCATTGTTATTATAATGGTTGAGTTTATGCAGAGAAAAGGGAATACATCAGCCAAAAGAAATCATGACAGTAAATGGTGCCTTCTGTTCTCATTATTATGAAAACAAACGCACTTTAAAGCATGGCCAGTTAAACAACAATAACAAAAAACTGAACTAGAGATTTCACTAAACATAAACAATCAAATATTTCAGGATCATCCATAGTTTTTAATTTAAAGAAAAAAAATCCTAACATTAGCTTCACCCTCTCCTTTACCCATATGCACATACAAAACTAGCCAGATTCACACAAACATGTAGAGATATAAATTTCCCTTAATGACATTTAATCTGTCTTAAAAACTTGAGCAACAAATGTTAAAGTTTAATTATGAAAGCATAATTTGATGTTCTTGAAATATGAGGAGCAAGTAATTATTAAAAAATAGTTGAAGACAGTGATGGTGAGTTCTGTTACCTTGAGGTGAAGTCACAATTATACATGCAAAATATATATCAAGGTTATTTAACTCCCAAATTATGGGATAAATTGTAAGTCAATTTATTTTTATGTACAGGCCAATTAGGTGGCCAAGATAACTGATTTAAACTTCTATTTATACAGCATTGTCAATATGTACTGGCCACTGAGCTAGGCTCTGAGGTAAAAAATTATATAAATTTTACATTTTATATTTTGTATATGTTTTAGGAGAATATAATATAAATATATTATCCCTTTTTATCAGTATGCTAACATTGTTGTGCTACCAACAGATGTTACAATATATTGTAGTAAGTTTTATAATAGAGACAACCCTGCATTCATAGTATTAGCTAGCCATATAACATTGATTATGTTAGGTTCTGTTTAAGACACTTAGATGTCTGAATTCAGTTGATCCTCTTACTTGATGACTATAGGTGATAGGTTGACTGATACGTAAATTGGAACCCAAAGAGTTTGAGTAATTTATGATGGTTACACAGCAGGTGAATGGGACTCAGAACCATAAAGTCTGGCTGCACAGTTCATGTTCTTTTTATGGCCTTAAAACGAGAGAAGAGGAAAAAAAAAATAAAGAAACAAACACTTTTGTTAGGCAGGGTAAGGGATGGGGTGTTTAAAGTAGGATTCACTGCACAAATTTGCATCAGATACCTGTCCTCATGGAACTTTCACTCCATGATATGTTGTAGAGTGTAATCTGTAGGAACTCTGGTCCATGTTTTGAGGAGAAGGTTGTTGAATAAACTGGAATTTGGGGTCATAATTAGCTAAGTTTTCTTTATCTTTCCCCTAATTATCATGAGTAATTTAAGATATGGTATATAATAAAAGCAAAATAACTAAAATCAATGTTAAGTTACCCAGGAACCACATAATTCTCTGTCTCATAATTCTGTAAATATTGAATATCCAAATATTATCTTGAGCCAGGCAGAATGAATCATATGCATAAGTAATTATTGTTAAATAAATTCCTATCCCCTAATATAATGGATCTACATTTTGCATGAACTTTACAAAGTAAATCATTGTAGTTGGTGTTAATAAATTTGTCAGTATGAATCTTCTTATGTTGATTATATTTATAGGTCCTTAAACTTGATTGAATTTTAGAGAAAATTCTCAAATTAACCTCCTGTTGTTCCATTTTCCAATGGCTTAAGTATCTACTACATCTATCTTTTTAAATTATTATAAATTTATTAATCCTGATGCTTGTTTAATTATATGACAATATACAAGCCATTTATGGTTTTTCTTTGCAGTTATGTCTTCTTCTGTTCTACCTGATGCATATGGAATTAGCTTATGTTCCCATACTTAATTTCTGTTTATCAATGGATACGTCAACTTCATACAATAGTTTATGTGCTTTGAAAATAGACTGACCAGTGTGTCACTATTTATTGTTACCTAACCTCTTGTCTCTCTGCTGTTTGGGATTCTGTTCTTTTGGTATCAGTAGTACACCTTATCATTAATCACCATGCCTCTTTATTGAAAAGTATGAGCAATCTTTGGAGCAAATTTGCCTGACTTAAAGATAGAAGGAGAAGTTGCATAGCCTGAAATCAGTTGAATTGTTTATTCTTTTTTTTTTTTTTTAAGATTTTATTTGACAGCAAGAGACACAGAGAGAGAGGGAGTACAAGCAAGGGGAATAGAAGAGGGGGAAGCAGGCTCCTGAGCAGAAAGCCTGATGCGGGGCTCAATCCCAGCACCCTGGGACCATGACCTGAGCCGAAGGCAGAGGCTTTAACCCACTGAGCCACCCAGGCACCCCTGAATTGTTTATTCTTAGTGTCTATCTGTCCACACCATACCCTGGTGCTAAATACCACCTTCCTCAATTGCATTTATCTTTCCTCTGATTTATTATTCCAAAGTTCGTGCAAGCTATGTTAAATAAATTAAGTTGTTTTTCACTTGTGCATTATACTAAGACTTTTCCTGAAGTACGCTAAGAGGAATGAGAATAATAGTGGAACTGAGAAACTAGATAGAGATGGAAGGTAAATAAAGCATGGGTTTTCTGACCTTTGTTGCTGACCTGCAATCAAAATGAGCACACGAAACTTTTCCCGAGAGACATATAACCTGCTTGTTTTGGCCTTGCCCCTTTCTGACATTTGCTTGGTGATTCTTTCATTGAGGGTCTATGACCAGAAGCACCTTCTCCTCTATGGCAATGCTGTAATGTAAGGAGTCTCAATCCCCATTGCCAAAAAATAAGAAAGGAAGAGATTGCCTTAAAATTTGGGAGACTCTTGGGTGCCTGGGTGGCTCAGTGGGTTAAGCCTCTGCCTTCAGCTCAGGTCATGATCTCAAGGTCCCAGGATCAAGCTCTGCATCCAGCTCTCTGCTCAGTGGGGAGCCTGCTTCCCCCTCTCTCTCTGCCTGCCTCTCTGCCTGCTTGTGATCTCTCTCTCTCTGTGTCAAATAAATAAATAAAATCTTTTTAAAAAATTGGGGAGACTCTTTTATATAGACAGTCGTGAAAGAGAATTTAAAGAACAGGGGTCAGGGGTTAGGAAGGCAGCTTGGAAACTTCCAGAATATTAGAAATTAAGAGATTGGGTATAGGGAGTTTCTGGTCTGAAAACCCAAGAAGAAGGTTTGGGTAACATACTTCAACCCCACCTCCCCCAGAATTTCCAAATGAATTTTTAAATTATGTATATCCTTGTACTTATTTAGTTTAAAATCTGTCATTTTACTCATTAGGTGAAGTGGTGGCAATGAATGCAGTTTTCAACATTTATAAAATGTGAATGATTTATTCACCCTTTATCAATAAGATACAGTCATTCATCTTCAAAATATGTGCCCAAGCTATACATCATTTTCTGCTTTAATATGTATTTCCTTTTAATTCTTAACAGAATTTTATCTCCATGAAACATGATATTTTATTCTTTGAAGTCTTAGTTATTATTGACCTATAGACTAGTGTCCCTTTATTTTCTCCCCAAGTCTTTGTAGTTTAGAAGAATGTTTTCCAAAAGAACATCATGTGATAGCGAAGATGTTCTAATCTGCACTGGCCAATAGAGCAACCACTAACATCATATGTCTAGTGAGCAGTTAAAATGTGGGCAGTATATGAGGAATGGATTTCTTTTTGAAGATTTTATTTATTTGAGAGAGACCGAAAACATGAGTGAGGGAGAAGGGCATAGGGAGAGGGAGAAGCAGACTCCCTGTTGAAGAGCGAGCCCGAGGCAGGGCTTGATTCTAGGACCCTGGGATCATGACCTGAGCCAAAGGTAGAGGCTTTAACCCACTGAGCCACCCAGGCTACCGCCCCCCACCCGTACAGCATTTTTGTCAGGCAAAAAGTACATTTGGAAAAATCCTTGTGGACCCCTCAACTGACTTTTGAAAATCTCTGCTTCCACCTTTGTGTAGAATGTTTTATCCATAATTTTGTGTTATGATTTCTGGAATGAGGTTAGTTTCCTCCAGAATCTGCAGTGAGATCATAGTCTGCCCAAGGCAAGAAGGAAATAACATCAAACCAAAGCTATGCTATTAAATAACTATAAACCAGTTACAGACTTGTAGGTTATGATATGAAATCCTGCACATTATTGGTCAGTTAATATCACATGGACAGTAGCTAGTACTGAGTATGCAGTACGGAGATGGCTCAGTGTAAAAGAAGTATTCTGAACAGACTAGGATTCCAGGACTAAGCAGGAGAAAATTCTTTGGCATTCGGCATTCTTTCTAATATGACATCAGGTTAAACCAACAGCTCTCATAGAAACATATCCAGATATTTTTAATGATATTATTACAGACATTCTTTTGAAATTTGTGAAGATGAATATTAAGAGATATTTAACAATTCAGTATTTTATGTTGTTTAAAAATATAGTTAGAATGCCAAGGAATAAAGTATATTTTGCATTTTTATGTTACCTTTGTTCTGTTGAAATAAGAGATCTATTAAAACTAATACCTCTTTCTGACCATATCATTAGAGCGAAAGTGAAGACTATTACCCTGGAAATAGAAGCATTTGCCCATAGAGAAGAAATTTAAGCTGTAAATTCCAGTATTCTCATTTACCTGATCATGTGCCCACTAAGAATACGCCACCTGTACTCCAATGTTCATAGCAGCAATGGCCAGAGTCACCAAACTGTGGAAAGAACCTAGATGCCCGTCAATGGACAAATGGATAAAGCAGATATGGTCCATATATACAACGGAGTATTATGCCTCCAACAGAAAGGATGAATTCCCAACTTTTGTATCAACATGGACAGGACTGGAAGAGATTATGCTGAGTGAAATTAGTTAAGCAGAGAGAGTCAATTATCATATGGTTTCACTTACTCATGAAGCATAAGGAATAACATGGAGGACATTGGGAAATAAGAGAAGTGAGTTGGGAGAACTCAGAGGGGGAGACAAACCATGAGAGACTGTGGACTCTGAGAAACAAACTGAGGGTTTTGGAGGGTAGGGGTGTGGGGGGTTGGGTGAGCCTGGTGGTGGGTATTAAGGAGGGCTCGTATTGCATGTCACACTGGGTGTGGTGCATAAATAATGAATTTTGGAACACTGAAAAGAAATAAAATGGAAAAAATTCCACCTTAAAAAATGCATTACACTAACTTTACTTATTTTACTGTATCATAATTTGTCTTTCTAGTCTACCTCTGTATTTTACTTCATCTACAGTTATAAGATTTAAAAATAGTAACAGGAAACCTTTTTAATGCAAAAAGAAAAAGAAAATAGCTAATATTATACTGTGAATTATAATGAAAAATCACTTGATAGTGTTGTCCATTAATTGGATTATTATTTCTCGAACTGACACTACAGGTTACTAGGTCATAGAAAAATGCCTTTTTAAAAAATTATGGGGGCATCTGGGTGGCTCAGTGGGTTAAGCCTCTGCCTTTGGCTCAGATCATGATCTCAGAATTCTGGGATCCAGCCCCACATCAGGCTCTCTGCTCAGCAGGGAGCCTGCTTTCCCCCGCCCCCTGGCTGCCTCTCTGCCTACTTGTGATCTCTGTCTGTCAAATAAATAAATAAAATCCTTAAAAAAAGAATTCTGTAAAAATTACGACGTTTTTATTTTAATAAGTTTTTATATAAAATAAGAATTTAATAATTCTTTAATAAGATTTTTTTATTTTATTTTTTTAAAGATTTAATATAAGTATTAAAGTATATTGTTATATTGTTATATAAGTTATATAAGTTATATATAAGTTATTGTTATATAAGTATTTATGTCTTGAAAAAAAGATATTGCTCCAAAATACTGCAAGTGTTATTCGAGATCTCCCACATTTTTTACTGCCTCCAACAAATATAAATGTGGTAGGTATGGGTACGACACCTGCTTCCAAGTTCCTAGTTGCTTCAGGACATTCTAAGCTCTGAATTCTGACCCCTGCTAAATTCTATGTTGAAACCCTAAACCAAGTGTGACTGTATTTGCGTTTAGGACTATTAGGAGATAGTTAAGTTTAAATGAAGTCATAAAGGTGAGATCCCAATCTGATAGGATCGGTGGCTTTATAAAAAGAATAGAGAAGACTTTTCTCTCTATCTTTCTCTCCACCTGTACACACCGAAGAAAGAGGTCACAGTGAAAAGGCAGCTGTCTGAAAGTCAGGAAAAGAGCCCTTATCAGAAAGAGATTATGCTGGTACTGTGATCTTGGACTTCCAGTCTTCAGAACATTAATTTCTGTAGCTTAAGTCACCCAGCCTATAGCATTTTGTTATGGCAGCCCAATGAGAGAACGTGTTTCATTTTATTAATTAAATGGAAGAATTTATTGGTGTCCATCATATAAAGTTAGCCTTACTTGAAATAAAATTTATATATTATATATATATTATTTATATTAATTTATAAAAATTAATAGTATGTTTGGTTTTTTGTTTCTAACAATGGACACATTATTTTTATACAGCAATCATAACAGGGATCAATGGTTACATACAATTTTCCTGCAAGGAAATAATTGGGACTACTTGCTCTTTTTTTTTTTAATTAGTTTCATAGGTAGAATTCAGTGATTATTCAGTTGCATAGAGTACCTGGTGCTCATTACATCAAATAACCTCCTTAAAGCCCATCACCCAATTATTGATGCCCCCCAACTATCTCCCCTCCAGCAACCCTCAGTTTGTCTCTTATGGTTTGCTTCCCTTTCAATTTTCATCTTATTTTGTTTTTCCTTTTCTTTCCCTATGTTCATCTGTTTTGTTTCTTAAATTCCACATATGACTGAGATCATATGATAATTGTCTATCTCTGACTGACTTACTTCACTTACCATAATACCCTCTAGTTCTATACATATCCTTGCAAATGGCAAGATTTCATCCTTTTTGATGGTTGAATAAAAGTCCATTGTATATGTGTGTGTGTGTGTGTGTGGGGGTGGGTGTGTGTATTGATATATATCACTTTTTCTTTATTCATTCATCTGTCAATGGACATCTGGGTGCTTTCCATATTTTGACCATTGCAGACATTGTTCTTATAAACATTGAGGTTCATGTGCCCCTTCAAATCACTATGTTTATATCCTTTGGATAAATACCTAGTAGTGCAATTGTTTGGACATAGGGTAGCTTTATTTTTAACTTTTTTGAGGAACCTCCAACTGTTTTCAAGAATGGTTGTACCAGCTTGCATTTCTACCAAAACTGTAAGAGGGTTCCCCTTTCCCTTCATCCTCACCAATATCCATCGTTTCCTGAGTTCTTAATTTTAGCCATTCCAACTGGTATGAGGTGATGTCTCATTGTAGTTTGGATTTGTTTTTCCTTGATGCTGAGTGATTTTGAACATTTTATTTTTCATCTGTCTGTTGGCCATTGGATTTCTTTGCAGATATATCCGTTCATGTCTTCTGCCCATTTTTTACTGGATTTTTTTGGTTTTTGGGTGTTGAGTTGGGTAAGTTCTTTTTAGATTTTGAATACCAGCCCTTTATCTGATAAGACATTTATAAATACCTTCTCCCATTCTATAGATTGCCTTTTAGTTTTGTTAGTTGTCTCCTTAGCTGTGTAGAAACTTTTTATCTTGATAAAGTCCCAATAGTTCATTTTTACTTTTGTTTCTCTTGCCTTTGGAGACTTGACTCACAAGAAGTTGCTGTGGCTGAGGTCAAAGAGGCTGCATTTGATGGATTCCTGTTTCACATTAGGTCCCTTTCTGGGTTCTCTATTCTGTTCCATTGATGTTTCTGTTTTTGTGCCAATTCTGTACTGTCTTGACGATTACAGCTTTGTAATATAGCTTGAAGTCTGGAATTGCGATGCCTTACACTTTGGTTTTCTTTTTCAACATTGCTTTGGGTATTCTGAGTCTTTTCTAGTTCCATACAATTTTTATGATTGTTTGTTCCACCTCTGTGAAAAATCTTGGTTGTGATTTGAAAAGGATTGAATGGAAAGTGTAGATTGCTTGGGTAGCATAAACATTTTAACAATATTTCTCTTCCTTTTTAAAATTAATATATGATATATTCTTTGTTTCAGGGGTTCAGTTATGTGATTCACCAGTTTAAACAATTCACAGCACTCACCATAGCACATACCCTACCCAATGTCCATCACCCAGCCACCCATCCCTCCCACCCCTCTCTCCTCCAGCAACCCTCAGTTTGTTTCCTGAGATTATGAGACTTTTATGGTTTGTCTTCCTCTCAGGTTTCATCTTGTTTCATTCTTCCCTCCCTTCCCCTATGATCCTTGATCCTCTGTCTTGTTTCTCAAATTCTTCATATCAGTGAGATCATATGACAATTGTCTTTCTCTGATTGACTTATTTCAGTTAACATAATACCCTCTCGTTCCATCCACATTGTTGCAAATGGCAAGAATTCAGGTTTTTTGATGACTGCATAATATTCCATCACACACACACACACACACACACACACACACACACACACACACACCATCTTCTTTATCCATTCTTCTGTTGATGGACATATAGGTTCTTTCCATAGTTTTCCATAGTTTGGTTATTGTGGACAGTGCTGTTATAAACATTCCGGTGCATGTGTCCTGTGCATCACTACATTTGTATCTTTAGGGTAAATACCCAGTAGTGCGGATGCTGGGTCATAGGATAGTTCTATTTTCATCTTCTTGAGGAATCTCCATGTTATTTTTCAGAGGGGCTGCATCAACTTGCATTCCCAACAGCAGTGTAGGAGGATTCCCTTTTCTCCCCATCCTCGCCAACATCTATCATTTCCTGACTGGTTAATGTTAGCCGTTCTGACTGGTGTGAGGTGGTATCTCATTGTGGTTTTGATTTGTATTTCCCTGATGCTGAGTGCTGTTGAGCACTTTTTCATGTGTCTATTAGCCGTTTGGATGTCTTCTTTGCAGAAATGTCTGTTCATGTCTTCTGCCCATTTCTTGATTCGGTTATTTGTTCTTTGGGTGTTGAGTTTCATAAGTTCTTTATACATTTTGGATGCTACCCTTTATCTGATATATCATTTGTGAATATCTTCTCCCATTCTGTCAGTTGTCTTTTGGTTTTGTTGACTGTTTCCTTGTTGTGCAAAAGCTTTGGATCTTGATGAAGCCCCAGTAGTTCATTTTTGCCCTTGCTTCCCTTGCCTTTGGCGATGTTTCTAGGAAGAAGTTGCTGTGGCTGAGGTTGAAGAGGTTGCTGCCTGTGTTCTCCTCAAGGATTTTGATGGATTCCTGTCTCACATTGAGGTCTTTCATCCATTTTGAGTCTATTTTTGTGTGTGGAGTAAGGAAATGGTCCAGTTTCATTTTTCTACATGTGGTGTCCAATTTTCCCAAAACAATTTTTTGAAGAGACTGTCTTTTTCCCATTGGATATTCTTTCCCGCTTTGTTGAAGGTTAGTTGACCATAGAGTGGAGGGTCCATTTCTGGGCTCTCTATTCTGTCCCATTGATCTATGTGTCTGTTTTTGTGCCAGTACCATACTGTCTTGATGATGACAGCTTTGTAATAGAACTTGAAATCAGGAATTGCGATGCCACCAACTTTGGCTTTCTTTTCAACATTCCTCTGGCTATTCAGGGTCTTTTCTGGTTCCATATAAATTGTAGGATTATTTGTTTCATTTCTTTGAAAAAAAATTGATGCTCTTTTGATAGGGATTGCGTTAAATGTGTAGACTGCTTTAGATAGCACAGACATTTTCACAATATTTGTTCTTCCAATCCATAAGCATGGAACGTTTTTCCATTTCTTTGTCAATTTCTTCCATGAGTATTCTATAGTTTTCTGATTACAGATTCTTTGCTCCTTTGGATAGGTTTATTCCTAGGTATTTTGTGGTTTTAGGTGCAATTGTAAATGGGATCAACTCCTTAATCTCTCTTTCTTCTGTCTTATTGGTGCATAGAAATGCACCTGATTTCTCTGCATTGATTTTTATATCCTGACACTTGTTTGAAATTCTGTAAGAATTCTAGTAGTTTTGGAGTGGAGTCTTTTGGGTTTTCCACATAAATTATCATACCATCTGCAAAGAGCAAGAGTTGACTTCTTCTTTGTTGATTTGGATACTTTTATTTCTTTTTGTTGTCTGATTGCTGAGGTAAGGACTTCTAGTACTATGTTGAATAGCAATGGTGATAGTGGACATCCCTGCCATATTCTTCACCTTAGAGGAAAAACTCTCAGATTTCCCCATTGAGAATGATATTCTTTGTGGGTTTTTCATACATGGCTTTGATGATATTGAGGTATGTTCCTTCTATTTCTACACTGTGGGAGAATTTTTATCAAGAAAGGATGCTGTATTGTCATTTTTTTTCTGCATCTATTAAGAGGATCATATGGTTCTTGTCCTTTCTTTTATTAATGTGGTTTATCACATTGATTGATTGTGGATGTTGAACCACCCTTACAGCCCAAGAATAAATCCCACTTGATCATGGTGAATGATACTTTTAATGTACTGTTGGATCCTATTAACTAATATGTTGGTGAAAATTTTTACATCCATTTCATCAAGGATATTGTTCTGTAATTCTCCTTTTTAGTGGCCTCTTTCTTTGGTTTTGGGATGAAAGTAATGCTGGCTTCATAGGATGAATTTGGAAGTTT
The DNA here is from genome assembly GCF_902655055.1 of Lutra lutra. Classification (NCBI taxonomy): domain Eukaryota; kingdom Metazoa; phylum Chordata; class Mammalia; order Carnivora; family Mustelidae; genus Lutra; species Lutra lutra. The sequence goes on along the minus strand of NC_062290.1, from coordinate 37,111,542 downwards.
TCCTTCCATTTCTATTTTTTTGAATCAGTTTCAGAATAGGTATTAATTCTTCTTTAAATATTTGGTAGGATTCCTCTGGGAGGCCATCTGACCATTGACTCCTGTTTGTTGGGAGATTTTTTTATTACTGATTCAATTTCTTTGCTTATTATGGGTTTGCTCAGGTTTTCTATTTCTTCCTATTTCAGTTTTGGTAGCTCATGTGTTTCTAGGAATTCATCTACTTCTTCCAAATTGCCTAATTTTTTGGCTTATACTTGCTCATATTATTCTCTTATAATTGTTTGTATTTCTTTGATGTTGGTTTTGATCTCTCCTCTTTCATTCATGATTTTATTTATTTTGATATTTTTATTTTTGATAAGTCTGGCTAGGGGTTTATCAATCTTATTCTTTCAAGCGTCTCCTACTTTCATTGATCTGTTCTACTTTTTTTTAAAATTTTTGTATCATTGATTTCTGCTCTAATTTTTATTATTATTATTCTCCTGCTGAAGTTAGGTTTTATTTGCCATTCTTTCTCCAGGTCCTTTAGGTGGAAGGTTAGGTTGTATATTTGAGACTTCTTGTGTTTTGAGAAAGGCCTGTCTTGCTATATTCTTCCCTCTTAGGACTGCCTTTGCTTCATCCCAAAGGTTCTGAACTGTCATGTTTTCATTTTTATTTGTTTCCATATTTCGTTTTAATACTTCTTTAATTTCCTGGTTGATCCATTCATTCTTTAGTAGGATGTCCTTTAACCTCCACGTATTTGTGCAACTTCCAAATTTTCTCTTGTGATTGAGTTCCAGTTTTAAAGCACTGTGGCCTGAAAATATCCATGGTATAATCTCAGTCTTTTGTAGCAGTTAAGATCCGATTTGTGACCCAGTATGTGATCTTTTCTAGAGAATCTTCCATGTACACCTGAGAAGAATGTGTATTCTGCTGCTTTTGGATGAAATGCTCTGAATATATCTGTGAAGTCTGTCTGGTCCAGTGTGTCTTTCAAAGTTCTTTTATTCCTTGTTGATCTTCTGCTTAGATGATCTGTCCATTGCTGTGAGTTGGGTGTTAAATTCCCCTACTATTATTGTATTATTTATCAGTGTGTTTCTTCAATTTGGTTATTAATTGGCTTATATACTTGGCTGCTCCCAGGTTAGAGGCATAAATATTTACAATTGTTAGATCTTCTTTTTGAATAAACTATTTTTTTATGATATAGCGTCCTTCTTCATCTCTTATTGCAGTCTTTGGTTTAAAATCTACTTTGTCTGATATAAGGATTGTTACCCCAGCTTTCCTTTGATGTCCATTAGCATGATAAATGGTTCTCCACCCTCTCACCTTCAATCTGTCTTTGGGTCAAACAGAGAGCATATGGATGGGTCTTGCTTTTTTTATTCAATCTGATACCCTGTGTCTTTTGATTGTGGCATTTAGCATATTTTCATTCAGAGTAACTATTGATGGATGGATTTTTTTTTTTTTTAAATCCTATCTGATACCCTATGTCCTCCTGGATTTGAATGCCTATTTCATTCCTCAGATTAGGGAAATTATCAGCTACAATTTGTTCAAAGAAACCTTCTGCCCCTCTCTCCCTCTCTTCCTCTTCTGGGACCTCTATTATCCAGATATTATTTCACTTTATGGATTGGCTGAGTTCTTGAGGTTTTCCTTTGTGATTCAGTAGTTGTCTTTGTCTCCTCAACTCCTTATTTTCCATCATTGTATCTTCTATATTACTGAATCTCTCTTCTGTCTCACTTATCCTCACTTTTAAAGCCTCCATTTGGTGCTGCATCATGGTAATTACATTTTTAGTTGCAGTCTGACTGGATTTTAGTTCTTTTAGTGCTTTTTACAAGTCCAGCTAGTATTGTTATAATTCTTTTAATTTCTAGTTCAGACATCTGACCTCTGGCACTGAGTACTACCTCCTGTTCTTTCTTTTGGTGTGGATTTCTCTGTCTTGTCATTTTGTCCAGAAAAGAATAGAAGAAAGAGAAAGGATAACAATAACAGCAACAGAAAAATAAAAACAAGATAGCCCAGGGGGGAAAAAAAAATAAAAAGAAGAAGAAGAAGAAGAACTCAAACAGGAAACAAAACAGAACAAAACAAAACAAAACAAAATTAGATCCTGGGTATGTTTTTTGTCTGTTTGTTAAAAGAAACTGGATCCCAAATGGGATAGAAAGAAAATCATATTGTATGTATATTTGTTTTTTGCATATGTATATATGGAAAAATAAGATAAAATACAATGAAAGATCTAAAATAAAACATATGCATGAGTATATATAAGAATAAAAATTTTCAAAAGAATTGAAAAAGAATTGAAAAAATAAGAGAATAACTGAAAATATAATACTGACTACATTTATAATATTAAATATTAAATATTAAATTAAATATTAATTTAAATACTTAATATAAATTAACATTTAAATTAAAATTACTATTTTTAACTATATAATTATATAATAATTAAAATATAATATATATTTATATATAATGTATAATATAATATATAAATATAATAATTATATAATAATTAATAAATTAATATTTAAATTAAAATTAATTAGAATAATATTAAATTAAATATTAAAATATAATACTGACTAAAGAATAACATGCGCACACACACATGCACACACACACATGCACACACACAATGCTATATATCCTTTTCCCCAAGGCCTGAATCTTTGCAGTTCTCTATAATCAGTAAACTTGGTGCTAGCCAGTTGTTTCTGTAGGTCTTCTGTGGGAAGAGCTTGTTGTATTGTTTCTCAGGTGCTCTTGCCCTTCTAGAAATGTGTCTGTCTCCCTTGCCATCGGGGCTGGGCTCAGGGTAAGCAGCTCAGGATTCCACTATGTGGTGCTGTTTTGTTCCCTAAAGGCTTTTATCACTGATGTTTAAGATGAACATCCTCTCTCTAGCACCAGAGCTGAAAGTTCAGCACCCCCACTCTTCAGTGAGCCCTCAAAAACTAGCAGTCACACTTGACTCCCTGGTTTCTGTCTGAACTCTGTGTTCACCCAACCTGGGATTGAACATTTTTATTTCAGGCACACAACTGAGTTTCAAGCCTACAGATTTTACAGCCTCCTATGGTGTGGGCTGGCACTGTTCCTCCTAGGGGGAAAGAGGGGTGTGTCAGACCAGGTTTGTCTTTTGCTGGACACCTAGCAGGAGAGCAGCTGCATGACTGTGCAGCAGTTCACAGTTTATGGTAACCTAGACCAGAAAGCCAGTGCCTAGACTCACTGTTTTCAGCTGGCTTCCCCACTCTGATGCCTGGGAACTCTGCCACACTCATACACCCCCATTCTTCTTCTAACCCTGGGGATCCTGAGACCATGCTGTCCCACTTGGGATTCTGCCCTGCTTTGTCACCTGAGCACCTTTAAGCCAGGGATGTGTCCCACTATAACAAATTTCTAGAAGTTCCAATTTTGTGCTCTGCTGCTTATAATACTTTGCAGTAGCCTCCTTAAGCTAGCTCCCTCTCCTCTGCTGAATCCACTAATATATTGCCCTGGATTCAAGTCTCTGCAATTCCTACCTTCCAAAAAGTGGTTGCTTTTCTATTTGTAGAATTGCAGTGTTTCTTTTCTCAGATCTCTGATTGATTTCACAGGTATTCAGAATGATTTGACAACTATCTAGCTGAATTCCAGAGTCCAGATGAACTTAGAGTCCCTTACTTCATCCACCATCTTAACTCCTCCCCCACTCTTTTTATTTCTGTTTGTTGTACAGAGAAGTGTACTTGAAAAATATTGGGAGTTATAAAGTTTTCTTTTTCTTGTAATTCTTTCTACTTGTTTCTATTAAAGGGTTAAAGTCTGTCTGGCTTGCAGGAGGATAAATGCCTTCATTATGATTGCAGAACATGCCTGAGAAAAGACTGAAATGGGAGCAGTGGGAGAGTGACTGAGCTAGAAGTGTTGCTTGGGACAGATGATTTGTCATTGATACCTAATATATCAAGGCAGGCAGGAACTATGCATGCCTTCAGGAAAATCTGAGCTGGCCACAAAATTGTTAATGAAATGAGTCTTTGTATACATTGATATGCAGTGGTAAATTATAGTAATTATAACGTAATTCATTAGAAAATTTTGTCAGTTTTGGTATACTGTCTTTTGAATTAAAGTGCCATAAGATATACTTTTAAAATGTTACTGTATATTTCTTAAATGTTGTATGTATAATATCCAGCATTTTAATTGTATTTTGAAACCACAGAGAGATTTTGATGAAGCATGTTCATTAGGATGAATTAATTATACATGCAATAACCATGAAACAGGAGTTTGGCTGTAAGAAGGGTATTTAATAAAAAAAAAGATTCTAAACTAGTATTTCATAGTCTATCCTTATTTATGGGCTCTCTCACAGAATAAAAATGATGGTTAATTAATAAAAATTATGACTAAACACTTAGATCCTCTTTTGGCAAATGCTCTTTATAGATGAAAGCTGGTATATTTATAGTATAAAACAATACTTGTATTTACGTATTCTTAAAAAGTTTCAGTTTTTACATTTTATTCAATTTCATTGTGCTCAAAATAATCCGAGTTGAGTGTTCTTGCACTGAAAGACCTAAAAATTGCCTGAAATAGTCTTGGACATATAGATATAGCTAATAAATCTAATCTAAAACATATGATTGTGTAGGTTAAGTTTGCATTTCTCGGTTCGTTACATGTTTGTGCCCTCAAACTTTTAAGATTCTCTTATTGAATCAATCCTTTCTTATAGGATTTGGATTCACCTTTCTTACTATTACCTTTAAGAGGCACAAATTTTAAACATTCTGGAGTAGGTAAGTAATCAGGTACATTATTTCTCTGGAAAGTTCAAATGTTTGCAAATTACAGCAGGTGGTGACAAGTTATAAGAAAGAAAACAGATTTTCTTAGCTTTTAATGTAAAAGGCCCTCTCATAATCTTTGCATAAATTTAGAATTACCATATTTAAATTCAGATGAGGAGGATCTTGTAAATGTCCAGAGCACATAGCTGATGGCTCTGTATTCAGAGTCCCACATTTTACTGCCAAGAGATTTTGCAGATGTTGGCCCTAGCAGTGATTCACAAAGAATAATTGCTTCTGGGACCCCTTAGTGTTTGAGTTCTAAAATGGTACTCTTCCTCTAATGTTCACAGTTCATGGAGAAGCAACAGGAGGAGCTGGCATTGCAGTGAGTCAGGAAGAGTAAGTCTGTAGCTAGTTCAGCCATGTATCAGCTGAAGCTTTCCTTTATGTCTGATCTTTCTTCTAAATATTATACCTATGAGCACATGAACACACACACCACTATTCTACAAGTACATATAACATATTTGTGTGTCAAAACATGAGAATACATGCAAAAACTCATCCCAATAAGCTTCAAGAGCTGGAGCTGGCCTTATTTATATCCTTTGAAAATTTTCTCAACCACTTTGTTTGGCATATATTAGTTAAGTGCTAGATGCTTGAAACACTTGGTTTTATTTAATTATGTTATTTTGTAACAAGTTTTGATCTTCAGATTTTTATAATCTTAGCATTAGTGCACATATTCTTACCAGAATGTCTACAGCATGCTATTTCCCCCAAAAGAAAATGCACAGGTCATTCTATTCTGTGGGGATACTTTTCTTGTGGAGGAGATAAGAGAAGAGTTCTTCTAATAACTTTTCCTGCTGAATAGAATGACCTAGATTTGTTGTATACTGGCAAAGCTGCTAGAGGATATTTTTACGTTGCCATTTTGTCCTCAAGAGTTATCTAACTGATTTCACCATATGAAATCCCTTTCAAGTCTGTCTTCTGACAATGTGGATATGCTATTCGATTTGTAGTATCAGAAAGCTGGAAGGCAAGAGGTAAGAGTTAGCTGAAAATAGGAGATAAGAATTCATATTTCTCCTGACCATTAAAAAAAAAAAAATCTACCCGGGAAAGGAAATTTAGTAAGACCTCTTCTTGTCACACTCATTATTTTGTAGGAACTATTTTAATTATTATAAAATACCTTTTTTAAAAAAATCTTGAATTACCATGAGAATCTCCAGTTTGAAAAAAGACAAAACAATGTGAATGATGTAAAAATAAGTTCTAACCTTACCCCAGCTGCATACAATTGCCTTCTAACATCTTGATGAAATGAAACATCTTTATTTCACACTTAATTTCCAATGGACTGATTGTCATATGTGATGCTTAATTTGTCCCTGTTTGTACCTAATTAATAGATATGATAAGTGTATTCACCAAGTTTTGCAAGTGAGCTGTACAAGAACATATGTCAAGCTACTCAGTTTCCTTGGTAAACCATTATTCGTGATTTGTGTATCTGGTAGTTAATTGAAAGACACTCAATCTTTTTTAAAGCATAAAACTCCTATTAATACCAAATGCAAATTTTCAGGCAAGCAGTACATAGTTATTTAATTCAGTGCTGCAGTATTCTGTTAACTAGAATAAAGTAATGGATTTCGGTTTGAAGCTATTAAATCTACTCACCTGTCTGAATTCCTCTCAGCTCACTAACTGGGTTATGGAATTTTACTGGTGTGTTTTACTAGGAAAGGACTCAATAAATTCCCAATCTATCTTTAAAACTCTGTACCTTAGAACAAGTTGATCTCTTTCACCATAGAGAAGAGTAAACCTATTCACTCTTTGGCCTATATAACATCTCTAAGCACACAATATTAAATCCAATGTGTAAACACTTAGAAATGGAGGAATACATTCATGAAGCAAGAGATCGCTGGTTTTAACATTTCCAAATGTTAACTTGGACAAAAAGACTCTGACCTCTGTCTCTCTCTCTACACTGTATCCTTATCAACAACTGTAATGTCATCATACATAGAAGAGGGGTCTAACATAACCACATAGCTAGATAGCTAAAGCTATGTCTATAACTATTGATATTGATATATTTGTATATATTACACGGAACATTAATATCCTGACAATTACTTTGCACAGAATATTTTGTTTTATTTTATTGATTTGAAAATTAGTAAGAATAAAAACAAGAATGAAAGAAAATATAAAATGGGCCTAAATAAATCATGCTAAAGGCATAAAGACATTTTTAAAACATTGTTCATGAGACCATAGCACCTACATTGTACTTTTCCCTGTTCTTCTAGCTAGCAATAGTCAATATCACCAAATACCTAATCTTTTTATGGTACTAAAAGTTCAAGTCGTGCATAGTTTTTGTTTTTGTTGTTGCTTTGTGAACCACAGGGGATTTATCATTTGATTTTAACTAGTATGCTTTTTGTATATTATATTTATTTATTTCTTAGAGAGGGAAAGAGCACCCAAGTGGTACAGGGGAGTGGCAGAGTGACAGAGGAAAAGGGAGAGAATTTTAAGCAGGCTCCACACCTAGTTCAGAGCCTGATTAAGGGCTTGATCTCATGACCCTGAGATCATGAACGCAGTCAAAATCAATTGGTGGATCCTTACTGACTGAGCCACCCAGGCACCCCTGTCATTTGATTTTAAAAGACCATGGGGCATAAAGAAATCATGTTTTTTCTTCCTTTCAACATCCATGGAAATTGGTATTTGAGAAGACATTATCATTAGCAGCACGTATCTATTGAGATTCTACTTTCTGTTGTGTTTTGGTGCTGGGTTACAATGTGGTATAAGACATGACTTTTATCTGGAAAGGTAAACATTTATGTTAGAAAGTTATATTCTTTCTTTGGTAATTTTTGAATGATTTTACTACATTGTTTTCTGTGTGCTACTAATGTCCTAGTCTTTAATGCTCAGAAGAAAATAAATCACTTAGTTATCTAATATAATCAAACATATTTTTTAATTTTTTTGAATTCCAAAAACCATGAAAGACACAGAAAAATTGTGGAATATTTCAAAAATTTATTGCAATAATATATGAAATATTAGTTTCCTAAGAGAAAATTGAATAAACTTTTTATTTATAAAAAATATTTTCTATTTTTAATAAAGTTATATGTATAACTATGTGTGATATATGTATATATAATTAAATGTTCACAAATAATGAATGTTAAAAATCACTAATTAATATATCATGTTTTAGAAACAAATAATACATTATATATTCATTAAAATAAATAAATAAAATTAAGTAAACATTAAGGAAAAATGAAATCTTGCGATTTGCTACAAAAATGATGAACCAAGATGCTGAGTGAAATAATTCAGACAGAGAAAGACAAATACTGCATGATTTCACTTACATGTGGGATCTAAACAAATAAAACAAAACAGACTCATAAATACAGAAAACTAACTGGTGGTTGGTGGCAAGGTTTAGGGGGAGCTGTGTGGAGAGATGGATGAAATAGGTGAAGGGGATTAAGAGATACAAACTTCCAGTTATAAAATAAATAAGTTACAGGGATATATAGTAGTACAACATAAGGAATATAGTCACTAATATTATAATAAGTTTGCATGTTAAGAAATAGTAACTAGATTCATTATGGTGATCACTTTTTAGAATTATCTAAATGTCTAATCACTATGTGGTATACCTGAAACTAATATAATATTGTATGTCAACTATACTCCAAGTTTATTAATTAATAAATAGTTGTATTTAATTTAAAAAATTACCTGATGTTCTAAACATAATTGTAATTCTTGAAATTGTGATTTTGTTCCCCAGAGAAGAGATTCTCAAAAAAAAAGGGGAAAAAAAAAGACAAAGGGAAAAAAATAAGCATAGAATTGTTTCTTCCCATACAAACATTTGTGTGTGTGTAAATTGTGTGCATAAAACAAATAAAATGCATATATATGTAGTTTTAGTGACTGATTTCATTAATACATCTTTTCTTTACTTTTTAATTATTTTTATTAACATATAATGTATTATTTGCCCCAGGAGTACAGGTCTGTGATCATCTGGCTTACACATTTCACGCACTCACCATAGCACAGACCCTCCCCAATGTCTATAATCCAACCACCCTATCCCTATTCCCCCAACCCCCAGCAACCCTGTTTGTTTTGTGAGATTAAGAGTCTCTTATAGTTTGTCTCCTTCCCAATCCCATCTTGTTTCATTTTTTCCTTCCATACCCTCCAAACCCCCTGCCCTGCCTTTCAAATTCCTTATATCAGAGAGATCATATGACAATTTTCTTTCTCTGATTGACTTACTTTACTCAGCATAATACCCTCTAGTTCCATCCACGTCGTTGCAAATGGCAAGATTTAATTTCTTTTGATGGCTGCATAGAATTCCATTATATATATAAACCACATCTTCTTTATCCAGTCATCTGTTGATGGACATCTAGGTTCTTTCCATAGTTTGGCTATTGTGGACACTGCTGTTATAAACATTTGGGTGCATGCGCCCCTTAAGATCATTACATTTGTATCTTTAGGGTAAATACCCAGTAGTGTGATTGCTGGGTCGTAAGGTTTTCAGCCTTTTGAGGAGCCTCACATTATTTTCCAGAGGGGCTGCACCAACTTGCATTCCCAACAGCAGTGTAGAAGAAGTCCCCTTTCTCCCCATCCTCGCCAACATCTATCATTTCCTGACTGGTTAACGTTAGCCATTCTGACTGGTGTGAGGTGGTATCTCATTGTGGTTTTGATTTGTATTTCCCTGATGCTGAGTGCTGTTGAGCACTTTTTCATGTGTCTATTAGCCGTTTGGATGTCTTCTTTGCAGAAATGTCTGCTCATGTCTTCTGCCCATTTCTTGATTCAGTTATTTGTTCTTTGGGTGTTGAGTTTCATAAGTTCTTTATACATTTTGGATGCTAGCCCTTTATCTGATATATCATTTGTGAATATCTTCTCCCATTCTGTTGGGAGTTGTCTTTTGGTTTTGTTGACTGTTCCTTTGTTGTGCAAAAGCTTTGGATCTTGATGAAGCCCCAGTAGTTCATTTTTGCCCTTGCTTCCCTTGCCTTTGGCGATGTTTCTAGGAAGAAGTTGCTGTGGCTGAGGTTGAAGAGGTTGCTGCCTGTGTTCTCCTCAAGGATTTTGATGGATTCCTGTCTCACATTGAGGTCTTTCATCCATTTTGAGTCTATTTTTGTGTGTGGAGTAAGGAAATGGTCCAGTTTCATTCTTCTACATGTGGTGTCCAATTTTCCCAAAACAATTTTTTGAAGAGACTGTCTTTTTCCCATTGGATATTCTTTCCCGCTTTGTTGAAGGTTAGTTGACCATAGAGTGGAGGGTCCATTTCTGGGCTCTCTATTCTGTCCCATTGATCTATGTGTCTGTTTTTGTGCCAGTACCATACTGTCTTGATGATGACAGCTTTGTAATGGGAACTTGAAATCAGGAATTGCGATGCCACCAACTTTGGCTTTCTTTTCAACATTCCTCTGGCTATTCAGGGTCTTTTCTGGTTCCATATAAATTGTAGGATTATTTGTTCCATTTCTTTGAAAAAAATTGATGGTATTTTCATAAGGATTGCATTAAATGTGTAGACTGCTTTAGATAGCCAGACATTTCACAATATTTGTTCTTCCAATCCTTGAGCATGGAACTTTTTTCCATTTCTTTGTGTCTTCCTCAATTTCTTTCATGAGTATACTATAGTTTCCTGAGTATAGATTCTTTGCCTTTTTGGTTAGGTTTATTCCTAGATATCTTATGGTTTGGGGCATAAATACATATTTTCTAAGTTATGCACTGACCTTACTCATTTGTTTCACACAAAATTTATCAGAAACATAGACTTTGTTAGAAGGTAAAAATTGACATGAAACCTAGTACTCTATCTATAGAGCTTACAAACTAGCTACCCATAAACATTGTCTGATAATTGACATTTGACACTCTGTGCCCTCTTTGAAGTAATTTTATTATCACAATTCTGCAGTGTTTAGAACTCTGAGAACATCACAACTTATCCTGGTATCCTTGTTCATGTTTCTGCTGGAAAGACTACTTCTTGCTGAGTTAATTATCCCCAAATATCAGTGATATAAAACAAAATTTTGAAATTTTCTTTGCACACCATGTCCAGTGTGGGTGGCCAAGGAGGTCCCAATCATCTCCCATGCCACAGTGAGATAGAGTCATGGCAAATCACACACTGACTCCCAAAGAGTTCACTAGGAGGTGACACATGTCACTTTCTCTCATGTTACATTAACCCAGTCAAATCACTTGGACAGACCTATTTTCAAAGGAATAGAAAACCAATATATTGCCATGAGCCCAGAAGAAGAAAGCTGAGTTGCTTTGATAACCAGCTATTACAGCTAACTTTTCTACCTATCACCTATAGATTGTACTCATGGAAACGTATTCTGTGATACCTATTTTTTGACAATCCCTCCTAGCTTAGTTTTATTCTCTCCCTTCAAAATATTTCAGCTGTGTTCTTTGAACTCCATTCCTATGTAAACAACCTTAACCTCATCCCAAATTCTTCATCTTCCTTCTTAGCTAAAATCTGATTCTCTAGGAAACATCTTGTCCTGAAACTATCATGGCTATTCACTGCTGTTTTTCACATCATGACAACTGAAAATATATTTTTTATCATCATTATGTAACTTCCAAACAATAGCTTTATTAAGATTGAAAGATTTGTTGAAACAAATGCCTGGGTGGCTCAGATGGTTAAGCATCTGGCTTCAGCTCATGTCATGATCTTGGGGTCCTAGGATTGAGCCCAATGTTGGGATCCCTGCTTAGCTAAGAGTCTGCTTCTCCCTCTCCCTCTACTCCCCACTCGTGCTTACCTTTTCTCTCTCTCTAATAAATAAATAAATTCTTAAAAAAAAACACATAAACTTACAAAATCAAATCAAAAATAGTAACAATGTCAAAACAACAATAACCATACAACAATGAAAACTCAACTCTACATATTTGAGTGTTTTGTCACTTTCTATCCTTCACTAATGTCAGCTGACGATCTTCTCCCACCTGGGTCAGTCTTTTTCCCCAGCTATTTATTTATTTATTTATTTATTTCTAAGGATTGTCTTTATTTATTTTATTTGAGAGAGATAAAGAGTGTGAGTGTGAGTGGGGTGGAGGGGACAGAGGGAGATGGAGTATCACAAGCAGACTCCATACTGAGTGGAGTCTCACAACTCTGAGCTCATGATGAGTTGAAACTACAAGTCTGATACCCAACCGCATGAGCCACCCAAACACTCCATCCCAACTCTTTGTACACTAGGTTGACTTCAGTAGCCCTGATATACATCTGCTTTCTCCCAAAAGTTTGGTTCCCTCTTCTACTCAATTTGTATTCTCTCTATTCTAGAGCATTTTAATTTTCCTTGATAGTACCCTCAAATGATTTGTCTTTCTTTTCTTGTACCATATGGAAAATTTTAACCCCAGCATCGTATGGAAATTTGCCTTCTCTACTCGTATTTTAGGACTCTAAACATTTGTTTCCAATTCTTCATTCTTCTTTGCTTTATCTACCAATCCTTTTGTGTGATCTTTATCAGCTATCTTGCATTTTCTCCCATTAGCTATGTCAAATCTTTCTAAGTCCTCAAACCTCTACCCCATCTTTTTCCCATTTCTACTCTCCTTCTCATCACATGACCCTACTTTCTCTTCAAAAATAAAACGGAGACCAGACTCATTATTAGAAATGAAGGTACTTTTTTTATTCATCTTTGCTTCCTGCCCTCTGTTAAAGTAAAAGTTAAATGGAAGTCATTCATCTAGGATTATTTCTTACATGTGTAACTGTGGATTATATAAGCATTTTGTCCATAGCATCTTCAAACCTTTCTTCAGGCCATTCTATTAGCAATTTACCCACGGGAAAGAGCATTTAATTTACAAAATCCTATTTTTCTTAGCACTGTGCTTTCTAGCAACTACCATTGCTTCTCTTTCCTTCATTTCAGTTTCTTAGAATCATCTGTTCTCATTCTCTCTCTAATTTCTGACTTTTCATTTCTTACTGTATTCATGTAACCTATCTTTCTGGAATCCGTTAATTTAACTAATGGTATTTTTGTCATGGTAGCAAAATCCTCCCCCTACCCAAATCCAATAGCCCTGATTGTTCATTACCTCCTTATTACCATGCCATCCATTGCTCTGGGAACATCTTTCCTGATGGTCTTCCTATGTCTCTGACTCCACTTCCTAGTTTTTCCTTCATGAAATACACTTTCTCTAACTATTGTTGAATTTGTTCAGCTCCAGAGTTGTATTCCATATCTTCTATTCTTCCTCCACACTCAAGAAAGTAATGTAAATGTCCAGGCTATTCTTGCCCCTTCATATATGCATATACCAATTTGTTTTAAGCCTACATTTCACATTCTAACCTGTCTTATGAAATCCAAATTTATTTAAAAGTTTTCTAGGAATTTCCACTTAAATCTTCTATCATCTCCTCTAACATAAATAAATCTGAACTCACTCTTTTCTTCCAAAATATTTTTCATGGCTCCCTCTTGTGTTGAATGAAATCATCATCCTCCAAGCTTGAGTCCACAATTCTTTTTTCATCTTGTATATTCAACTAGTATCAGATATATTAAAATTGCTAATATCTCATATATTCAATTCACTTCACTTCTTCCTCAGAGCCACTAACTCAATTCAGGACTTTATAATTTCCTATAGGTTTTCATATTTGCTTTGTTACCTGACTTGTCCCTCTTTACAAGTTGTTCTCCACACTGCTGCTAAAATTGCCTTTGCAAAGGCAAATATAATAACATCATCCTATATGTAAAATCCTTAGGCATCCCAAACTCCACAATAAAGTTCCAGTTTTTTGCACAGATTAAAGTCTTTTGTGATTCTGATTTCTGTTGAACTCTTCAACATCAGCTTTTACAACATTTCCTTTGAAATTAATGTTTCATTCGTACAAACTTGCTTTTTATTTTAATCAGTGAAACCCTTTCCCAGGCTTCTTCTATTATGCATTATAACTATTACCTGAGATTCATTTCCCATTGCTTCTTCATGCCTGTTCTGTCACCATTAAGCTAATTCTTGTTCACCCTTCAGGAATCCTACCCAGATATTCCTATTTGGGTTAGTTTTCATTCCCCTTTGCTCTACTGACTTTCTCTTCGAGCTCCATAATTCCACTTGTAAGCTTTCAGAGGATATGAACAGTGTCTAATTCAGGTTTATATCCCCGGCACTCAGCACAATGTCTATTGGTACACAATAATCACTGCTATTTGCTGTTGAACAAAAAGTTAGGGAACTTAGTCCTTTTAACCTAATGTGTTTCCTCTTTTTCAAGAAAAGAAGTTTTAGGAACTATTTTCTTTGGAGAAGTTTTTATAGTTAGCCATGTTAACAAGATATAAACACAGAATTTCAGAAAGCCTATTACTAAAGAGGCTATATAAAAAATCCAACAACTAGACAATATTTTCTTAAATAGGGAAATTATTCTAAAGTGAGAGAGTACATGAACTTTCTCAAAAGAAAAAGGCTGTATGTAAAAGGTGGGAAACAAGGGAGAGACAAAATTCATTAGTCACTGATGCTTTTTCCTCTGTTTTACCACTATATTAGGTTTATGCATGTAACTTCCCTGAACATTTGTTAATTCATTAAATTTCTAGTCCTGCATTCCCTTTTAATGGTAAACTTCATCCAGTACACTATCATAAAACTTTGGCCAGACTGGACATTTACAAAGACAAGTTAAAACTGGAAAACAATGTTGAATTCCCTAGTAAAGCCCATTAAAGAAACTCTCTGTTCATCAAAATAGCCAAACATTTTGATGTTTGCTACCATTAAAAATCAGGCACACATTGCAGTAGGATGCAGACATGGAAAAACCAGTGCCTACTCAAGATCTGTTGAGTAGGGGGGAGAGTCTCTTAAATAGAACACCATGGTTTATTAATGTGTAACTCCATGTTTTACTCTTGTACCCCTACTGCCTAACGTGGCACTCTGCACATTCAATCCCCTTAATCATTTTTTGTATCTTAGTGGAAAAACACAAAAGTAGAAACTTGTAAGGCTAGAGATTTGTATAATGTACTGAAGGACTGTAATTCAAAATCAGTGCATTCTTTCTAGGGGGATATAGAAGGATTAAGAAAAACTATGACATAAAGAATTTTAATATGTTCACTTTTCTGTGGAATCTGGAATTTTTAAAAAAAATGTTCCCCTTCCATTTCTCTCTCTCTTTCCATGTATCTAAAAATCAAATTCCTTACCACACAATAAATTATTTTTATTTCAAAAACTGTATATTAGAAATTTATTATAAATCTTTGTCATAATAAAATGAGCAAGTAGTAACTATGTGGATAATTATTTTTAATAAGCCAAATAAAAGTAGAGTAGAAAAATGGCATTAACTGTATTCTTTCTAAGCATTCTTTCTAGCTCTATTCTTTTTTAGCATTAACTTTATTTATAAAAGAGCAAACAAAAGATAAGTGAGGAAATTCCCAGAGGTTACTAAACTACTAAGTGTGGAGCCTGGTTTCATAACTGTGACTAATTCCAAAGTCCATACCCTGGGTTTTATTCTGAAATATAAGCCTACAAGTCATTGAGTGTGACTATGTCAGTGAGCTCAGGTCACTTAAATGAGCACAGGGTCAGGTGTCTGCATTTGAGTACCTGAGGTCAGCCTTTAAATTCTTGCAGACTTTTCAACAAATAGTTCTGTAAGAGTTAGATGTTAATATGTCAAGAAACCAAAATAAACCTCAGTGTGTACATCACACCATATACCAAAATACTCAACGTGTACACCATACCATATTACCTCAAAATTTATCATAGAACTGGTTTCTAGAAGAAAACAGGGAAAAAATCAGGATGACCTTAGATTAGGCAAATAATTTTATATGTGACACCAAAAGCACATTCCCAGTAGGACACCTAGCACATCCCATCCTAGGAAATATGGTAAAGTGGACCTTATTAAAATTTAAAATTTAAAATTCTGCTTTGTGAAAGAGACTATTAAGGAAATGAAAAGATTAACCATGATATGGGTGAAAGAATTTGCAAATCATATTTCTTACATAGGACTTGTCTCCAGAATATATAAAGATTTCTCAACACTTAACAATAAGAGAATAAACTACCCTCTAAAAATGGGCAAAAGATTAATCAGACACCTCTTTCAAAAAGACATATAGAGAACAAATAAGCATATGAAAAGATGCTCAACAAAATTAATCATATAAATGCATATCAAGTCAGTAATAAAATACCACTACACATCTATTAGAGTGTCTACAATTAAAAACAAACAAACAAAATATGGCAACAGTAAATGCTGGTAAGGATACAGAGCTACTGAAATTCTCCCATATTGCTAGTAGAAACACAAAATGGTCCAGCCACTTTGGAAGACAGTTTGTCAGTTTCTTTTAAATCTAAAGATTTACCTACCACATGATACAACAGTTCCACTCCTTGCTATTAAGAGAAGTATAAACTCACATTCAATCAATATGACCTGTCCATGAATGTTTACAGCAACTTATTCCATAATTGTCCAAAACTGTAACTAACCCACATATACTTCTCACTAATTGTCCAAAACTGTAACTAACCCACATATACTTCTCATGGACTAGGTAAATAAATCTGTGGTACAGGTATACAAAGGAATTTTCCACAACAGTAAAATTGACAGACTGTTGATTTATATAAATACATTTTTAAGTGAGAGAAGCAAAATATTGAGAGCTGCAAATTGCACACTTCCATTCATGTGACACTCTTAAAAAACCAAAACTGTGGGAAGGAAAACAGACTAGTATTTGCCAGTAGCTGAGGGAAGAGGTTGTTCATTAAGGTGTACACAGAGACATTCTGTAGATGTGAAACTATTCTATTTGGAACTGTAGTAGTGGACTCTATTCATTTGCCAAATCCATATATCTGTACAGCACAGAAAGTCAAATTTGTGTATGCAAATTAAAAAAATAAATCAAGAATATAGGAGGAAAGATGGGATCCAGACTGTGACAAATGACTCTAATCTCAAAAGTGAATCATACAACCACACTGAATGGGATGAGGGAGAAAGGAGCTGACCTAAGTAACTTTAAATATTGTGTTTGACTGAATATTCCAAAGCTAAATACATATTTAAAAATAAAACAGTACAGAAATACTATACCATAGTTGATAAATTTGATTCTCAAAGGGGTGTAGTTTGGAAATTGTGGAACTAATTTAATGTATATTAGAGGTGAACAAATTAATAGATACATTGCATATAATGAGCACTAGTATTCTCTCCATTGGATAAAGAAACCACAAATAAGGAAATGGGATGGCTAGAAAAAACTGTCATGCTGAATTAGTATTGGAGGTATTAAAATGGACCCATATTTTTAAAATTTACATATGGATGTGTATGTGTATCCATGACTTGGTAAACATGCTTTTATATCCTGGGTCTATACAACAACAAATGCTAGAAGCATATACCTAGCACCCAGATCTTGGAATCTAAAAACTATCTTTTATTTAAAAAAAAAAAAAAAGGCTTCAGAGTTTCTTGGAAGTCTGGTTACATGTAGGGGTAAAGCAGAGGAAATGCCAGATAAGCTGAATCAGAAAAAATATAAAATGAGTCTGGAGAACCTTGTGATTCCACAAAGTAGAGCAATGGAAAAGTACATATTTATATCATATATTGTATACTCTATATTTATAACATATATGTATATGACAATATATGTGAAGCACACACATCTAAAGGACACAGGAGCCAAAATGGAAGAGCAATTAATGACTAAAGTTAGCACAACTTGATCAGTAAAATAAATAACCACATAATTGGATTATAATCCAAAAACTAAATATACCCAAAATTATATAAATAAATATATAAATAAATAAGTGTGAAAGTCACAACTCTTCCTTACTGAACTCTAGTTCATGACCATAGAATGAATGAGGAAAATAGAATATCACTGTTACGATGCCATAGTAAAAATTAGTACAGGAAAAATCCTCTCATGGATTCGGAGATGTGTGGGTGAAAATTCACATGGAAACTGGTGATTTATGTATTCTTACATTCTCTTCCCTAAATACTTCATAAATACAAAAGAAAAAATAGTGAGTCTTAAGAGGAGAATCCTAGTAAGGACCACTTTGGAGATCAAAGTCAATTTTATCAGAACTCATATTAGTATTATATGCAAAGTACGGCATGATGTACAATGTCATGCACTGAGAAGGGCATGTCACCTCAGTGGTTCCTTCCCAATAATTTCAGTCAAATCATGAGAAAATATCACACTTTCCCAAATTAAGTTACATTCTCAAAATTTATTGACGAGTGCTATTTAATAGAGTCATGGTCATGAAGAAAATGATAGATTGAGTAAATGCCACTAATTGGAGAAACCCATGGTAACTAAATACAAAGGATCATCCTGGGCTGGATTTTAGAGCAACAATAACAACAAGAAAATGCGGTACATTCGTGGAGAAACCAGTGAAATCCAAATAAGTTTTCTACTTTTGCTAATAGTATCGTACCAAGGTTATTTTCTTGGTTTTGATAAATGGGCTGTAGTTATATATAAGATGTACATGGGGAAGCTGGCAGGAAGTTGTAGAAGTCTTTGTACTATTTTTGCAACTCCGTTATAAAGCTAAAATTATCTTAAAGATTTAAAAAAATCTCAAAGTTTTAAAGTACCCACTCCTTGCCCTTCCACCCTCCTGGATTCATTGAGAATCTTCACATTCTTCTGTGAATTGTTTATGAAACAAATGTTGCCCTAGCAATCAATTACCTCTGTACTGTATATTTGTCTTTTAATGGTACCCACTTGTCATGTAGCTCAGTTAAAATAACATTTGTTTTATAACATGGAAGTATAACTGGGTAGAATCTGCAATGAAACTTTCTTGCAACTTTCTGTTGTTCTATTAGAGAAAGATGCAGCTTCAGAGGATGCTTGCTTCAAGTCATGGCATGCCTGGTGATGCCTACAAAAACTGTAAATTTTATAGCAACATAATGCTTCCTAACACACTCTATTCTTGCTTTCTGAAGGTATATCTTTCAGTTGTTTTTTGATTACTCGGTGGAGGTAGAAGCTTCACAGGTGTTTGATTCAGTGGCTGATGTGTCTATTCTTTGAGAACACAATTGGCAGCTTTACAGTCAGCATTCTTAAATGATCAGTGGAGCTCAAACAAGATCCCTTGTTTTATGCAGCTCTTTTGTGAAGACTTCACTATGTGTGCCAGCTGAAAAAAATATCATATATAATGAGTCCTAAACTTTAAATCTAGTGAAGTCTAATTGCCCCTCTTTGGAATCGTGTTGCCACTGACTACAACAGCACTTTTGTGGTACCTTACATAAGCAGAATGAATTTGAATTAGATTATCTTAATCACATTGAGAAACCAGAGTGGAGGACATTTATATTCTTTTAGCAGAGATATTACTTGCTGCTCAAACTTGAATGCCTGTTACTTTTAAGGGTTTGCCTTCTTTTCTTTTTCTTTTTTGGCAAAACCAAAATTTCTGACAGTATGCTAACATCTCTGGCTATGACAGCTCTTGCATTAAGATTGACAATGTCTGAACAATTCAGAATTGCTTGATGTGTGTGTAGAGCCAACTTTGTAGCATATACACCACTTAAAATTCAGCTTTTATAGGCACT
Source organism: Lutra lutra (assembly GCF_902655055.1). Classification (NCBI taxonomy): domain Eukaryota; kingdom Metazoa; phylum Chordata; class Mammalia; order Carnivora; family Mustelidae; genus Lutra; species Lutra lutra. The sequence continues at coordinate 37,091,904 of NC_062290.1, read as the reverse complement.
TAGCAGCACCCCCTCTCTCACTGCTTTTAACACTAAGAGCAAGACTCATGTCCAGCTCCTGACACACAGCAAGAGAATATTTCCTTTTGGGGTCAAAAGAGGATATGAGGGAAGCAATAAAATAAAATGGAAAAAGACATGTATTAAGAATAAGATCACAGGATATAGTATATAGTTCTCCAATACTTGGCTTTTTATCTGTGGGGAAGTCATTTTAATGTCCTCAATCTCAATTACTTTCCTTATAAAATACTAATAATAAGAACTGTCCTCTTTACATCATAGGGTTGTGGTATTAATGACTTAGAATTGTCACTATGTACAATGAAAAGTTCCAAATATATTTAAGTTAATATTGCTCTAGCTTTGTTTTGAATTGATATGGCTATGGCTTCTAAGTTCTCATCCTGGTAATTTTACCAAGAATTCCTGAATGCCCAAAGTTTCTGAGGCAGTAATACCAGGTGGCAATCAAATAAAATTACTCCCATTTATTACTAAAATTCAATGTATTTAGCAGTCTACTGAGTACGAGAAACCTAAGTTTTATATCATTTAGAGCTGGATTTTTCTCTAGAGTTTTTTTAATGCAAAGGTTAGAGAGTCACTTTGAATACTAAACTTCACACCAGCTTGCAGTGAGACTCCTTTTGGGACTATATACATAACAAGGAGAGAGTTCAACTTATACATCATCCTTGTTTTAGCAATAGTCTCTTTCTTTGGATATGGATTTAAAAATCATTTCTATGAGACTTTCCTTGTGTATCTTTTCTAAAATTACAATCATTTTCATCACCCCTGACATGTATTTTTCCCTTCCTGGCGTTATTTTCCTCCTCAGCACCTAAAATTATTTCACATACTGCATGTTGTATTCATTTATCTTCTTTAATATCTGTTGGCCTACTAAAGTGTAAATTCCGGGAGGTAAGATAGTTTAGTCTATCTTCTTTATGATTATATCTTCAGCATCCACAATGATGCCTCACATAGTAACCTCCCAAAATATTTATTTAATAAATGATAAAGTTAAAAAAAAAAAGTTTGTATCTGTTTTTCTATCTGCATTTTTCTCCCCTAATTAAACATGTCAAATATCACTGCATGCTATTAGGAATCTTAATTTAAAAAAAAAAAAAAACTGAATTTGAATTTACACTTTTGGTCTTATTTAATATTTTGTGTAAAGAGTGTTAATATATTTATTACCTTTGTGGAGCACCTGGGTAGCTCAGTCAGTTAAATATCTGACTCTTGATTTCTGGTTAGGTCATGATCTCAGGATAGTGAGATCGAACCCCACGTTGGTCTTCATACTCAGTGCAAAGTCTACTTTAGATTCCCTTTCCTCTCTCTTGTTCAACCCCTCCCCATGCTCAAGCTCTTTCTAAATAAATAAATAAATAAATAAATAAATAAATATCATATATATATAAACAAATAAACAGAATATTACAAAAAACAATGCACTGCTTAATGCAATGGTGAGAATACATATACTGAATCTTTGACCATCTGCTATATACATTTTAGAAGGAATGGTATGTATGTTTAGAAAGAATGTCTTAGAGGAAGTGTTAACTATATTACCTATAAATACCCTTCTAACTCTAAGATTCTATGATTTTATTTTCCTGCTATGCTCTCTAAAATACACTCAAGTGGATCTTTTACAAATCAAATGCATTCTTGGCTAGATGACTAAAGTCAACAGTGTAAAATACATATCTTGTAAGTCTGAAATGATTTCAAGAATGGATATTTTGATTATAAGAACATTTCAGTGCTAATTTAAAAATCTGCATATATTATAATATTCTTCTTTGTGTGGTATGTGTATAGTATGTGCATGAATTCTATTTATTTTGGCCTGCTATACATAGTGGAATAATTGAATTTGAGAAATAGCCTCTTTCTTCTAGATCTTTTTCACTAACTTTGCAAAAAAAAAAATTTGTGATGATCAAATAATTGTATCAAAATTTAAGAACATCAAATAATTGTTTGAAAATCATGCTTTACCGAGTTAACTTTTGCTACCTTTCTGTGTACTGAAGATTAGATATTATAAAACCTTAAATTTGCAAATGGCAAAATTAATTATAATAAAATAATTATGTAGTGCTTGAGCTTTATACATATTTCTTCATTATTTGTGTATACTGGTTAAATCTGCACTTATCAAATACATATTTTCTTATCATTTCCTATCATATTTTGATTATTTGCATAGTTACAGTTTGTTTTATTCAGTTTTAATTGTTTGATTTTCTGGTAATTGGATGAATTTTTCTTTGTTTCAGTTTTAAAATAGATTTCAACTAATTTGATAATATTTATTTGAAAATAACTCTCTGGTAGTTTGAGCTCCAACCTGAGGTGGGGAATTTTTTTTCTAGGTTGTGATTAATTTTATAACTGTGTACTGATTATTCATCAGAATTAAACCCTAGTCTGCTCTCACTGGTTCCTCTATAGTAGTAGTCCTTAAATCTGCACATTAGAATATATGGAGGAACTTTAGAAACAGTGATCTCAAAACCCATGTTGCACAAATTAAGTCATGATTTCTCATGAGTTGGGGTCCAACACAAAGTTCATTTTTCGCTTTTAACTCCCCAGTGATTTTAATGTGCTTCCAGGATTGACAAGTATTAGCCTTCATCCTTTGTTGACTTTGTCAACAAAGTTATTAAAAGACATTTCTTTTGCAATTCCAACCTGAAAGATGTCCAATAATTAAATTCCCAGTCCGTTCATATATCCTGACATATGTTGTTTCCTAATCAGTATTAAGAAAGCACCAAAATCTCGGTTTATTAGAATGGAGACTAAATAATATATTCTCAAATATAGCTTTGTTTTTCTTTTAAGTTCTCCAGATTGTTTTCTTCCTGTCATCTTCAGGATTGTTAACAAGTAATGTGAACTATAAGGTTACTTAACTCTGATAGGTATGAGTTATTAGGTAGATCATACATTCTTCTATTTTTTTAGCAGTAGTTTTATTCACTTTATGTATTTTGTATTTCATATTTAAAATCTTTAAAATATGACTTGGTAGATTTTTAAAATATCAGAAGAGAAAATAAAAATTACACAATGTAGTGACATTAGAAGAAAAAAAAGGGGAGTGGTGACTGCTGAAAATACACTTAGAAATATGTAGTATGAGTTAGAGAAAAGTCATGTAAAGGAAAATGAGTTTTAAAACATTAGAAAAATTATAAAGACAGACAAAAGAGATCCAACATAAGCATATTTAATGACCCCGAAAAAATACTACATAGATAAATAGAAATTAAAGGAAAATTAAGAAACCCTACAAAAAAAATAAAGGCACAATCTACATATTGAAATGGCATGCCATTTCCCCAGAAAAATATTAATAAGGAAAATTCAACACAGCACAAATTATTATTATTAAAGAGCAATTATATGGACATTCAAGCCATTTTTTTTCTTCTTTCAAATTTTTATTTAAATTCCAATTAGTTAACCTACAGTGAAATATTAGTTTCAGGTGTAGAATTTAGTCATTTATCACTTCCATACAATATACAGTACTCATCACAAGTGCCCCCTTAATCCCCATCACCCATTTATCCCATCCTCTTACTCACTTCCCCTCCACAACCCTCATTTCTTTTCTTTATTTTTTTTGCCTATGTTCATCTGTTTTGTTTCTTAAATTCCATATATGAGTGAAATCATATCATATTTGTCTTTCTTTGATGGATTTTGCTTAGTATAATACTCTCTAGCTCCACCCATGTCACTGTAAATGGCAAGATTCCATTCTTTTTTCATGGCTGAGTAATGGCTCAGTGTGTGTGTGTGTGTTTGCATACCACATCTTCTTTAACCATTCATCAGTTGATGGACATTTGGACTCTTTCCATAGTTTGGTTATTGTTAATAATGTTGCTGTGATTATTAAGATGCAGGTAACTCTTTGAATCAGTATTTTTGTAACCTTTGGGCAAATAACTAGTAGTGCAATTGCTGAACCATAGGGTGGTTGTTTTTTTGTTTTTTAACTTTTTGAAGAGCTTCCATACTGTCATCCAGAATGGCTGCACCAGGTTGCTTTCTCATCAATAGTGTAAAAGAGTTCCCCATTTCTCTGCGTCCTCGACAACAGTTATTGTTTCTTGTGTTATTAATTTTAGCCATTCTGACTGGTGTGAGGTGATCTCTTGGTTTTGTTTTTTGTTTTTAATTCTTATTTATTGATTTATTTGAGAAGGAGGGGCAAGAGGGAGAGAGCGAGCACATAAGAGTGAGGGGATTGGGGCAGAGGGAGAGGGAGAAGTGGCTCCGCACTTGAGCAGGAAACCAGAAGCAGTGCTTGATCCTAGGACCCCAGGATCCCAGAACTCTAGGATCCCAGAACCCTGGGACCATGACCTGTGCTGAAGGCAGACACTTAACTGACTGAGCCATTCAGGCACCCCTCTCATGGTTTTGATTTGTATTTCCCTAATGATAAGTGATAGATCAGACCTTCTTAACATGAGAATTCTGATTGTCCATGAATCCTCTGGAATTGTAAATTTGTATGCATTTTTTATATTTATTTTTTCCTTAGGGGAAAGAAATATACATATTGTTAGGTTCTGAATGAATTCTGTGACCTTCAAAGGAGTGAACAGTATTGGGGCTAAGTGATCTTTGAATGCATTACATTCTAGAAAGTTAGTTTTCTAGCTCCCAGGATGCTTGCAAGGATCAGATGAGAAAATGTGTCTGAAAGGATGTACGGACTATAAATACTACACAAATATGTCATGAAAATCATAGTTTCATATGGGAGAAGTCAATTATAAGAAATATGTATATTTGGTGATTTAAAATAGAAGAAACATTCTAGTCTTGGGTATAAAAAGATTGTGGTATTAAAAAGGGCAGATTTGCTTAAGGAAGACTGGCAAAAGTTGGGTGTCATGAACAATATTTTAAAGCTAATGATGAGACAATTCATTTGTCCCCAGGAAGCTCTCCTACTAAATATAGGTTGCAGAATTTTAAAAGTCACAGTTTATTTTTAAAAATAAACCTACAACCTGTTAGATGGCTATTTTTTAAAAAGGCTACTCTTTTCATGTAAAAGAAAATGATACAAAATATTGTTTAATAATGGAAAATAAATAAAATAGAACATAGTCATCTTTAAAGAATGAGAAGCTTTCAAGCATATTTGAAAATGAGACCTCAAATTGAATTTATAACTGGGTTTATATTGAACCTTTAATCACAGTAACTGATGCATGAACTTAGAAAAAAAAAGGTTATTTCTACTTAGCATTAATAGAGCAGTCATATAGGATTTGGTCAATTGTATGCATTTTAAAAATGGTTTTCAAACATTTTTATTCATCATCTTGACAACAGCCCCATAAAAATGACAATCTAGACATTAAAAAAAAACATGAAAAATGTATCTCCTTAACTTGGTGACTATGTCTGAAAGTAACATGTTTTTTTAAAGATTTTTGTAGATCCAAGGGTAAGTGGAAACAGGCTGATCATATAATCTATGGTTATCCCTAGTGATCATAAATTAGTGAGTTTAATCAGAAATGTTTCATTATAAAAACTTACACTTCATTTGTACGATGAAAAGTAAAACTGATAACGGGATAGACTCTTGAGCTTCATTAAAATGTCTTGAGTTAATCTAAATATTCTTTGATAATAGTTTTTAATGTTAGCTGAGATATATAGTTGACCTGCCTTTTGTTGGGGGAAAGGAGGTCATAGAAGATATTTTTTTTTATGTTATTCTTGTGGACATTCTATTTTAATTGTTGTGTCTAAGATAAGACTTTGTTTCTTCCTACATTTTCCCTTGTGTCTCAAGCTATAAAATATCTATAATAGTCAAATTATCTGAAATTTTTTTTAAATTTTTTATTTTTTTTTCAGTGTAACAGTATTCATTGTTTTTGCACTGCACCCAGTGCTCCATGCAATCCGTGCCCTCTCTAATACCCACCATCTGGTTCCCCCAACCTCCCACCCACCCCCCCTTCAAAACCCTCAGATTGTTTTTCAGAGTCCATAGTCTCTCATGGTTCACCTCCCCTTCTAATTTCCCCCAACTTCCTTCTCCTCTCCATCTCCCCTTGTCCTCCATGCTATTTGTTATGCTCCACAAATAAGTGAAACCATATGATAATTGATTTTCTCTGCTTGACTTATTTCACTCAGCATAATCCATGTTGCTACAAAAGTTGGGTATTCATCCTTTCTGATGGAGGCATAATACTCCATAGTGTATATGGACCACATCTTCCTTATCCATTCATCCGTTGAAGGGCATCTTGGTTCTTTCCACAGTTTGGCGACCATGGCCATTGCTGCTATAAACATTGGGGTACAGATGTAGTGAAAAGAAGGGCCATCTGTACCCCAAAGTATTTGAAATTTTTGTTCATTAGGGCACCTGGGTGGCTCAGACACCTGTTAAGCATCTGCCTTCAACTCAGGTCAGATCTCAGGGTCCTGGGATGGAGCCCTGCATCAGGCTCCCTGCTCAGCAAGGAGTCTGCTTTTCCATCTCCTTACTCTCCCCCTGCAACTCCCCCCGCCATCCCTTTCTCTCTCTCTTTCTCTCTCTCGCTCTGTCTCAAATAAACTAAAATAAATAAATAAATACAATCCTTAAAAAATAAAACTAAGTAGGGGTGCCTGGTTGGCTGAGTGGGTTAATTAAGCCTTTGCCTTCAGCTCAGGTCATGATCTCAGGGTCCTGGGATCAAGCCCCACATAAGGCTATCTGCTCAGCAGGGAGCCTGCTTCTCCCTCTCTCTCTGCCTGCTTCTGCCTACCTGTGATCTCTCTTTTTCTGTCAAATAAATAAATAAAATATTTAAAAAATAAATAAAATTAAATAAAATTTTGTTTCATTCAAATATATGTATGCTTAAAAAGTAATCTTTTTTTCTATGTTTATGGATTGGAAAAGAATTTGAAATAAAAGAAAAAGGTGATATGAACTGTTTTGACCCAAGTATAAGGGAACCTTCCTTTGATTTTGCAGAACAAATTGGTATTATGCAAATGATAGGTTTATTATTAAGACCTATAAGGCTAATGGTTCATTTTTTGGAGTGAAGATATAATTACTGTGTTTCATATTGCTTATTATCAATTATATTTGTATTTGAAAATTTTCACATATGCCTTGCTTTATTTTGTTCACTTGCTAAACCATTATGAGGAAGTAATAACTTTATCTTAATGTATTGAGCCTCATTTCTATTAAAAGCTAAACATTAGAATCTGAGGTGTCATGTTAGGTACCCAGGAAAATCATGTCTTGCTACTCATTACAAACAATATGCCTAAAGGGAGTTAAATCAAATCTATGGAACAGCTGAATGTTAATTGTAATATTGCTCTGCAGCTCATTTGGTTCAAATGGATTATAAATTATGCATGAAGCAAGCAACGTACTAGCAATATTTCTGTTAACTGAGGTCATGACCCTTCTTTTAGCTAATCTTTTAATGTGAAGTTACTAATAAAAAAGTCCAGTTATTAACTAACAGAGTGGGTAAGCAGCCCAGTTTGTGGTACATAATGATTCCCACAACACATTTTTAAAAACATTTTCCACTATTAATAGTGTTTTTTTTAATGGTCAGTTATAGGAATGTGGATATTTTTATAAAGCAGTAAATTTCAATTTTAGGATAAACAGAAAATAGCATAATCTTAGAGGAAATGAATTTTTTGGCACACTTCTTTCTATCTTTTCACCCATACATATATATTTCATAGCAGTTATATACATATGCATATTCATATTCTTCTCTTTTTTCCCTAAACATGATCATTTTATATCCTCAACAATGAATTTGCTTAAAGGTTTGAAAGTAACTCAGGATATCCACTATTACATTCATCATAAAAATAAGATGAATAATATTAACACTATAAAATATTAATGAATATCCTGCAAACCAACTTTAATCATACAGTTCTAAAATACTCAAATAAAAAAATATACTACATTTATATTTGTCCAAAAAAATGGGTGATTAAATTCATTCATTATTTATTAAATTAAGACTTTTTGAGCACATACTATATGTCAGCCAAGGTATCAAAAGCTGTGAGTACACTGCTAAAATAGATAAGCTTGTCCCTTGATTATCTACTGTATATACATATATATATGTCATATGGTAAAATATACAGAAAAAAATACAGATATTTAAGTTAGTAATTCTTCCCATGCCAAGTATTCTTAATGCTAAAAGAAATAAATTGAATAAATTTGTTGCTAAATAATGTTAACACATTTTTCTTTCCTGATTTATTCTCTAAAACTCTTTGAGTAGTGTCTCAAAAATGCAACAGATTATAGTGTACTGCATATTTAGAAAATTTTCTCTTTCTGTACCTGAATATATTTTTGTCTTAATTGGAGATTTTTGTTCACAGTTTAAAGTGCTTCTAGTAAAATTCAAAGATAAAATGTCCTAAATTTCATTCATTAAGTAATTTTTTTTGTATCATAGCTGTCACTAATATTAAACTATGATTCTGAGAAAAACAGTGGAAATTATTAATTTGTATCTCAATATTAGAGCATTAATATATATTGCATGATAAGGAAAGCTACTCTAGATTAAAAATGTAATAATTTTAAATATTTTAATAAATATTAGTCAAAGCTTTGTTAGAAAATAGGTATTAATGATATAACCAAATATACACAATACTAAACTAAAAACTAGGTAAAGTGAAAATTCAGCTAGCCAATATGTTTTCTTCCTACATGGAATCAAAAACAAAAGTTGAAAAAAAAAAGTTAACTATTCTTCCTATCAAGGAATTTACCTGACTAAATACTCTGTGTTTTTTAAAAATAATTAATTAATTAATTCCAGAGCAAGAACAGGGGGAAGGGGCAGAGGGAGAGAGAAAGAGAGAACCTCCAGCAAACCCCACGTTTAACACTGAGCGAGGAACCCAACAAGGGGCTCAATCTCATGACCCTGAGATCATGAGCCGAAATCAAAAGAGTTGGACACTTAAACTAACTGAAACACCAAAGCGCCCCCTACATATTCAGGTTTTAAATAGACAGCTTCTGCCTAACATATGCCATGTGAAATGATTTTTCACATTTTAAAATGTTTTTCATTTTAAATACTCCGTAATAGAAATCAAGTCATTTTTTGACATTAATTGGTTACTTGTACATTATAGCTTATAGAATTTCTTACAGTCTTTGTATTTCCGTTTAGGGATTACATATATTTCTAAGAATGTTTGGATTTTTTATCCATATTGAAATTTTACCTCAATTATATAACTCTCTGCGCTTAGATGAGATAATAAATACAAAGCACTTACAATAATGTCTGGTTCATAGTCAATACTCTAAGAATTAACAGACATTACTATTAGGAAGGATAATTTCCAGCACACCCAACTCCTAAAGGAGAATACAAAAAATTAGATGGGGATTCTTTTTAGGTGAGAAATTCTCTTATCACCATAAACCTGACATATGGAAGCCCAGTGTCCTCCCTCAACAGAACAATTTTGAAATCAGTGCTGAAATGGATTTTTTCATAAATTTGCTTCTACCTCTGGATGATTTCTGACCCAGCTTTGCAGAAAAGAGACGTTTCATTGGCACCATGCCCCAGTGCCCACTGTTAATTCTGAGACACTCTTGCTGGGTCCTTGTTACTCTTTTTCATTTTCCTTGCTTAACCCTCTTTGTGATTATAAACATTAAGAAACTGGATATAAGTGTAAAAGAAACCTTTTTCCTACTAAAGTATTATAAATCATTTTTCTTCTAAAAATTAATTCTGGTCTTTTAAAATAATTTTATTATTTCATCATAAGTGGCATTTAAAAGGTTACTATGAAGAGACAATTGTAGTCTCATTTTCTTAAGAAAAAAGACCAGAATAAGGCAAAAATAATGTTAATGTACATATTTCTCACATGTGTAAAACATAGTTCACATTTCATCAATTATTTGCATTGAAGGAAAACCAAAAAGCACTGGCATTATTCTTTTTTTATAAGGCATACTTTTGGTTATTATTTAGGTATGAATGCCAATAATATTTGACAACCAAATATGCATACTAATAACATGTCAAATGGGTCTACTAGAATTTTTACAATGATCCATTATGTGCTATAATTTACGTAACAGATTCTTTTAGAAATGGAATTGTACAAAAAAAAATTTTACTATTCTAATGTAAATTATATGAAACTGGCATTAATTATACTTTGATTAAAATAATTGTAGAAAACATCAGATTAATTTGTAAAATTTTTAAATTAAATGATGTCTTATATTTGTATTATAATTTGAAAATATTTCACAGTTTAAAATTACTGTGTGTTTATGACAATGTGTTAAAGTGGAAAAATTCCTGAATTGGCAGAGGCTTGGAATCTGCCTTTAAGTACATCTGGAAAACAAAACAAAAAGTTAATGATTCTGGAAGTTCAGCTCTCCTAATCAAGTCTTTGTAGCCTCTGAACCTCAATTTTCTAGAAGTTAAATGGGAATAGTAGCATCTAACCATTTTCTAATAGAATGGTATAAAGCCAAATTCTATACTTAAAATATTAAAAATTTAAACTATGCACATATAAGTTATCTGGTCATGTTGATAGTTATTAGAATGAAGTAGTCTTGTTATGGTCTTATATAACATTTATCTAAATAAAAACACATTTTTTTCTTTTAAAATAAATGCATGTAATCACAGGATTTGATTATATGTTCATGGTAAGTGTTTTGATTAGAAAAAGGAGAGTGAATTAAACTTCACCCTAATTTACTTTTTAACTATCTTTAGGGGATACTGCTTATAAAAATGTAAGAAGAATGTATAATCTGGGCTTAAATTGAACTGATTATGTAAATATATTGAAAATGAGTTGGAGGTATAAATCACAGATGTCGACTTGATGGAAAGTTTGTTACGAGCAAAATCTACTGCTCCCAAATCCCAATGTGTTAATTATAAGAAAGCATCTGGTATACAAATTTATGCTAAGCTAAGAAACATACAGATTAATGTTGAGTACAGTATGTCAGATAGATATGGTACCATCTACTTTTACTTGCTGAATGATTTAAGCCATAATTGTTGCATCAGTGTACATCACTAAAACAGATTGTGATTATTAAGTACAGTTAATACTAGTACAGTAAGAGAGGTGTATTTTTGTGTATGTTGCACACTTCAAAAATATGCATAAAGAGTTGAGAGTCTGGGAGGGTTATTGAATGTGAGTCATTATACTCTGGGAAAAAAGAAAAAACGTATTTTTAAATTTAAAAATAAAATACAAATGTAAGGATAAGAGGAATTTTTAAAAAATAATATAAGAATAGAGGAAAGTGAAGTCATGTAAATTAGCCCCAAGCACAGTCTTCATATTACTAAAGGAAGCCTTATGAATGTTGTGCTGTCTTCATCAGGAGTACAACTTTCCCTCTGAAAGTAAGACTTGATGTTTTTTTATAAGGGTTAAAATTTTTTGTCCCTCTATTTATAGATCATCTATGTGGATATGTCATTACTAACGTGACTCTTCAATTTTAGCCATATTGATGGTTTCTTGAGTTCGTTATGTAGACTTACAGTAAAATGACATAGGATCTGTACCCCCAAATTTTCACTTTCTATTACTTCCTAATTATTCACAAATGCTTTTACAAGCTAAAAATGACTTTGTAAAATACAGGAGAGTTCATGTCTTCAAAGATCTATTTCTTATGTCTTTATTGATATAAAAGTGCAAAAAAATTAGAAACATGCATTCCTCAATGAAAAGAAAGGAGACATGATCTATTAACCTTATGAAATCAAAGCCAATTGTGATTATATGAAGTAACCCCTTTGCAAACAAAAATGTTGTCCATATATCACTTTTGAGAATTATTTATGACTACTCATTTTTATGCACTCCTATATCAATTATTGAACACAATATATGCTTGGCATGCTTATAGCTGTTGGGTATGTAAAAGTGAACAGGACAAGAAAGCTCCTTGTATTCAGGGAGCTTGCAATCTACTGGGGTTATCAAAATGGTACAGTTTCTTAAAGTCAGCAAATTTAAAGCTAACAGTAAGCTCTACCAAGAGTATTAATAAAGGAAAATGTGAGTGATTCTAGGTATGACACACTACTTCTTCCAGAATTTACACAGTAGGATAAGTTGTGAAGTTTTAATAATTGAAAAACAGAGATTAAAAAGAAAAATATGCTAAATGACATATGATGCATAAATAAAGTTTCCTGGGAGATCAAACAATGTACAACGATGTCTCTGCCTGAACTGTATGAAGAAGTGTTATAAAAGTAACAGGGATTAGTTAGGTAGAGTTTTTTGCACCAACAAAAACTAGAGTGTCAGACATAATTTAAAGACAAGAGGTAAACCATAATCTATATAAGCAGATCATGGAGAAAAATTGGAAAGTAAATTGGGGTCACTGCAGAATGATTTGAATTCCATTAAAAATATCTAAGGAGTATCAAAATGCTTTAGGCAGATTAATCCAGTGATTTTATGCCGTATTGATTTGATATGGGAAGGAAGGAGGTTTCTATATAAGCAGGGAGCTCATTGAAATATTAATTAATAATTTGAGCACAATATAATGATAGCTTACATTAGGGTGATGGAAGAGACTGTTTTTATGAAAAAATTAATAAATGTGAGATTTTTTCTATTTTATTGTAGATTAATGCATATTGGTTGTCAAATATTCAAATAATCACTAATATAAAATAAAATACATAAATCTCATAACCCACAGCTTTTACAATTTTATCTAAAGGGTGTCCATAGTTTCCAAATACTCATTTTTCTTAGTGACCATTTAGATTGCTGTGCAGAGGATGGGACTGATGTAATACACACACATACACACACACACACAAACACACACACACACACACACACACGTGGACTGTTCACTTAAACAATTAGGGCCCCTTTAAATGTATATCCTTACTTAGCACTAACACCTATCCTGTCACATTTGGTTAGATAAGAATATCTGAAATTTATAAAAATGCGTAAGAAATAATATAAAACATGCAAAATTGCAGATTTTGAAATAGCTAATGGAGGCAATGTTAATAAGGAACTGTTAATAAAATGATACTGTGAAGTGAAGTTAATCAGATTGACATAGGAGAACTGCTTTTCTCACACTAAAGCCACTCACATTTGAAGATCTGGCAGAGTAAAGTTAGCATTTCATGAAGAAAAAAAATAACAGGAAGGTGGAATGACATGTGCTAAAAATGGAATAATTTTAATATCAAATGTGTTTTTAAGAACCCCTTGGGAACACAAAGAATCTTTATATTATTTTTTGTGAAAAATGAATATGTTGTGAAAATCAAATATAATTTAAAGTATGCCATCATACATGTTTATATTAAAAATTGTGGCAAAAAATCAACACCATGTATGAGAGGTAGTGGGTTTGTCATTATTGCAATAACATCCTGTTACCTACTGGATAAATAGATTTTTTTTTTCTAAAGACCATTTTAACATTTTTATGGTGTTGCCTTATTTTCTTTCTAATTCAAGTAGCTACATTTATTCAGTTTTTGCCCGCTCTGTCAGTAGAATTTAAGTTTCATGAGGGCAAGAACATTTTTAGTTTTAGCCATTATTATGTCCTTAATGTCTAAAAGTATGCCTGCTTATGGCAGGTACACAGTATTTAATGAAACTTTTGTTGAAATTAACACACAATGTCAATGAAATATGCAAATAAGTACTTGAGAAATTTGGAAAGTAGTCAGCTTTGTAAAATGATGTTGAAAAATGGAGAAGACTAAAAATTTTCCATTCATTTTGTTTATACGGGGCTAGGGAACATAATTAATGTTGCAACAAGAGGAATTTCCAGGGGTTGATGGAGGAAGACGCAGTGATCCTGGAGTTGGTTCAGGATTAAAGATGAACAGAAAGGAGGAAATGGCTGCATATATGCAGGTTCCTTTCTACATATTTTAAGCTGTGAATGGGAGTAGAGAAAGATACTGCTCATAGGTTGCAATAATTTTTTTGTTCTTGATAATATTTCATTAGCTTTTGCTTTCTTCCTTGTGGTTGTCTTTTATTTTGTTATTTTTTTAAGATTTTATTTTTATTTATTTGACAGACAGAGATCACAAGTAGGCAGAGAGGCAGGCAGGGGGCGGGGAGGAACAGGCTCCCCGCTGAGCAGAGAGCCTGATCTGGAACTCGATCCCAGTGCCCTGGGATCATGACCTGAGCCGAAGGCAGAGGCTTTAACCCACTGAGCCACCCAGGCGCCCCTCTGGTTGTTTTTTTAAATTTGATCACAACATTTTCTGCCTTAAAAGTGTTTTAGATTTTTATGTAATGATATTCGTTAATATTTTTGTTTTGTATTTTTATCTATATATACATCCATGCAAAAGCTTCCACTATACTAAATATTTTCTTCTAATGTTGTATGTCTTTGATTTTGCATTTTATAGTCTTTAACCATATGTAATTTATTTCAGTCTAAGCAATGAAAGATATATTCCACAGTTTGAATTTTTTTCTATTTCCTTTTTTAAACAAAAAAATTAACATTTTATTTTGAGCCAATAAAGATGTTTATATTACTTTTACATTTATATTATTATTATTAATTTAATTTTACTTTATTTCTTTTCAGTGTTGCAAAATTCATTGTTTATGCATCACACCCAGTGTTCCATGCAATACGTGCCCTCCATAATACACACCATCAGGCTCACCCAACCCCCCACCACCCTCCCCTCCAAAACCCTCAGTTGGTTTCTCAGAGTCAACAGTCTCTCATGGTTTGTCTCCCTCTCCAATTTCCCCCAACTCACTTCTCCTCTCCATCTCCCAGTGTCTTCCATGTTATTCCTTATGCTCCACAAGTAAGTGAAACCATATGATAATTGACTCTCTATGCTTGACTTATTTCACTCAACATAATCTCTTCCAGTCCTGTCCATATTGATATAAAAGTTGGGTATTCATCCTTTCTGATGGAGGCATAATACTCCATTGTTTATATGGACCATATTTTCTCTATTTCCTTTTAATTTCTAGTTTCTTGCCCTATAAACAAATCACATGTTGTTTCTGCTTTGGAAAATTATTAAGGAATTGATATGATGTATGATATAATACAGGTTGGAGTAGTAGTCACATATGGGTGAAAAGAAGGTGCATTTTCTATTTGAAGGATATATAGTTAAAATACATGATGAGAAGATAAATTGGATTCATTAGATTATTCAGATCTTCCATATAAAAATGTTACATTTGATCTCTCCAGTTTTTAAGTCTAGTTGTTACCACATTTATGTCCAATTCTTAGAATTTATATCATTCTTAATATAAGTTGTTTATTGGGGTGCCCGGGTGGTAACTCAGTTGGTTAGGTGGTTGACTCTTGATTTTAGCTCAGGTCATGATCTCAAAGTCCTGGGATTGACCCGTGCCTGGGGCTCTGTGCTCAATATGAAATCTGCCTCAGGATTTTTTCTCCCTCTGCTCCTCCCTCTACTCTCTCTCTCTCAAATAAATAAATCAATCTTTAGAAAAAATATATACAGTTGTTTATTGTGTGACTTTTATATAAAGGTCCATGGCAGGTAAAATTTCAGTTTACACAAGGTATCTTTGTCACATCTAATTTTTAAAATTTATAATTAACATTAACATTGATTATATCTTCTTTCTCCCTTTGTATTTGTGTGGTACTTAATTGCCCCCCTTTAGATTTCAAAATTTTCAATTCACCTTCTTATACCTGTGACTTTTGTATATAACATACAAGTTATTTTTTATTGTATTTAATAACACTGTGTCCTTGCTTATTTATTTATTTGTTTTGGTGAGTTGATCTTCCAACATTTTTTGTTATAACTGTTACTATTTTTGTACACCTGAAACTAATGCAAAATTATCTGTCAACTAGGGGTGCCTGGGTAGCTCACTGGATTAAGCCTCTGCCTTGGGCTCAGGCTTCAGGTTGAGCCCCACATTGGGCTGTCTTCTCTCGTGGGGAGCCTGCTTCCCCCTATCTCTCTGCCTGCCTCTCTGCCTACTTGTGATCTCTCTCTGTTAAAATAAAATCTTTTAAAAATTATCTGTCAAATATAGTTTAAAAATTAACTTATATGCTTACACTTAATTTTCAGTTGCTAAACTTTAGAAACAAGTGCAATCTGCTGACTGTACTCTGTAATAGAAGATGGATAAAGTGTGCAATTATACTTTTTACAAATCCTCACTCCAGCTCTACCACTGCTCTTTCTGGGCTTTGTCTCTGTGCTCTAGAAATTTTATTCCAGTTTGGTGTACTTTACAGATGTTTTTATTATATAGTATATACCTATGAAGAGTTTTAACATTTAATGATTATGAGTAGTCACCATCAGTTCATGCCTGTTATGACCTACTTATCATTCATTCATTCACTTACTTTTACATTCATGTTCAATAAATAAATTTGGATTTGTTCATGTGTCAGTCACTGAGCTAGAGATCTAGGTAACAGATAAAGCAAGTTCTGACCTATTTTAATGATAATCTCTATTTTTATACATAAGTTATACAGTGAATTTTACATTGCCTGGCTCAGCAGTGGGTACCAATTAAATGTAGGGTCCCATCATTTTTTTCTCCTCCTCTTTCTTTTCCTCTCCAAAAACCCAGTAGACTTTTTATGAGAAAAACAGCCTTTCATTTTGTGGGTTTCATTGAGTTATATTTAAATCCAAGAAAAGAAGGTAAGGGAACTAAAATAAAATAAATGGAGGAGGGAAACTTTACCATATTTTCTTTTTCTATTTTTCTCTAGTTCTTTAGAAGATCTCTATTCTTAGAGGATTCCATAACCGAGATCAACAATTTCTTATATGACCTATTTTGTGGTCAAATTTAAATTGGGTGCCTGCATCCCTTTGCCTTCTCAAAAATCTTAGATAACTCTGAATGACACAAGGGAATTACAGTTCCCAAAACTGGTTGAGAATCAAATCCATGTATGGATTATTTTACAGATATGTTTGAACCTCATTTCAGACCTCTAGCTCAGTATTTTTAAGCACCATGAGTTATATGTGGGGAACCAGCATTTGAGGAACCTGAACCTGGAATTGTCTTGATATTGATGACTCAGGTCATAGAACTCTAGGGGGAAATTGGCAGAGCCCAGCAGAGCAGACTGACAAGTACCATAAGGAAAGATAGATTTTGAACTTACTTTTACTCCTAAAATGTTGTACCACCTACCCTTAAACCAGCTTGGAAATTAATCATACAATATACCAAATCTGCCTTAAGTCAAAGAGACCTTTCTAAAATTAGCATAAATTCCAGGCAGACAAAGGGCTTTCATGCCCTGATGATGTTCTCTTGGCTTCCTGTGAGATCTCCTCTGTCACTTTGCATCTGGTGAACCCACACAAGTAATCAGTACTACTTTACATTCTGTCCTTCAATTCTCCTTGAATTTCTCCTATAATTTTCACCTCTCCACTCCATTGCTGTCCATCAGATTATTTTTTTGCAACTTTTTGATTTTGAAGCATATCTGTGAATCCTTTTCTGTGATTCATTTTGGGTTGCTCAAGTTATGTCTTTCAAGAAGGATAAATGAATGATATACTTCCTGAGTCTGCTATATTGATAAATATTTTTTACATTCAATATGAAAAGCATATTAGCTGTAAATTGTATTGTACTTTTCCCATGAAAACTCCAGTAAGGTATTTTCTAGCATCTAAATAAACTGTAGAGAGTACTGAATACAGTTTCCTTTTCTACTTTGTAAATGACACTTCATTTTTTTGTGTATATGAGGAACACTTTCTTAAATGTCATGACTTAATGATGTCATTACAATGCCTTGCTGTTGAGCATCTCTTATTAAATTTAAAAAATGTATGTAGAGAGTAGGATGAGGTGCCTGGGTGTCTTGGTTGGTTCAGTGTCTGACTCTTGATTTTGGCTCAGGTCTAGATCTCATGGTCCTGGGATGGAGCTACACATTGGGTTCCACATTCAGAGGATCCGTCTCAGGATTCTCTCGCTCCCTCTCCCTCTGTCCCCCACCCCCACTCACTCTCTATAAAGTAAATAAGTAAATGGTAAAAAAAAAAAATAGAGTAAGCCTACAAGTCTTCAAATTTATTCTCTGCAACATGAAGAGGTTTTTTGTTTATTATTATTATTATTATTATGCTTTTGTATAAAATTGATAGAGATTTTCATTTAATATACAGTCTACTATTTGAAATAGACCAACATATATATATATTCAAATTATATATATATATAATTTGAATTTTATTCTTCAACATTGTTTATTATTTATTTATTTATTTATTTATTTATTATTGTTTATTGTTTATTTATTTATTTATTTAGTTAGTTAGTTATTTGACAGAGATAGATCATAAGTAGGCAGAGAGACAGGCAGAAAGAGGAGGAAGCAGGCTCCCCGCTGAGCAGAGAGCCTGATGTGGGGCTCGATCCCAGATTCTGGCATCATGACCTGAGCTGAAGGCTGATGCTTAACGCACTGAGCTACCAGGCACCCCCTTTTTTGTTTTCTATCAATGCACTTGAGCCCCTTCAAGTTTCCCTTCCATGTCTGAGTGCTTTGATGCTAGTCTACAACTTAATGTTTTAAATCTGATAAGTTCTATTAGGTCTCTATTTTATTCTTTTTACTTATTTTTTTCCCTTTTTTCCTGATAGACCACATTTTTGAAATGTGTTCCTGTAGTATTGAAATTATATTTATCTGACCATTTATTAAATTTACGAATATGGTACACAATTGCCACCAAAATATTGTTTGAAATTTCACATGGACACTGCCTATCAGGTATATGAAAGTTGTATTTCATTCTGCTTTAATTAGTGGGTTATGCCTAACATTTAAAAAATAATTAATGACAATCTTTATCAAAATCTTACAAATAGTCCAATAGACGGAACACATTCAAAATCACTCCCTTAGGGGGGCGCCTGGGTGGCTCGGTGGGTTAAAGCCTCTGCTTTCGGGTCAGGTCATGATCCCACGGTCCTGGGATCCAGCCCCGCATCAGGCTCTCTGCTCAGCGGGAAGCCTGCTTCCTCCTTTCTCTCTGCCTGCCTCTCTGCCTACTTGTGATTTCTGTCTGTCAAATAAATTTAAAAAAAAATCATGTCCTTAGGCCAGTACTACTCTCATACCATAGAAGGATTAAAAACAAAACAACAACAACAACAAATGCAAAAGCAAAAAAAAAAAAAAAAAAAAAGTCTAGTTTGTCTAGCATAAGTATTACTACTCCAACTTTCTTTTGGCATCATTTGTATGACAAATTTTTTCTCTACCCCCTCACTATCAATCTACATGTGTCTTCAGGTCTAAAATGAGTCTCTTTTAGGCAGCATTTTTTTTTTTATATTAAGCCATAATTACAAATTTTATTCACACCTAGGCAGCATTTTTAATCCATTCTGACACCCTGTCTTTTGATCATTTGCTTATAATCCATTTACATTCAAAGTAATTATTGATGAATATGTTTTTATTGCCATTTTATTACTTGTTTTATTATAGTTTCTGGAGATTTTCTCTGACCCTTTCTTGTCTTTGTCACTTTTGGTCTCTCCTTTGCACATAAAGAGTTCCCTTTAACATTTCTTTTAGTGCTGGTTTAGTGGTCATGAACTCCTTTAGTTTTTTGTTTGTCTGGGAAACTCCTTATCTCTCCTTCTAGTCTGAATGATATCCTTTCTGGTTAGAGTTTTCTTGACTGCAGATTTTTCCCATTCATCACATTAAATCTATCATGGAACTCCCTTCTGGCTTGCCGCATTTCTGTTGAAAAATCCCATGCTACCTTTATGAGTTTTCCTTTGTAAGTTACTGACTTCTTTTGCTGTTTTAATTTTTTTCTTTATCACTATATTTTGTCAATTTAATTACAATATGTCTCTATGTGGGTTTGTTTTTGTTGATTTTGATGAGAATTCTCTGTGCCTCCTGGATCTGGATTGTCTGCTTCCTTGCTTAGATTAGGGAAGTTTTGAGCTATTATTTTTCAGATAATTTTTTTGCCCCCTTTACTCTCTCTTCTTCTGGGCCTTCTATAATACAAATGTTATTATGTTTGATGTAGTCACTGAGGGTCCCTAAGGCTATTCTCATGTTGCATAATTCTTTCTCTCTTGTTCACTTTCATTATTTTCCATTAGTCTTCTAGGTCACTAATTTGTTCCTCTGCTTCTTCCAATATCCTTTTCATTGCATGAAGCCTGTTTTCAATCTCATTTACTGCATTCTTCATCTTTGATTGATTCTTTTTTACTCTCATCAGGGTCTTCCTGATATCTTTTATTCTTTTCTCAAGTCCTGCAAGTATCCTTATGATTGTTGCTTTAAATTCTCCACCAGGTATGTCACTTATATCTGTTTCATTTAGATCTCTGGCTGTGGCTTTATCTTGTTCTTTCATTTGGGATAAATTCCTCCATCTTGACATTTTATCTAAGTCTCTGCCTTCTTCTCTGTTTTAGAAAAACCAATTATGTCTCCTGTTCCTGAAAGTAATGGCCTTATGAAGAAGAGGTCTTATAGTGCCCAATTCTGGATATTTCAAGGACTATCTCTGGTGTGTGCTACATGTGCTCTGTTATTGTGTTTTGGCTGCTTTGTCCCTGAGGCCAGTTTCTGCAGAGGCAATCCTTGCCTACAATGGACAGTGTTTAGACCCTGGTTTGTAGTCAGCTTTAATTAGGTATGCTCTGGTATGCTTGTGAAATGTAACCCTACACTAACTCCACCAGACCTGAGGTCCTGCAGAACTCTCTGACTGTGGGACATAGAGTGTGTAAGTATTTGTGCTAGTTTTCTGAGAGAGGGACCTGTCATTCTTAAGACTGAGGCAAACTGGACTTTGAAGGGGAACTCCATCAGAGTGCAGGGGATGGGGCTTGGTGTAATCAAGTTAGGAAGCCATTGTTGACTCTGCACTGCCTCCATCTGGTGGCTTTGTGTTTATGCTGAAGGATGTAAGAGGGGAATGATGCTGCCCAGCCCTTGTTCTGAGTTGTGTCTGTGTAAATGTTGCCTCCCAAGGACACTCTCCAAGATAAGTGAATAACCTTCCCACAGTGTGCCCCAGGCATTCTTGAGATCACTTTTTCCATGACCTCTCACCCCAGGTTGTTTGCCTGCCTTCTCTTCAGGATGAGGGTAGTACCTTCTGGAATCTATCCCAGCTAAACCTGCTGACCTTTATAACACCAGGCTTTAAAAACAAACAAACAAAATAAAACAAACAAACAAACACCAGGCTTTCGGGTCCACTGGTTGTAAGAACCCACAAATTTCAGGTCCTCTCATTTTCTGAGTCAATCACTTTAAGGAAAACCTTCTTCTTGGTGCATTCCCCTGTGTGCTCCTCTCTCTCTTTCTCTCTGCCTCTCACTCGCTGCCCTCTCCCTGAGCATGGCTCACTCCCCTCTGCAACAGTCACAATCCATTTCTCCCCTAAACCACATCTCTGCACTTCCTACCTTCTTTGATGTTGTTTCTTCTCTCCCTTTAGTTGTGGATTGTGTTCCATTAGTCTTCCAGCAGATTTCTGGGGTGCTTAGGACTTGATAATTATCCTGTTGTGTTTGTGGGATGAGAGGAGAGGCGCCTCCTCTCAGCCGCCATCTTTGATTCCCTCATTCGCCTTTTAATACCAAGTGGAGGGTTGGAATTTAATGGTTTCTACTTATTACTACTCATTCTCAGCTGCCTGATAGAGGATGAATAGGACTTTAGACCATGGAAGCCACACTGAAGGGGATCTATTATTTGTGCTTGTCTTTTGAAACTTATGTACTGTGGATAAACCAGGCTGGCCCTGGAATGAATCATCACCTAAGGTGGCAGATTTGTCAAGGGGAAGTGGAGTTGGATTTTTTCCTCCTGTGTTTAAATGCCACTTCTAGGAAAATAAAGCATAAAACCTTTAGACAGGGACTTTTCTTTTTTTGGAGTCCACTTGTATCAGGGCGATAATAGTCATTAGCCATTCATATCTGTCTTCCTGTCATGTCTTGCCTCCAGATTTGTCCCTTCTCATTAGGGGATGGAAAACTCAGGACCTCAAAAATAAATATTAATAATAATAATAAAATTAAGGCCATGAATTTTCTTCAATATCCCTGCCAAATACAATCTCTTCAGATTGAACAGTTTTGAAAGAGTTCTTATGAATAGTCTATACTTTTCCCAACCACAAACTTTTCTTAATTAACGGAGTTGTGGCTTCATTCCTGGTGTCTTGTTAAGCATTTTTCAAACCATATTCTTTCTTAGAATATGTGGCATATGGATGAAATCACATTCAGAGTGTACATTCAGTTTTGGTTTCTAAAGCACTCCCTTTTCTCCATCTTTCCTGAAAGGAATATGTGGGTTTTGTTTGTTTGTTTGCTTGTTTTTTAAAATTCTATTTATTTATTTGACAGACAGAGATCACAAGTAGGCAGAGAGGCAGGCAGAGAGAGAGAGGAAGGAAAGCAGGCTCCCTGCTGGGCAGAGAGCCCAATATGGGGTTCGATTCCAGAGCCCTGGAATCATAACCTGAGCTGAAGGCAGAGGCTTTAACCCACTTAGCCACCCAGGCACCCCAAGAATGTGTTTTTATATAAAAGACAAAATCTGAAAGTTAGTCAGTATTGTCTATACTACAGAAAAGTAGCCCTAGTGTTAGATGTTCTCTGTGTAAATCCTGATATACAGGTTTAGAACATAATATAACTGGATACTAATTTGGAGGATGAAAAATCTGAACCATAATTTTGTAGCCTTCCAAGGACTATAAAATGATTAGTGTTCTATTTATACCTTTTACTTTAGCCCTACTCAAACATTCTGTAAACAATATCACCACCAGAAAACTTTATTTCTGGTTTAATTACATTATAATTCTTTTGTGAAGTTCATTTAATGATGAAAAAGTATTAGTTTTAAGACCCTTTAAAAAACTGTCCTGTATTTTCTTCTTCTTAAAAAGTTAAAAAAATATGTTTTGAGAAACATGAAAAAATGATTTAAACATTAACTTCAGAATTTTATTTTAGAATCTCATTAGAAAATATATTTTACTATTTTGCTTAGCTTTCTTAATTATTACATTGCAATTATCAGGGAAATGCAGTATTTAAATCTGTAGGCAGTAGAGTTTATTTCTGAAATTTTCTTCAGCTTGGATAAGTGAGTATTTATTTGAGAGATATTCTGGAAACATTGAGTGGATTTGGGTATGTTTATTTAATTAAAGACAAACACCAGAAATAGTGAAATAAAAGTTTAATGCTTCTTTCAGCTAGAAAAGAAATCAGACAATCTGAATTACTTTAGTTCACTAATTTAATGTGATTTGTATAGTTTAATTATCTGTTTCTTAGCTGCCTCATCTTTACAATGGGCACGAGACAATGGAAACATGTATCTTATAGGCAGAAATCAAAATAACATTTTGTTTTCTTTTTAATAGATTACTTCCTCTGGAAAGTGCTAGGTGCTCTACAGACAGAAGTATTATCCACAGTATTCATATGTGAATGCTATGGTTCAGGGCATTCAAATTGTATGTACAACACAGCACAGTAAAGGCAAGATTAGAACTTAGAACTTTATGGTTTAAACAACATGGTGTTATTTGTAAGTAAAAGATAGGATTCTTGCTATTTCCCTAATAACTTTTATTAGGTTTTACATGAAACACAATAACTAATTAATGCATTTTAGTTAGTTTAATATACTGCAATTTTTAGGTGGTGTTCTGATTGAAGTCCTGGTGATTAAACTTTCTCTTCTAGAGGACTCTAACACTAAGTAAAATTCTAACAATTATTGATATTAAGAGAAGTTATTTGATTCTTACTATGTAGCAATAACAGGAAGAAGAATATATAATGATCCCTTTTTGCAAGTCCCAGGAATGTTTAGTCTCCACTAATCTCTTAAAACTTTTCAAGTATTAGGATAACTGAGCACTGTTGGTTTTGTTTATTATTTTATTTTACTTTACTTTTTTCCCCCATTTGGAGATAGTGGTGGGATTTGGAAAATAATGGATTCATTTAAAAAAAAAAGTCAATCAGAAATGGTGCTATTATTGGGGCACTTGGGTACCTCAATTAGGCATCTGACTTTTTTTTTAAGATTTATTATTTTTTGAGAGAGAGAGAACGTGCAAGCTTGGGGAGGTGCAGAGGGAGAGGGAGAGAATATCAAGCAGACTTCCCATTGAGTGCAGAGCTCAATGCAGGGCTCAATCTCAGACCTTGAGATCATGACCTGAGCTGAAATCAAGAGTTGTATGCCTAAGTGATTGAGCCATCTGGGTGTCACAAAGGTACCTTTCTCTTTAAAAAAAAGATACCTTTCTCTTTAAAATAAATATATATGGAAATGGCTTTACTATTTAAAATAAACAAATATCAACACTTGACATCGTATTTCCAAAATGAATAAATTTAGTGTATTTGTTATCAATATCACACACAGACACATACACACATGCGTAAATGAATACATAAGCTTTATCTTATACATCAATTTCTATATTAGGAAAATGGTATTGTTAAATCATGTCTTGCAGGTATACTACTGTGAATTAATATACTACTGTGAAATAATCAAGATATCTCTAGATAAAAGTGAGATTGCTAATAACCAGAATTCACACAAACAACTAAGCTCAAAAATCTTTAAAGGAATTTCTAGATATATACTCTTCAGTATGAGATTCTGAGAGAAATGTTACTAGTTTTAAGTTGGATTTTGGGGGCACTTGGGTGGCTTGGTGGGTTAAGCCTCTGCCTTCAGCTCAGGTCATGATCTCAGGCTCCTAGGATTGAGCCCCGCTTCGGACTCTCTGCTCAACAGGGAGCCTGTTTCTCCCTCCTCCTCTGCCTTCCTCTCTGCCTACTTGTGATCTGTCATTCTCTCTCTGTCGAATAAATATATAAATAAAATCTTCAAAAAAATATTTGAGTTGGATTTTGTTTTTCTGAATTATTTTCTATTGCCTATGTTAGCCTTTCTGCATTCTGCTTTCTTCAAATTTTCTTTTTTTTTTAAACCAATAGTACACAAGAATGATTGAATTTGATGTGACCACATGTGTCACATGACAAATGAACCAAATTTTCATGCAGGCCAATTTGAAGTGCTTGAATAAGTTTTGGGTATTATAGGCTGCTATTACAATTTAAATTTCAAATGATCATACACATTGGAATAATCTTAATGTATTACATGAATTAATCACTAAATTTATTTATACCTCTTGTTTTACTCACATTTAATTATTTGAAAATGCTAAGAAACATGTTTTCTTTTTTCTTCATGTGCCTCTTTTTAAAATAATTTTGAATAGAGTTTTTATTATAATTTTATTATAATTTATTATAATTATGATTGTTTTCTTAATATAAAAATATTTAAGTTTGTTGTATCATTGTATCATTGTATCAGTATATATTTAATCTGGGTTTCCTATAATGTCACAAATGTTTTCTTTGCATTTAAAGTAACTCTTAAAAGAACTTAGGCACAGAGATAAAAGGGGAAAATCTGATTCTGAACATTTTGTCTTCTCTCCAGTGTTGGATAATGCTCAAAAGAAGGTTGTTATTTTATGTGGTAGTTAGCCCAGATAGTGTGAAGATGCCCAGTAACTCCTGCTCAGTCTTGTCAAAGCTGAAGCAGCCTATAGATTGTGGTTGCTGATACTTCACTGACATTGCCACATATCCCTGTCAGACCCCTTGCTTAAAAATTGGGATTTCCAGACATCTCATGTTAAAGAAATTCAAGGTTTGTGGACCACAATTTAAAATTATTGAAACCTGGGGGTGCCTGAGTAGCTCAGTCAGTTAAGTGGCTGTCTTTGTCTCAGGTCATGATCCCAGGGTCTGGGTTCAAACCCCACAGGGAGTCTGCTTCTCCATCTCCCTCTGGCCCTAACTTCCCTGCCCCTCTGCTCATGCTTGTTCTCTCTTTTTCTTTCAACTAAATAAAATCTTAAAAAAATAAATCATTGAAAGCTAAATTCCTACTCTCTGTAATGTGAATCTTAACAAAAACTGGATAGCACAAACATTTAATTTTAAGATGCCATTCTGGATTTTACAAAATAAATATGTGGTAATACTGGTGACCTAAGAAGTGTGGGAAAATAGGTTTATTGTGTATGAAGTGCTAAATCCAAACATCATTTTCACACTTTTCATTTTTCTAAACTTACTCTAACACCCTCTAAGGACTTGAGACAAGTAGTTAACTTATGTATTCTAATTAATTATCTTAAGACTTCTATAATTTGGGGTGCCTGGGTTGCTTAGTTGGTTTAGCTTCTGCCTTTGGCTCAGGTCATGATCCCGAGATCCTGGGATCAAGTCCTACATCAGGCTCCCTGTTCAGCAGGGTGTCTGCTTTTCCCTCTGCTCCTCCCCCCAACCCCACTCCTTGCTCATGCTCCCCCCTCCCCACATATAAATAGATGAAATATTTTTTAAAAATTTTTGAAAAAGAGGGGCGCCTGGGTGCTCAGTGGGTTAAAGCCTCTGCCTTCGGCTCAGGTCATGATCCCAGGGTCCTGGGATTGAGCCCCACATCGGGCTCTCTGCTCAGCGGGGAGCCTGCTTCCTCCTTTCTCTCTCTGCCTGCCTCTCTGCCTACTTGTAACCTCTGTCTGTCAAATAAATAAATAAAATCTTTAAAAAAAATTTTTTTTAAAAAGAATCCTATAATTTAAAATTTATATATATATTGTTTTTAATTTACTAGACTGTAGCAAGAGTTTTTACATTTTGTGATATTTTATAAAGTATATAAAGTTTTATTGTCAGGTGTGTCTTTTTTGATATAAGACACAACTCAAGAGAATGACAATAAAGATCATTCTTTGGATCCATCTGACTTTATGGCTTCTTCAATATTTAATCTCTGCTAATATTTTGTGACATTTTTGTTCATGTTTTTTTCAATCAAATAATTATTTTCAAGTTTTCATTTTATTTTATTTTTTTTAAGATTTTATTTATTTATTTGACAGAGATCACAAGTAGGCAGAGAGGCAGGCAGAGAGAGAGGAAGAAGCAGGCTCCCTGCGGAGCAGAGAGCCCGATGTGGGGCTCAATCCCAGGACCCTGGGATCATGACCTGAGCCAAAGGCAGAGGCTTAACCCACTGAGCCATGCAGGTGCCCCTCAAGTTTTCATTTTAAAGGAAAATTGACAAAATATTTTTGGAAGTATCTTCAATTGGAAAAATAAAACATTTTATAATTATACCTATTATTATTTAAAAAGACTTGTTTATTCATATATCATGAATGTTTTCATAATGACTTTATGAGGAAAATACTATTAATTTAAAATTGCAGGAGAACTTTGTTTTTGAGCATTCAGTATGTTCTAGGCACTGTGCTAAAACTATAATATGGTTATTTAACTTAATTTTCACAACTACCAGATTTAGAAACTGTAGCTTGGAGAAAATAGGAAGTGGGAACAAAATCATATAAATGCTGAAATATAAATCAGATTACAAAACAGGGCAGTTTTAAACTACAGCCACTATTAACAATTAAATTCTAGTGTTACACTATCTGGTGACACTTTAAAATTTTGAAAATTCAGGTAAATAAAAACACACAAATATAATGTGACTGACATGTCCCTCCCACCCCCTCAGATTCAATAGTAGTTGACATTGTACCATTTTAATTCGGAATTTTTGTTCCCTTCCCTGCCCTGAAAACTAATACCAAAGACTTAGTTGGCTACAGTGTTTCTCAGCTTGAAGCAATTTTGCCCCTGGAGAACTTTTGACAATTTCTGGAGACAGTTTTAATTGTCCCAACTGGGAGAAGAGGTGCAACTCTCATCTAAGGGGTAGAGCCAGGATGCTACTAAGTATCCAACAATACACAGGGCAGCCTTCACAGCCGAGATCCTCCCAGTTCTACTTCATTACTTCCTTCTTCTCTTTCTTCCCAGAGGACACCATTCTCTGGAAGTTGATGTACATCATCTTCTGGAAAGTTTTCATGCTTTTATTACCTTTGTGTATTATGAGACATACTTTTGTACATTTATATTATGCATAAATTATATCACATTTTAAGAATGGTAAGGTTTTTAACTTGATATTGAAATCTATTTATTATGATAATCTTATTTACCATAGCTACATTGTACTATATAATGAATTTTGATCTTTCACAGGTAAGTTCACCCTTTCTTATTCTTTTTTTTTTTTAAGATTTTATTTATTTATTTGACAGACAGAGATCACAAGTAGGCAGAGAGGCAGGCAGAGAGAGAGGAGGAAGCAGGCTCCCCGCTGAGCAGAGAGCCCAATGCAGGGCTCGATCCCAGGACACTGGGATCATAACCTGAGCCGAAGGCAGAGGCTTTAACCCCTGAGCCACCCAGGCGCCCCACATCCTTTCTTATTCTTATATAGTTCTCTTAACTCTATTGTTCCCTGAGCTCTAGTATATATATATATATATATATATATATATATATATATATATATATAATGTTTCATAAAAATTCCATTGGGATTTCATTTGGAAGTGCACTATACCCAGAGTTTAATTATTTGCCATCTTCAGTGGCCCTCCTTCCTAAAAAATGATTTATTTCATTTATGTACATCTTCTTTTCTCCTGTGTTTTATAAATTTCTCCAACTATTTTGTTAAATTTATTACCTATAATTTATACCTTCATTCCTTTTGTGAATGCTACCTTTTAATACATTTTCCAGTATTCTGCTGCTTGTTTGTAGGAAAACAGCCTTGCTGGACATTCTTATATGCTTCAGAATTGTTTAAAATATCTATGTGGACAACCACATTATCAGTGAGTTGTTTTTTCCATTTGAAGGTTGTCTCTTTTGCCTACTTTGAAATTAAGTACATGATTGGATAAAAGCACAGAAACGGTACCTACTTAAAATTTTTCTATCTTTAAGAAGGATTATTTTCAACTTTACTATTGCTGTAATATTACTAAGATTTTTAGTCATCTTTAGTAGGTGAGTGTACTTCTTTTCTATATCCATTCTATAAATGGATATTGACTTTTGTCAAATAAGTTATCTGCATTTACTGGCAAGAACATATGACTTTTCTTCTTTAATCTATTATTTTGAGGAGTTACGTGTATACATAGGAAAATGTTGAACCATTTTTGGACTCCTGGGATAAACCCTGTTTGGTCATGAAGCATTATATATATGTTCTGAATTTGCTAGATATGAGAAGAAAGCCATCTGTTTGTTATGTTTTAATAACCTTTTTCTCTCTGGCTAGTTTTGATATCTGCCTTTGGTATTCTGCAGTTTCAACATGGTATGTCTGGGTGAAGTTCCTCCTGGAATTTACTGAATGTTTAATTTGAGAATTCATGTCTTTCATCACCTCTGCAAGTTCTTAGCCATTATTTATTTGAATATTGCTTCTCCCTTATGTCTTCTAGTCTCTTTGACTGTAGCTAATATTAGGTAGAACTTGGACTCCCTTTTCCGTGGTGACACTTAATCTTTATACGTTTATTTTAAGTCATTTAGACAGCTCGGTCAATCCACAAAATCCATCTTCAAATATAATGAATTTTGTTTTAATTCTATTTTTCCTAATGAAAAGTTGTTATCATGTTGATTTATTTCATTTTTTATCTTTTAATCATTAGACTTTTGTTTTATAGGCCCTTTTTAGATTCTTGTACAATTATCTTAGATTTGCAGGTTCTTATTTTTTTTTTCATTTGCTTATGCTCATTCAAGACAGTTTTTCCTTATTTTAAATAAGATCTTATTTTTAAGAGGACTTGTTTTTTATTTCTGTTTATAAATCTGATGTGATCTGTTGTATAAAAATCCCTGTATTGTGGATGTGTGTTTGCGTCTACTAAGTATCATAGGAGAATTTCTGGCTTGATTGTTTTATTGTAAGTTCCTGGCATGTTGATATCCACATCAGAAAAGTATTGTCTAAAAGAAGTAGTGACTGGTTTCCACTCTGAAGCTTTCTTTTTTCCACCTAGAGCCCAGGTAGAAAAGTTTGCTTGTTTGTTTATGGTCTTACTGACCAGATTTTTGTAATTCAGTTTAATGAGGATACCATCTTAAGGGGAGCTTTATTTCATCTCCTAGCCTGTATAGGCTTAATGTCTTATCTCCTGTCCTATGTGGCCACTAAGTTCGCTGGTTCTATCCCCTCCTTCCCATCTATGCTAGAGCATCAGCTCACCCATTAATTGTTCTTGCTTTCAATTCCTTTGTTACTGGTACTTGGGACTTATTTTTCTATGGATTAGTTTTGTTTGCCAATTTACTGGAGCAGAAACTCCACATAGCAAATGAAATTACTCTTTTGATCATATATAATCAAATAAAATATGTCATAATATGTATTACATACTGTTTAAAAATATAGCCACTGAAAAGTAAATGGAATAATACCAAACACTGTTTTATAAATTATGACAGGCAAGAATCCATTAATCTAACACAATTATAGGTTACTGCTCAATGTTTTGCTACATTCTTCCATGTGTATACCTTATTTATCAGAACTTTAATTGTACTGCACATGGCACTTTTTAGTGTGAGTTTTTTAGCATCAATGTCCTTATAAGTATATTTTTAGATCTGCATCAAAATTCGGTTGCATAGCAATTTATAGTAATTCATTATGTCACCATTCTCTAAGGTTGAATTTTTAGCTTTCATCCGAATTTTGACATTACAAAAACTACTGCAAAAAACATGTTCAAACATTATTCTTCCCTTACATTAAAGTTTATTACCCTGAAATACGGTCTTAAAAAATAAAAATTCTTTGTTAAAGGACAAGGTCATTTTTGTGGCTTTTCTTACATATTACCTGTAATACATGTCTTCTAAAACACTGTGCAACATCCCTGAATAGTTATTCCAATTTTTATATCTTGTCAGCATTGGCTAATTTTGTGTTTTTTTTACTTTAATGAGTGCCAAAAAAAATAGGTTTGTCTTCAATTTGCATTTCTTTGCTCTGGATAAACATTTCCTATGTGGTTTTCCTTCTATATTTCTTTTCCTTTCTACCCTTCTCCTCCTCCTCTCTTCCCCTTTTTCTCTTTTACTATTTGTTTTCAACTTTGTTTATGGTATGCTCATATTTATATTATTCATTTTACAAAATTGATATTTTTGTCTCACATTCATATACTGATGTAATTGGTAGTCATTTATAATCACAGTTATTGCTTTTTTACCTCCATATACATGTACACACACGTCAAAACTTTTCCTATTTTTTTTTCTTTTTTATCTTCTGTATAGGGAATTAATTTGTATAATATACATTATAATCTGTGATTGCTTTGGAGTATTTGCAATATGGGGAGGATGAAGAATGTATGGGAAGACTGTTGGGGAGAGAAGTGATATCGTAAGGGCAAGTACAGGTGACTTATGAAGAGACTGACACTGAGCCCTGCTCTCGGTGCTTCCCTGAGAAGGCAGCAGAGGTAAGTATTTTAAGGAACAGAGTCACTGAAGGACAAGACTGAGAGTATTTCTGGGCAGGAATACCATTTTCTTACTCTGTAAAAGAAGGGAAAATATACTTAAGATCACCTGTCCCCACATCTTGCGGATCATCTCTTTTGTATGTTGCCACTCTAGGGCATGCACCTAAAGATGCTTTCTCCATTTTTTTGGTGCTTTCTAATAATGAGTTTGATCATCATCATATTAATGATAAAATCATTAAAAAAGAATTTGTTAGGTGTTATTCTGGGAATTATGCAGGCGTTTTACAAGGAAATTAGTTCTAATTCTTAAAACAACACAGTAAATTTGGAAATATTATTGCCTTTTTGCAGATACTGAGTCTAACATCCCACAACAATTGAGAGTGGAACCAAGCTTTCCATAGACCTCTGGGCTTTGAAATTGTGTGCTCTTTTCCCCACCATATATTGTTAGCATTAGCATTGCACAGTGGAGTCTCTACTTGAACCTCCTCGTGGTGCTAGGGCATGGCAGACATCAGAGCATTTGTCCATGCATTCTGAGTGTGAACAGATGGGTAGTTTCTGGGCACTGGCTAAAGTGGATAGGGCAGAAGGTGAATCTTTTCATAGTAGACTGGTGCCACCATCCAAGGGGTCTCTGGAAACTGTAGTACTCTCTATATAGTACTTGCTGTCCTAGTTTCCTAGAATAAGTGCATCTGTAGGACATGTAACAACTACATTACTCATACCTTGCTGGGTGATAATTTTTGATGTTTAGTGTTGACAATTATTTTATAACATTGAGTGAGTTGTGTCTCTAATTTCTCCCCTTTCATGAATTGCTATCAGGGTGCCATAATACTATCTATTAATGATTCTGCCTTTTTTGAAAAGCTCATTTTACCATTTTTAAAATTTTATGTGAGGTTTTCAGATGCCAATATGCATTCTGTTTTACATATCTGATGTTCTGATTTAGAATCAGGCCCACATTTTTGTAAGTGTTGTTTTCTGGGGGGATTTATTATTTATTTTCAAATAATTGAGGATCAGCCATGGTGTCTGCCTATATACATTCAAATCTTGAGTTCATTATCTTCCCTCTGCCATATTAGGCAACATATTAAGCTTTCCAAGCATCGGTTTTCTCATATAATTAAAAAAGGAGTTGTTGTAGTAATAATACCTTCCTCATCAGAGTTTTGGAGGATTAAGACAAAAACTGTAAGGAAAAGGTCCAACATTCAAAAACCATAAATAGGAGGCATCATATTATCTGTATTCGTGGCAGCAACAATAGCATAATAATTAGTGTTATTTCAAGTTCCACTCGTTTATTTTTTCCACATGTATTTTTCAATCAGCAATCATAGTTCTAAAAACTATATTTTGATTGCATTTGGAATTGTGCTAAACTTACATATTTATTATATTCAGAAAGTGTTTACTATTTGGGTGCATCAATTAGTTTACTGTACTTAGACTCTTATGTTTTTAGTACTTGGAATTATGTTAAGTCTATATATTTACAGTATTTATATGGTATTAAATAGGAGACCGGGTCCATCATATATATTTCCTTATTTGTATATTCTTCTGAAACTCAGTGAAGTTTTATCTCAGCTCTCTTTTTGGGGGGAGGATGATTACTCAGAAGTTTGTTGCTGCTAGAGTGAAAAGTAACTAAGATTTTGCCATCATGTAAACTTATTTTTGTGATAGTGTCTGTTACCATTTGTGCTTTCCTAATGATCTTTGCTGAAGCACATAATTTTGGATTGTCTATCATTCATCAGGAATCAGCATGACTTCCTTTGTTATTACCAGTGAGAATTTAGCTGATTCCTTCCAAAGCATGCTTCCAAAGTACTATTTACAAATACCAATATTACCAATATTACCTTTATAACAAATATTCCTACTCAT
Source organism: Lutra lutra (assembly GCF_902655055.1). NCBI lineage: Eukaryota > Metazoa > Chordata > Mammalia > Carnivora > Mustelidae > Lutra > Lutra lutra. The sequence goes on along the minus strand of NC_062290.1, from coordinate 37,058,353 downwards.
TCTTCTTGAATAACTGAGGCTTTTTAATATTGAACAATATTGATAGCAGAAGATATCCTTTTTTGTCACTGAATTAGAAGAGGTTAATCACCATCATTTTGTCATTATTGCAGTGCTAGTTTTGGGTTATGTGGCTATTTCCAAGAAGAATTTTTCTATTCTTTGGAAGTGTTTTATTGGGACATATATTATTTTTTTTCTTTTCATTGAATTTTGAATGATGAACAGTGCTAATTGTTTAGTCTACTGATTTATCAAGTTTGTTATATTGAATTATCCTTTTACTTCTGAGTTAAATGAAACCATTAATTTTGGTTTTTTTGTTATATCTTTATAATATCCAGTCAACTAATAAGGTTAATCTCTGATTTTATTAGATATGGATTTAGAATCATAACTAGCTCACAAGCAACATGATGCATCTCTATTATGATTTTTCTTTCCTTCTTTCTTCACCTTTTGGTGTAGGGGGTACATGTAGTCTTTTTGCATGCTATTCTCTCCTCATGGCAGTTATGATCAGAAACATTTTTCATTTCTAATGCTAAAATTGTTTATTTATATTCCCACATCTACTTCATGTAACAAATACTTATCTATTTTTTTAGTACATAGTTATTACATGTTTTTTTTAATACTAATCAACTTCTGTGTCCAGAAGTGTTTTCACATATTCATTGCCATTTTTTCAGTCTCTGCAGAATAAAGTTGTGGTAAATTTTGTGAAAGTTCACATGTCTGAAACGATCTGTCATCCTCACATATGAATGACAAACTTGCTTGGTAAAGCAAAGTTCTTGAATCACACCTCTTTTTTTGTAGGACTCTGAAGTTATCCCTCTATACTACTTCCTGATATTGATTGTCACAGCAGAAAGGCCTGAAATAATAATGTTTTCCCTTCTTTGAAAGATTTTTGCTTTTGTTCTTTTGGAGACATAGAAAAAAAAAACCTTTCCTTTCCCTTGAAATTTAAGACACTTTCATTGGTAATTTTATTAAACTCATTGTGAATTCAATCTCAGTGCTTTTGTGAAGTTCTGGAAAGTTTTCTTTAATTTTATATTTCTACCTCAAATCCTTTTGTAAAGGGATGTAAACAAGATAGGTTGCAATAAACAACTTACTCTTGGTTATTATCTCATATCTACTTCTTCTCCGTCCTGTGCTTTCAATATTTGTCATCTGCTTTTATAGTCTTTTTGTCTCTATTAAATTGGTTTTTATTTTATATGCATTTTTAGCTTACCTTCTGGCTTACTAATACATTTTTATACAACATAAATTCAAATATATAGTTCTCTGAATGACTTTTCAGGTAAATGTATTTTTAAATTATAACAACAAAAACTTGTAAAACCAGCATTCAAAACTATTTATTATTATTCCATATTTGGAAATATATAAACATATAATCATGTCATGACATGTATACATAATTATATCTATAATAATGTTAGATTATTTATCCATTTTTGAATCAGCATTATGTCACAGACATAACTTACATTGTAAAGAATGAATAAATTTTAGAAAAGCAAGAGAAACATATCATATATGATAACAATATCAAAAGTTTATGACTACTATTCAGTTGGGTATCACCATTGAGAATATACATAAAATTTATATAGAGTTCCTGATCTTGTTGATTTTATTGATCCAACATATTTTAATAATTTCTGTGGCCTTATTAATGTTTGTATTCATTTGAAGTGCTCTGCTAATTTTAAACCTTTTTATGTACTATTGTCTATATGCATGTATATGTGTGCATTGAGTGTGTGTGTGTATAATGAATAATGCTACAAAGGATATTAGTAAGCAGATATCCACACAAACATTTCTGTGCATTCTCTTAGAAAAGATATTTAGATATTGCAAAGTTTATATTGTCCTCATGGCCTTTTTCATAGCTGAAATGTACTATTTTATTAATACGGAGTTGGTCATAGTTCTTTCTAATAAGCTCCACTTCATTTGATTACTAAAAGAGTGAACTATCTGGGTTTGAAATTGAAGGATAATGGATAAGCCTACTGTTATAGAATGAAGGGGCCAATCCAGCCTGCCTTGCATACTGACCACAGAGATGGATGAGAATCCACCTCCCCAAGCCTGTAAAATTCCCAGGCTTCTGCTGTTCAGACATTTGGACATTGGTTGAATTAGTGGCAGTATCTTTTGCATTGAGGGAGCAGGGTGGTGTGGCCCTTTTACCTTTTTCTTTCTAAGATCATAACATAGTTGGTCATTGCAGTAACTATCTTCATAGCACGAATTTTAAATGATTGCCTTTTCTGAGCTAGTATTTGAAGCATTTGTTGTTGTTACTATTAATTTCCCTTTTTCATTGGGATGGTATTTTGTATCAATGCTTATAAGAATTTGGATTTTGGATTTTTGGAATTTTGGATTTTTGTTTTAAAGCTTATTTGTTTTGATATATTATGCTGTGTGTTTGTGTATATGCTAGTGAGTATGAATTTATTATATCCCGTAGGTTTCCAGTGTGTGTCTGGAAAGAAGGCAAATGAATGATCAAAAAGAAAAAAGGAAGCAATTTCCATGGCAAGCTACTTTTCACAAATTCTTCATAGGTGTTCCTTGGAAATGTATTCTTTTGCCAAATAATTTTAGAAATGCTGGATTGCATGACTTTAAAGGGAATCCATAGAGGCTTTAATAGACTGACATCATTTTAAATTTTTATCATCCATTTTACATTACACTACTTTTCTGTACACAGCAAAAAAATATGTCCTATAGCAAGTCTTCTTTGGGATACAATTTTTGAAATGCATTATATTTTACTTACACTAATTTTCTTTTTTCCCAGACACCTTGTCCCTACCTCAGTGAGCTATTAATGATATCTTATTTCCACTGTTCGGGAAGGGAGATTGGTAGAAATAAGGACATCATCCTCATCCTAGAGAGAAATGTTTCTGAGGTCTTGTTTCCCTGGATGGTTTGTAATGTATTCTGGTTATATCTTTTATTCTGTACTCCATGGTGTAGGATGCTCCACTAAGTGAGGCAGAAAAAATCTCATGTCTCCTCTGCCACTTACTAGATGTATGATGCTAGGGAATTGTTTTACCTCCCAGGACATCATTTTCACCATTATTAAAGTGGAATTAGTATTGTCTTTCTCAAAAGTCATGGGGATAGATAAGGCTCCTTTCCAGGTTATGTAAAGTAATCTTACAAATATATTTTAAAGAGGAGCTACCCAAATGGCCACTATTCAAATAAAACCATTTTTAACATAGTTCTTCAACAGAGAAATACAAATAATAACCTATAAGGAAATATCACAGTAACAAACTCAATTGCATGGCAATTTACTGACCATGTGAAGTTTTTGGCAAAAATATAAAGAAAATAAGCACTCATGTATTTTTTCAGTGGAAATGAAAATTGCCACAAATATTTTGCAAAACTCTTGGGCATTTTCTACTAAAAGTAAATGTATGCCCCCAATAAGATTCTGCAATTGCACTCCTGGAGTATTAAGTGTTCATTGCTGTTTTAGCTATAGATAAAATCAATAAGAGAAGCAATAAAATGTGGCATATTCTTAAAATGGAATGCTATTCTACTGATACATATGGGAGCATTGAAAGATCTTTCAGAAAGAACCCAGACTTGATAGACTCTATAATATATAGTATCATTGATGTGAAGTCCACGAGCAAGTGAAGCAAATCTATGGTAATAAAAGTCCAAATAATGGTATCTCCATGGAATGGGATAGGTGTGGACTGAAAAGAAAGAAAAGGGAACTTTTTAAAGTGAGGGAGATATTCAGTGTCTTAAACCAGGTGGCCATTTCATAGATGTATACACATATACAAGTGTATCTAACTGTGAATTTAAGATGTTTGCACTTTATGTACTTAATGTGAGTATGAATTAGCTCAATTAAAAACAAAAAAGTGATTAGGATAACAATGAGATATAATATATATAATATTTCATTTGACATTTATTGGATCTTCAACAAATTGAAGCTTCTTTGGCTTTTATAAGTTAGTTTGAGACTGATATACTGCTTATGAAGGCATTCTGAAGAGAAAATGTGTTTCCTATTCCTAGCTACTGATTTAAAAAATGAGTTTTTGGACTACTACCAGTTCATAAGTTGGGATCAGCCTATATATATGCAATGAATTTCCTAACAAGTAGAGTCCTAGAGACAGAAATGAGTTATATTCTGTATCATCTGCAGGCTATTTGAAGAAAATTAAGGAAGGATAAAATAGAAAGACCATAAATTGTTTTCATTGCATTACTTGCAAGAGAAGGGTAGTAAGGAAAGATGGCAAACCGAAAGAGATGTTTCTCTAAATCTGGGACAAATTTGGTGTGTCTGAGCTTATCTTACCATTCTGCCTGAGTTTATGTCCTTTTTCCAGAGAAAAGTGCTGTCTACTTAATGACTACACCATAATACATAGTTGTTAATAAAAACAAGAATAGGAGAAAAAATTTAAAGAAAAAACTGATAGTTTCTTAAGATATAGTCTAAATGTCTGGATTTAATGTGTCCTTGGAATTAGATTTCTCCCTTGGTCTTTAAAAAAATACAAATGAATTGAGATGTTTCCACATCTAATAGTGTGAACCAAAGCTATCATGCTCAGTGATTGTATGGAGGGTGCAGCACACATTATGCAGAGGGTTTGATTCACTTGGTAAATGGAGCTTTAAAAATGATTATCAGGTTTTTAAACAATGGTAGCTATGAAATGGTGTTTCAAAACAGCTCTTTAAAACTACACCCATTTAATTTGTTCTACTTTTCTGTTATATTTTTATAGGTTCCCATTTCTCCTGCTGCTGAAATTGCTTAGCCTTATCAAGTTTTATGAATGGGGACACAATCTCAAGTAGTTTATTTAATGAATCCAATCTATCTCTACATTTCATCTCTATGTAATAGACAGAGGCCACAAGATTTCTTACCACATGGTTCTAGTGAGCCTGAGGCATAAACAATGTTTAGTTGGCTTATAATAAACAAAGCTACATAATAAGAACACTCAAAGAAAACAGAGGATCAGAAGATTAGAAACAAAATTCTAATGTTTTTTATAACTCTGCATTAAATCTTTTTTCTGTGATTTCTTAGTAGTCCTAGCAAAAAGGAAACACAAATTGTTATATATAACATATATATATATATATATATATATATATAATATTTATTTATTTATTTTAGAGAGAGCAAGAGAATGAACAGGGAGGATGGGCACAGGGAGAGAGAAACCTGAAGCAGACTCCCCACTGAGCACAGAGCTCAACATAGGGCTTGATCCCAGTACTCTCAGCTGAAATCAAGAGTCTGCCATTTAACCAACTGAGCCACCCGGGTGCCCCAGTCATATATTTCTTATAATATGCTTCAAATAATCATATTTTGCAGGATTAATAGGTTTTTGTTTTTTCTTATAAACGAATGCGTAAAGAGAATTTATACCACATCAAAGTTGAGCAAATCATGACAGAAGCTTTCTTGTAAAGATGAATGCTTCCCATAAAATATCTATCCAAATTGTGTGCTAAATGGTGGTGGAGGAAAAAGAAGCACAGGGGCTGAGCAGGGGATGTCATAGTGTGTACCCACAAAGCACAACAGGAATGAACAACTACAGAGTGAGTTCAAAGCCTAAGTAATTACAGGGTTGCTGAATGTGAAGTGTGGCTGGGGCATCTGTGAGAAGTTGTCGAAAAGATCTTTTAACATGCAAGTGTGAACTTTTAAAGGAGAGACCAAGAAAAGAAATGTAGAAACAGATCTTTTTTTTGCTTAAGATGAAAATTGGGGACATAAAATTTCCAAGAGGAAGACAGCAAAGAAATAGAACTAAACACTGAACTTGGATAGAAAGCCTTTAAGAGTCAAAAGGAGAAATACTTCGTATAAATGAGATATGGAAGAAACATAAGAGTTACTTTGTCTAAGCTAGAGAAGGAAAGATTTTTAAAATTATTATTTAAGTATAATTGATACACAATGTTACATTAGGTTCAGGTGTACAATATAGTGATTTGAAAAGTTTATACATTATGCTATTTTCACCAGTGTTAATGTCCCATTACATTGCTATTAGAGTGTCACTGACTATATTATTTTATTTTCCTGACTGACTCGATAACTAGAGGCCTGTTTCTCTCTCTTCCTTTCAGCCATTTTGCCCAAGCCCTCTTCCAATCATCAGTTCTCTATATTTGTGGTTCTGATTCTATTTTTTGTTTGTTATTCATATTTTTTTAGATTCCATTTATGAGTAGAATGATACGGCATTTGTCATTCTCAGGCTGACTTATTTCCCTTAGCATAATTCCTTCCACATTGTCTCAACATGTTTCATCCATGTTGTCTCAGATGGCACAGTCTCATCCCCATCTATAGCTATCCAATATGCCTTTGTGTGTGTGTGTGTGTTTGTGTGTGTGTGTGTGTGTGTTACATTTTCTTTATCCATTCATTGATAGACACCTATGTTGCTTTCATGTCTTTGCTCTTATAAATAATGCTGCAATAAACATAGAGGTGCATACAAATTTTCAAGGGATTCACAAATGAATTGTACCAAATATTTAGAGAAGACCTATTCTCCTCAAACTATTCCAGAATGTAGAAGAGGAAGAAAAGCTTCCAAATACGTTTTATGAGGCCAGCATTACCCTGATACCAAAACCAGAGAAAGAGACTACAAAAAAAAGAAAACTATAGGCCAATATCCTGATGACCACGGATGTAAAAATCCCCCACAAAATATTAGCAAACTGCATACAACAATACGTTAAAAAGATTGTTCACCATCAGGTGGGATCTATTCCCAGGATGCAAAGATGGTTCCATATTCACAAATAAGTCAACATCTTATACCACATCTACAAAACAAAGGATAGAAATCATATGATCATCTCAATATTTGCAGAAAAAAAAAAAAACATTTGCCAAGATCCAACAACAATTCATGATCAAAAACTCTCAGCAAAAACAAGTTAGAGGGAACGCACCTCAACATAATAAAAGCCATATATGAAGAACTCACAGCTAACATCATTCTCAATGGGGAAAAACTGAGAGCTTTTCTTCTAAAGTCAGGAACAAAACAAGGATGTTCATTCTTGCCACTTTTATTGAACATGGTACTGGAGGTCATGGTCACTGCAATTGGAGAAGAAAAATAAATAACAGGCATCCATGTAGGTAAAGAAAAAGTTCAACTGTCACTATTTGCAGATAATAAGGAGATACTTTTAAGGAACCTACTGTCAGCAATGCTACAGAGGTTCTAAAGGAGACTGAAAATAATTAGATCATCAATTTGTGTTACAAAGATCATTGGTTAGATTTGAGTGAGATTTCTTACACTATAGGGAGACAGAAAACCAATGACAAGGTAATAAAGGGTTAGTGCACAATGGGAAATGATGAGAAGTTGAAAACCTAATTAATAAAAATACAAATACACTCTCTTTGCCTCTCTGGAAATACTACTTTAAAAAGTATTTGTGTGTACCTCTCAACCTTTACTTTCTTATCTCTTGATGAGTTTAGTTTTATTTTATTGAATGTTCACAGCAACTCTCTGTTTTCAGATAGATACATAGGTGGATATTATATATAATACATTATATATAACGCATATATATATATGTACATTTAGAAGAGGGCTTGAAAAGAAAATAAAATCAGTGTAAGATTCTTGGAATTAAAAAAACAAATACACTCATGCTTTGAGTACATGGAGACAAGCAAATGGAAGAAGGATCCAAAGGAAAGAATAACAAACTGATGCAAATTTTGATTGAGGCTAAAGATTAAAGAATGAAAAAAAGCCTCATAATGAACATGTATTCCAAGACAGTAACCATAGGAGAGAAGAAAATGTGGAACACATTTAAAGTGGAGAAAAGAAAGATTTTCATGTAATGATTTTTATCTTTTCAGCAAAGCAGGAAATATAGTCTACTGCAGGTAACAGTGGTGGGGGTGGAGGAAATGGGTATTGAAAAATAGTTTGTCTTGGTATGGCTATTTTTGGTGATGTAAGGATAGGAAATCAAATTTAAATTTAAAAAAAATGTATCTTGATGAGTTTCTATGACCTGTGGAGCTTAGAGAATATCACGATGAGACTGTAGAGCTCTGTGATTTTCTCCAAAACCATCGGCATCTTAAGGATATGAGTGAAGAAGAGAAAAAGCAGTTGTATCTGGCATTGGGAATAGGAGGCAGATATTCAGGAAAGTGGGGAAACATGTGACCTTTGTGATTAAATGCCTGAAATGATAAAACACAAATTCAGGTAATTAGATACTGGATATTGAGGGATGGATATTTGGGAGGTATAGTTTGTAAATTTTTTATAAAAACAGACTCAAATGAAAAGGTGATTTCCCCTCTAAGAGGCCATTAAGGACTCATGGATCACATTCTGCCTTTTGCTTGTTTTCAGAAAATATATAATTTTGTCACAAAAGGACTTTGGATGCCAGTCTATTGTTTGGGGATAACCTTTCTTAAAAATCAAAAGCAGAACATCAAAAACCAAAATTAAGTTCCAGTGAGCAATATCTATGAATATACTCACTATGTAGTATTTTGAGGACAAGCCTTCTTAGAAAAAGCTTACCTCATGGCATTGGTTTAAATAACTATGCACACATGTCTTTTGACATTTCTTGAACCACTCTGATTTTGGCTTCCAGAATTCTTATTTCCTTGGGACTCTGAGGCAAACCAGTAGAAGCAATGTAAGTTGAGTCAGGAAAGGTGTGAACAACAAAGGAGAGGGTAGCATTTAAAGATGTGGAACTCAAAAGGAGAATAAATTTCATTGGGGAATTCCTGTTAGAATAGATTATGTTTACTTTATTTCTTCACTGCTGATTTACAGTTTTCTTTTTCCAATTTGGATTTTTCCCCAGTATTATAATAAAATTTCTCTTTTGAAGTTCAGTAACAACCTTTTTGTTTTTCATTTGGTTAATTGAACTCTCTATAATCTTCTTCTTTTGATTCTATTTTGATTTCCCTTTCTGAAACTCTACACCATCACTGTTCTAAAAAAGTGTTATCTTAGATGCCATGCCCTCCTATATCTTTGAATATACCTCCTCTTCTTGGAGGAGATATACTCTTCTTGTCTTGTAAATATAGTTTTGCACAGAGCTTTTTTACTAACCCTGTAAAATTTTATGATCTTTTAGTGTTTAAATATATCTTGGTTGTGGTAAATATTTTTCTTTTTTTTTTTTTTTTTTAAAGATTTTATTTATTTATTTGACAGAGAGAGATCACAAGTAGATGGAGAGGCAGGCAGAGAGAGAGAGAGAGGGAAGCAGGCTCCCTGCTGAGCAGAGAGCCCGATGCAGGACTCGATCCCAGGACCCTGAGATCATGACCTGAGCCGAAGGCAGCGGCTTAAACCACTGAGCCACCCAGGCGCCCGATTGTGGTAAATATTTTTCTAAGGAAAAAAGAAAATTCACATAATAATTTTTGTAGTAGGCATTATCCCTTATCAAATTCTAATATATGAAAACTTCAAGTAATTAGTAATACATAGCATAGAGTTTTATAGGCATAATACTTGAAGTGTTGCACATAAAGATACTCAAATATTATTATAAGGTTTAAATATTGGGCATTCAATGAATAGTTGCTGATTAATGAAGAAATCATATGTAAATCATATGCTGTATGGACTACAGAGCTTCTTATAGTTATTACCCTATCTGAATATAATAGTGTATTAAAAAGGTCTCTTTGAAAGACTTTGAAAATGCTCTTGAACTAGTAGCTTCTTACACTAATTTCATTGATGAAATAGAAATTGTGAGTGAGAAAGGACATGAAAGGAGATATGAGAAATTTAAATTCAGAAGCTTATGGGCAAAGAGCTATTTTGATATTGGGTATGCTTTTGTTTGTTTCTCTTTCTTCTCAGAGAAGAAATAATTAAGCATTAGCTATGAAATAATACCTTGAACTCATACTGTGAAATTCCTAGAGTATTCAACACATAACTAGGGTCAAGTTCAGTTTTGTTTAATTTTGATCAGATGAATTTTCTTGTTGTCATTCAAAAACAGTCTAGAAAGACAATCCTTAAATCTTAAAGTAAGAGTTAAAAAAAGTACTGATACTAAAAATAGGTAATCAAAGTGGGCCTAATGTCCAACTGGAAACTACACAGAAATCCTTTAGAAACCACTGTATTAGAGAAATCCTTTTGCAGACTTTAACACAAAAATAATAGGAACACTTTAATACCATCTACTTTGTGCCACACACACATCTAGATGATGAATGTATCAGAGGCATTTAATCCTTTAAACAACACTATGAGATAGATACTATTTTAATCACCAGCTTACAGAGAATGAACCATGGTAGAGACATGTTCAGGGTCTCACAGTGAGAAGTGGAAGAGCCCAAATTCAAACCCCGGAAGTCTGGTTAAGTCTTTCATCCATGCTACCAAACTCCATTTCACTATTAAAAAAGAAAAAGCCTTACGTGCTGTGGAATGACTTTATCATGTGAAAAAGAAGGAGGGCATGTGTTAATCACAATCTACAGCCATTTCATAACGAATTCTCTAGTGAACTGATGGAATAAGCAGATGGAATTAATCGAGCAGAACAATGATTTCTTCTTTTCCTTGGCCCTGGAGCACCTTAAAACAGTTTTTTGTTTGTAACCCAGTCTCAGGTTGATATTTATTGAATTAATGCATATTTTGCTCCTTGAGGTGTTTTCAGTGAGTCAAATTGGTCAGAAATAATAATTTAAGTATACTTAAGTACTTTTAAAAACTTTTAAATGTGGTGTATTAAAAACATGAAAAGCCCTGACTTCTTGAATAAAATATCGGAATTATCAGGTGGTGTTGAATGGCACTTATAAAGCCCTTTAGTGAATTAAATATAAGTTTATCAAGAATACAGGTTTTGATGTCTCAGAGTATTCATAGATTTTTGTAAATTAAATGTATTATGAGTAAGTGCTTCAGAAACAATAACAGCTAACAATTGAGTAAGACTTAATGCTAAGACAGCAGTCAAAATTACCAAAATCTTCTTAAGGGTTTCATTAAGCATTTTCCTATCAGCAGTGCTAATAGAATGGCTTTAAATAATAACTACAAGCTTATCAGTGCATAGACTGAGGGAAGTACATTAGCCAAAAAAATGACAGTAAAATATATGATAAAACTTTAATAATATAGTTCTTTCCAAGGGCAATAGCTTAATTTAAACTGGAATTGGAATTTCTCTCTTACTTCTTGCTTGCTTAAGGATTTATAAAATATGTACTACAGATTAGGAACTATAAATTTTGAAAGGCTCTGAATGAAGCAATAAATAATGGTGGTACACATTCTTAAAATTTCTCTGAATTATTGACAAATAGCACGATTTCAAGAACGCTGACTGTTCATAGTTCCCAGCAGGAAGCTAATATGACAATTAGATAAAGAAGTTAAGCATGTATTTTATTATGTGACATATATATGTGAAATTTTTAAATCATGTTGATTTTTAAGTTTAATAAAGTATGAGTGAGTAGTATTTTCATTAAATAGAAAGATTACCAAGTTAATGACACATTTAGCAAAGATTCTAAATTTAGAAAATAATGAAGTGTTAGTAGGATAAACAAGTGTGGTTAGGGGACCCCCCCTCCCTTTATTTGGAGGGAAAGTTCTCTCCTGGGCGAGCAAGATACCTTTGGCTCTAATGTGATACCTTGAACACAGCATAGGATTGGGAAAGGGGCAGATGTAGATTCTTCTCACTCTGCCAGTTATTAGGCTGACTCCTTGGCAAAGTTATTAAACTTTCTTAGCTCTAATATCCTCATTTGTGAAATAAGAACAAAAAGAAATAAAAAATAGTCTACTCATTTTAGTAGACAGCTGTGACGAGGAAATCAGTCCATACATGTGAAGTTTGTAACATAATGTGAGGTGTTGTTTAAGGTGTCTGTTAATATTTGCCACCTTATCACTCCCTATCACTTGTCTTCTCTATGTTTCAGATGAGCCATCCTTGCCCAAATATAATATTTAACACTAACCTGTCTTGAATGATTTCAAGAAAGAATAGGACAAAAGTCCTTATGACCATTGTAGTATTCCCTATCATTTTTGTCTGTGCAGGAAAAAAATGAAATGTGTAGCTGTGTGCATACACACAAACATGCCACTGTGTTAGCCTCTATCTGGTCAGTGCCCTGGGATCAGACTATCTCCAACTCTCTACTTATAGACTATTTGTCATACAAGCCCAACAGTTTGCAAGACTTAAGACTTTAAGTCAGGAATTTTTCCATATCGTTCTTTTAAAGTCGAGTAATACAGTAGAATTAATGCTGTCATACGAGTCAAAAAGGCTTGAATGTGTAGCCCCAGCTCTGCTCACTGATACTTATATAACCCTCAGTTGAATTGCAATATTTGAGCATCTGTTTCCTCATCTATGGGAAAAAACAAGATATATAGATGCAGATCTTGATAGATATAGATATACACACATATATGTATATACACATTAAATATATACAAACACACATGGATATGCACACACAAATCTATAAAAACATCCTTATTGTCTCATAAGCTATCATGAGGATTCTGTATGTTAGTCTCTGCAAACAATATCCAAAGTGAGTGTTCTCACCGCTCTCCTAACAAACTTGTGCTTGAGCTTAACTTTCTCTCTTAATGTAACATCTGAAGAGCCCAACTGGCCTTTTCCACTGTCTTATATATGACCCAGCATATCACTTATATTACTTTACTTGGAGTATTAGAACAGGAATGAATAGTTCAAGGGCATCAAGTCTAATCTTTCCTTTAAAGCAAATTCTGAAGGGCAGGCCAGTCGCCCGGGTCACACCTCACTGGCACAGTGGTCTCCTGATTCTCAGTCCTGCACTCCTGGCTCTACTTTTCTGTATTCCTCTCTGACTTTAAGGGATCAAAGCAAATAAATACTTATTTATATGCAGTGTGATTAGTCCTATTGTTGTTTTTCAGTGCTGCAAAGTATAAAACATAGAAGGCTGAAAAATGAGAGAAGGAATGGTAGGAGATAAATTGTCATGAAGAAGGATTCAATTTCAGAAATTACTGGCAAAACTATACATGTTTCCCCCAAGCTGCTTAGAAGCAGAATATCAGAGAAGTAGAGGAATGTGAAAAGCTGAGAGGATTAATGGAAGCGTGTGAGTGCCTAAAGCTACCTTCAACCCAGGTGGATGAGAGTGTAGAATCTGACAGAGTGCTGTTGCCTAACTTAGAGTTTTCTCATTAATTTCATGGCAATTATTTCTCTATATACCATATGCTTCTGTCAGAGACAGCTCTGGTAAGACACTGGCTCAGATGGGTGCTCTCTTTTTATCTGCAAGGGAAGATTCCCTTTTTGGGTGTCAGGAAATCTGAAAATGGAACTCTTCCTTCTAAAAGCTGGTTCCACTACAGGAATTGCCCTTCCAGGGTACATGGGATAAAATTTGGTAAGTTTTCTCTCTGAAATGCCAACTCTCAACACCCTTTTAGGCAGATTATTATTATATAGTTCTGAAATGTTTAGATTTACCAGAGAGTAGCTGGACAAACCATCTTTTTTAACCCCCTTTGTGATTCCATGAAGAGTTCTGTAAACAAGTTCTCTGCTTGTTCATATGTGGGTTTCTCTCCATATTCTCTAAAACTGGAAGTATATAAATGTGGCCAGTATGTTATGGCATAAAGCATTAGGCCCCATGATTTTCTGCAGTTCTTTTCAGAGTAATTGCTCTCTTCATGGATTCACAGTTTCCTTTTAAACACACATAATATTGAAACAATTTGTCTTCTTGATATACAAAACTCTCCTGAGGTTTAAGGGTGATTAGGGCAGCAGATTTTCTTGCAAATAAATCAAACATCAAGTGCAATGGCTTCCTGCCATGTACACAAAATAAGAACTTCACTTAGACCCACTTAGGTCATATTTTATTTAATGATATCTTGCTCTTCAGTTTGAAAAGAACACTTTTATGATTTTTTTTTTTAAATCTAGAGCTTAGTATTTTTTCTATGATTTTCATGAAGTCATGGGAAGTATATTGAGTCCCACTACAAGAGGACAATTTCAAAATATTTCATCTTGTAGATCTGTAATGGTTGTCACAGCAAAGGAATTGTTTTAATAAAAAGTTCATCCAAACCAGCACTAGGGCTCAATAGTTCTTACATTCTTCTCTTCTGGACTCCCTTGAAGATCCCACAGAGCAGTAATACGAGACCCCTTTCACTTTCTTCAACCTCCACCTCCTCCTGCAACTCTTTCCCGTCCATGTATTCAAAAGATGACATAATCTGCCACATATTTATATCAAAGATGTCAAATGTGACTCACCTTCCTTAATTTCCACCCAGAACTATCCTTGTATCATTACATTCTTTCTCTTTTTTTACATTTCAGAGCAGGAGAAAGGGCTTTTCATTTTCTATGTATTTGGTTTTAAACTTGAGTATATTATCGCTTCTCGGCCTTTTGGCTAAGATCAAGTGTAAACTTGAGTGTATTTACACACAGTATTACAGTAGTTACAGGCATATAACATAGTGATTTAACAGTTCTGAACATCATACTGTGCCCACCACAACTGTAGCAGCCATCTGTTACCATGCAACACTATTAAAGTATCATTGACTTGATCACTGTGGAGTTTCCTGTGTGTGTTACAATCTCATTGGCCACCTGTGCGTGGCCAGGCCCGACCGCATGGCCTTTGCCCTTAAAAGCTAGTCTGTGAAACAGAGAAGGGTCGCCCTCTCTTGTAAGAGGTGCATCCCTGAACGTTCGGTTAGATTCTTGATGCTTGGCGCGAAATAAAGCTTTGCTTGACCTTCAGAAAAAAAAAAAAAAAGTATCATTGACTTGATCCTGTATGATGTACTTTTTATTCCTATAACGTTTTCATTCCATAATAGGAAGACTATGTCTTCCACTCCCCTTCTTTCGTTTTGCCCATTCTCCCACCCCTTCCCATTTAACAACCATCAGTTTGTTCTTTGTATCTGTAGGCCTGACTCCACTCGTATTTTTTTATTCACTTGTTTTGTTTTTTAGATTCCACATGTAAGTGAAATCAATAGTATTTGTATTTTTCTGTTTGACTTATTTCACTTAGCATAAGTGAAATAACCCTCTAGGTCCATCCATGGTGTTTCAAATGGCAAAATCTCATCCTTTCTTATGACTGAGTAATATTTCTCTCTGTGTGTGTGTGTGTGTGTGTGTGTGTGTGTGTATACACCATTTGGTGGTGGACATTCAGGCTGCTTCCATATCTTCACTATTGTAAAATAATGCTGCAGTATACATAGGGGTGCATATATCTCTTCATAATAATGTTTGTATTTTTCTGTGGGTAGATACCCAGCAGTGGAGTTAGTGAATCATATGGTATTTTTATTTTTAATTTTTTGAGGACCCTTAATACTGTTTTCTAGATATGTCTCCTAAGGGGAAAGAATCAAAAGCGAAAATAAACAATCAGAACTGTCAGAAAAAAATGCTTTTGTACAGTGACAGAAACCATCAACCAGATGATAAAACAACCCACTGAGTGGGAAAATGTATTTACAAGTGATATATCCAATAAAGGGTTAATATCCAAACTATATAATGAATTTCTACAGCTTAACACCAGAAAGAACTGATTGAATGGGCAGAGGACATGAATAAACTTTTCTCTAAAGAAGATACATAGATGATCAACTGACAAATGAAAAGATGTCTAACATCACTATCAAAGAAACATAAATGAAAAACACAATGAAATGTCACCTTACACTTGTCATAATGGCTACAATCAAGACAAAAGGGGCTTTTCATTTTCCAAAGGCTTGCCTTGTTGGCTTGAATTTGGATATCTCAACCTCTTTATTGCATTGTTAATAATCTTTGTTGAAACCTTGGTATCCCCCTCTCTCTTTGGCTGTTTTCACGACTGAATAAACACACTTTGACATACCTGCTCCTAATCAAAATGAGAAACAACAAGAGCTACTGTCTATTGAAAATATACTCTGTTCTTACATTCTTCAGCCCTACAATTCTGGAGAGCAGACCTCAGTCGCTTCCTCACACCTCATCTTGTCTTGATTTGATGCCTTCCCTCTGGTACACACAGTCATCTTTAGGCATCATATTTTTGTTTGAGTGTTGTGTTAGTTCTTGCCAAACTGTGTTCCATCCATTTGACCCCTTCTCTCAAGTCATCCCTTGCCTCTGACCCATATTATCTTAATGGTACAAATGTTTATCCAGTCACACAAACCAAATTCTAAATATACTTTAACTTTTCTGTCCTAATTTTTTTTTCTAAATGGTTACTAAATCCAGCATATACAGATCTTCTATATAATTTTCAAATGTTTTTCCTTCTTTCCATTTCTATTGCCACAATTATATTTTAGACTTTCATCTACTTTGTTGTTTCTACTGCAGACATCTCCCTAGCTTCCTTGTTTCTGTAGCTTCTCTCTGCACCTGCCTAAAAACGTAACTCCAATAATGTTCCTCTTCTGCCCAAGTTCTTTGAAATAAATAATTGCAACTCAGAAGTTCTAATTCCTCCTCAATCAACAAAGCCTTCTGTGATTTGGCTATAATTTATCTTTGTGGGTTTAACTAATACTCCTTCGCTATAATTAATCCCTTCTCCAACCATAAGAGTATCTTGGCTTCTGATGCTTTTTTGCTCTCTCCTTTTTCTTTTCTTCAAAAGAAATACCTTCTCATCAAGGCCCTTAACTTATTTATAACTTTAGAATCCTAAATGCCTTTTGATCTTTACTAAATTCAATTTTCACTCCTTCAGACCAATAGTAACTGGTTTGCACTTCACTTCTCTTAAAATACTTCGTATTTTCTGCCTCTTTTTTTTTTTTAATTTCTATATATGGGCAATTTCTATGAGAGAAGTGACTTTCCTAAGGTTGATATTTAACATAAGGAAGATATATTTATTGAAGGAAAAAAATCAGTTGATTTGAAACAAAAAGTCTTTTATTTAGGAATACCATCTAATTATAGTGCTTCCAATACTATAAGACAACTTTATTTCACTTCAGTGTATTGGAATTGGAAGTTTTGCTTAGTTCCTCCTTTTCCCTCTGTTGTTGTCTTTCATGGAATTATGGGGTACTTTATTACCTTCTAAAATAAAATTTAGCATTAATCTTTCTTCTTATTTCATGCAGTTGTCATAGATGATGTTTATTTTGTCTATAGTAAAATATTCATTTTATAGAAATATAAATGCTACTATATTTCCTTGATTGATGGATTTAAAACAATAGTGTCATACATTCTAAAATACAAGTATAAGAGAAGTTAACAAATACCAATTACCTATGAATATGAACTTGGAGGAGTTGAATAATTCTGACTGTATTTATATCAATAGAGGTTTTTTTTTAACCTACTTACCATTATGGAACTATACATTAGTCAGATAGGCTGTATTACCCCATGTAAATAATTACCTGTTTTTATCTTATTATTTAAGATATATATCTTGTCTAGTTTGAAAACATCTAAATTGCATATAAATTTAAAACACAGAAAATAATATATTTTAGAATAAAACAGAACAGAGGTAATTAACCTAAGGACTTAAAGTGGGTAATTCCAGGTACATAGAGAAACTTTTTTTCTCTATGTCGCTATGTCTCTATATCAAAAAACTGATGATTTTATTTGGTTTCTAAGTATTCTGCCCAGCAAAACATAAATATAATCATCTTGGCTTCAATACTCACTGGATAATTACTGACCCTTCACTTCAGTTTATATAACCCAGACTTGGCAAAAATGTGAAATTTGAGCAACCAGCTTAAAGGAAGGTTTAATAACTCACCATCAAGACTCAGCGTTGCTTATTAATATACATGGATTAAAGTGATGTATAGGAGATACCACTGAGTGAATTAAATAAGCAGACTCCAGAATTTCTCATAAATGGTTATAGAAATGTTATTAATGTGCATTTGTAGTGAATGCCCCTATGTAGTTTTAAGTCTTAAGCTCTTTTTTTTTTTTTTTTTTTAGTTTGCATTTCTGAAGTCAGGCACTTTATGAAATTGCATTGTATTTAGCAACTAATGGATACTAATAATGAAGAGAAATCCCAAGGGAAAGACAAGGATACCTCATTGAAAGCTCTTTAGAAATAAATCCTGTGTGATATAAGAATATCGCTCTGCATTCTAAGCAAAGAGAAAAAAATAAATGAAGCATAAAGTAATGTAACTTAAAAGTATAAATGGATATATATTGAAGTAAGGGAATGTATTTGAAAGGGGATTTCAATTACCTTACTCAAAATATTTTTCTCACTATTATTGTGAACTCTTTGTGACCTCATTTAAAAGCAAATTTTAAGGGAGATACTAATATGTCAAGTTGAGTTTGATTCAAGGGACAGTTGGCAAATAATACATTGAGTCTGGATTGCAGGCTAAGAGAAGTTAGTTTAGAAGATTTACTACCACAGATTGAATCTAGCTTCTCACCATAAACCCAATTTATCATTAGACATTACTTTATCAGGTAGTTCCACAAGGTAGAAAAATTATGCCACAGGTTTCATTAATTTTTGGCATATGTGACTGGATTCTAAGAATATATAGTCTCAGCATGAACATTTTATTGTGGACCGACTTTATTTCCATCAGTTCACATGAACACAGGACTATATCTTTAATAAAAAACACAAACATCATCCAAGAAAGGTTTTTTCCCCCTTCTTAAATTGCTCGTATTGGAAAGCAGACTTCTATTTCTCTGTCCATCTTAAAATGTAGAATTGAGTACTGAAGGGAAAAATTCTACCTGATGTTTATTCTTTTAATCTGTATGCCAATAAATTAAAGCCAAGATACAGTTCCTCCTCTTAAGCATGTATCCTTACTTTGACTTTTTAACAAACATAAAATCACCATATAGTGGAATTAACATTATAAAATTTCAGAGCTGAATGGACCCCTGAAGTTGTAAATTCTAGTCTCCTGCTTCCAGACAACACAACTTTTTTGACAATTAAGTCAACATTTACTAAACAATTACTGAATAATTGTCATTATTTTAGGTAGACCCATATATCAAACCATTTAATCTTCATGATAGCCCTATGATGAAAGTACCATTATTGTTCTCATCATTTTTACTTTTTCAAACATATCCATCATCTCATGTAACTACAATTCTCTTCTTCATTTCTTTTCAACCTGATGCTTCCTATAAGAATATTAGAGCAGGACCTTGTATGTACATCCATTTCTAGCATAAAGAGCAATTGCATAATGCATATCAACATAAGCTATTTTATCAATTGTATAAAAATATAATAGAAAATTCAG
Organism: Lutra lutra; assembly: GCF_902655055.1. Classification (NCBI taxonomy): domain Eukaryota; kingdom Metazoa; phylum Chordata; class Mammalia; order Carnivora; family Mustelidae; genus Lutra; species Lutra lutra. Next base: position 37,038,899 of record NC_062290.1, on the reverse strand, counting down.
ATATCATTCCATGTACTATATTCTAATAATTAGTATATCTCTTTTTCTTAGCAAGTAAAATTAAGGCCATAATTCTACCAGTTTAAACTGCTTACTGTCGTAAGCAATATTTAACAATTATTTTACAAGCGGAGACAAAGATTTATAGTCAACTTTTTTTCCTTTAAATTTACCTTAAATCTACATTTTAAAAAAAGATTTTATTTATTTATTTGACAGAGAGATCACATGTAGGCCGAGAAGCAGGCAGGCAAGGAGTGGAGGGGGGAAGCAGAGTCCCTGCCGAGCAGAGAGCCCCATGTGGTGCTGGATCCCAGGACCTTGAAATCATGACCTGAGCCGAAGGCCGAGGCTTAACCCACTAAACCACCCAGGCATCCCATAAGTCTACATATTTTAAAGTAAATTGATGCTTTTTATGAGAATCCAGAAATGCCAGTTATCCCACTTGTCTTGATTATTTGCTACCAACTTCCCTTTTCTATTAGCACCTGTTATGCTATTTTACCTATTTGGGGAGTGGAAAAACAGGACCAAAACCGAGATCCCTTGCTAACCTTACTTTTTTAGAGTCATTTCTTAGCATCTGTTGGATTACTCCTTCTCTATGCCTTTTTGAAAACCAAGACCACAGTAAACTTATCCTTATAGATTAAACCACTAGTAACATTCTCTTACCCTTCACACTAACATAATCCTGTAGCTTTGGAACTAAAAAAATTAACTTAGCAAACACAGCTCAAAGTCCCCATAACTATGGCAAATCCCTTTGACTGTTTAATACCCTTTTTCCTTGATCTTAGGTTGGTCTCTTAACAAAAGGATGGTAACTTTGCCAAAGAATAATTAAATCTTGATAGAAAGTAGATTGAAGAAACATTTCTGGTTACATTCATTCAAAAATCGATAAGTGATTCTGCATGCAAGGTATTTTAGCTGACGATACTAACTCAGATCAATTAGATTTCACTAAGCTCAAGAGCTGGATTTTTTAGAATTTTATTAGAGGATCAGCTACTGTTGGTGATTGCATTGGTTCCTCAAACATTTACATTTAGCCTCTACTAAAATGCAACATTGACTTTTTCATTTTTCCAACTTTTCTTCCCAGTTCCTTTTTTTTTTTTTTTAAGATTTTATTTATTTATTTGACAGAGATTACAAGTAGGCAGAGAGGCAGTCAGAGAGAGGAGGAAGCAGGCTTCCTGCTGAGCAGAGAGCCCGATGCGGGGCTTGATCCCAGGACCCTGGGATCATGACCTGAGCTGAAGGCAGAGGCCTTAACCCACTGAGCCACCCAGGCGCCCCATCCCAGTTCCTTTTTTAATCATCAGACTAAATCTGTCTGTTAACAAACAAATTGTAGCCTTGCCAACTGATAGTCAATAACTGTAATTGGCTAATAAGTATCAAAATACATATGTAAACTTAAATAAAATAAAGAATACCTCTTTGTATATCATATACTTATGTTACGACTACATTTATTTGCCTTGTATTAAATTTATTTAGACCACTCATAAATTTATACACCCTGATTTATTAACTACCTGTTGTAGGTAGCAAGTATGTATTGGTATTGCAAAGAATTTTATAATACTGTCACTGCCATTCTTTGACTGATGGTTAAGTGGAACTATGAACTCATGTCCACATGATTAAAACAAAGGGATGAACTTGAAAGTAAGGCCAAGTCATGATGTGATGAGAACACAAAAGAAAAGGTGGATTCTTTGAAAGGATTGGAAAGCTTCCAAAGAGATACAATATTTAAACTGGGGCTTGAAATATACGTGTAATAAGTCTGCTGGATGGCCAAAATAGGAAATACTGAGTAGAAGAAAAATTATTTGAAGAGATAGCAACTTGAAAGGACCTGACACACCTAAGAAAATTCAAAATATTCTAGATGGCTAGACTGCCTGATGCATGGGGAAGAAAAGTTGGAAATCATGATAGTCTCTTAGTACTTGTATAGAGGTAATCACAGTACATATCAAGAGGGCCTTTCACTTTTACTCTGTGTTCCAGATATGGACTATTGTATGTGGAAAACAATGGAATGATTGCAAGGTAACTGATACGGAATACTTTAATTTAAATGCATAGCTCTAATGACATTGTGAGTGGTAAATTACTGGGGAGCAAAATTGGAGGGCAGGAAAGCGAGGTCTGTGTTGGAGATGGTGAGGTCCTGAACTAGAATAAGGTTTTAGAATGTTGGGGACATGAGCATTTTCCCCCATTCTTTGAAATGTTTTGGTGCTTTCTTTAAAATTAAACATTAAAAATGATTTTTTATCAATTTAGAGGTATTCAATGTATGAGCATAGTTATTCAGGACTCAGTGGTTTTATCTCTACCAGCCTATCTTCCATCTCTCAGAATCCTTCTAATTCTAAATTAGTGCACTTGGAACAAATCTTGGCACTGAGGACTGGTATTAAGGCAAATAGATCCAGTCAGAATTTCTCTTCTCCTGTACCTTAATATTTGTTTTAATTTCAGAAACTGTATCCTTTCAGAAAGATAATCTATTAAGATTGGCTATTTTTTTTTATTATTATTATTAGGCTTTGAGATAAAAAAAAAAAGCTTACCTGATCTTGATTTCTCATTGCCTATTACTTTGGAGTTGGTTCTACATCCATCATTAAGCAATTCAGTCTTTTAATTTTAGTCCCTTCTTACTAGACCCTCTGTTACTTTCTTACCCTCCCTTTTTTCCCACTCTCTCATTTATCTTCCTCTCTATATATCCACCTCTTTTCTTTCAGTTCTACAGACCACTTTCTTTTTATATATGAATTACCAGCAAGTTTCCAGCTGTTGCTTAAAATATTTCCCTGGAGTTCTCATATCTATACTGACATGATTTATATGGCAGTACTGTATATTTTATAACAAATTATATTTTGAAGAAGTTCTCTTTAAAAATTCATAGCAGTAACTTTAAAACCTAACTCAATTGACAACAAAAATAAAGCTTGTGCAATCTTGGGAAATATTATTTTAACTTATTGGGTATTGAGGGGAACACCCAATGCTGCAAACCAAAAACGTGTATTTCTTATAGTTTCCTATAATACACCTAAGATTAATTATTGCAGCAAAAAATATCCATTATGTCACCAAAGGATACTTATTGTTGCTAGTTATCATAAATAGTAACTTATATTTACTTGTAGCTATTAGTAATAGTAACAACAGTAAATCTTCCACCATTTGCTTGATTGGGATGTTTAGCTTAGTAGATCCAACATTATGAGGAGCTGAATTAATGAGCTTTGGAATAGAAAAAATTCCCAACCTGTTTTGTCTCCCACAATATGCCAACCCTTACACTAAACTGTGAATACAGAGATCTGCAAAGAGATCAACATATATTTCTGAAATAGGAATTAGTAAAGAAATAGAAATAAGAACTAGTAAACCAAGAAAAAAACAATAAGAACTATTGTCATAATGGAATGTGAATTCAACCCATTGGCAGGAAACCTGGAAAAGATACTGACTTGGGGTCGAAGGACCCGTAAGTTCCTTGAGGTTGGTGTCCACCTCTGATTTCCTTCAGTTTCCTAGATGCCTAGAGTGCGGTCTGCCACAATATTGGTTGTTGCTAAAGGAATGATAAATAATCCAAAAAAAGAAGTAGAAGAGAAAAATAATTACTTAAAGATAAGAATACGTTTGCTTAACCTTGGCCCTAGCACCTAATACCAAAGTTACTTTGAATAAATCACATTTTTTTTTCTGGACTTCGATTTTGTCTTTAATAAAACAGGAATAATGTCTTCACTACATATATTTACCTGGTAAAATCAAAATGTAATAATTTATTTAGTAGATGGAATTTTTAAGGATAGAAACTATGCCACTTTTCTTCAAATATAACTACTATTCAGCACAAAATTGGAGATGTGTTCAATAATAGGTAGATTTAAACAAAGACATGCAAATATTTACAATATTCAGTGAAGTAAGCCTAAACTTTATTTATTTTTTAAAGATTTTATGTATTTATTTGTCAGAGAAAGAGACAGAGAGAGAACACAAGCAGGGGAAGTGGCAAGTAGAGGAAGAAGCAGGCTTCCCCCTGAGCAGGGAGCCAGATGTGAGACTCTATCCCAGGACCCTGGGATCCTGACCTGGAGCCCAGGACAGCCACTTAACCGACTGAGCCACCCAGACATCCCCTAAACGTAAACATTAAAGGAAAATCTCAAACCCTGAAGAACAATCAAACATTATTCACACATAATCTAGTATCCTTGGTATAGCTTCTGATATCCAGCTGTGTTAATTTTTGGATTAGAAATTCCATGCTGATTTTGTTCTGAAAATCAGACTGGAAATACAATATTACTGCTGATCAGATTTAATTGGCAACATCTTAAATAGTACCTGAAAAATTCAAAAGAATAGCTATCAACTTGTAATACTTTGAATATATTTATTTGTTCAATCTCATTTATATGAAATTTTAAAATCTGATTCATCGTTGATTTTTTGGTTCACATTATTCTTTGTTTTGCTTAGTTTTTTTTTTCCAGTGACATTTTCTTTTTACTTATCTTCTTTCTTTCTTTTTTTAAAAGACTTTCTTTACAGAGTAGTTTTAAGTTTCAGCAAAATGATGGAAGTTGCAGAGATTTCCCATATATCCACTGCCATAACACATGCACAGCCTCCCTTGTTATCAACATCTCTCACCAGAGTGGTACATTTGTTACCATTGATGAACCTACATTGACACATTATTATCATCCAGAGTCAGTTGTTTCCTTAAGGGTTTGTTCTTGGTGTTGTATGTGCTGTGAGTTCGGACAAATGTGTAATGACACATATCCACCCTTACAGTATTGTAAAGAGTAGTTTCACTGCTCTAAAAGTCTTCTGTGCTGTTATTCATCTCTCCCTATCCTCTACCCCCACCCCATACTCAGAAGGTAGCTAGTCCAGAAATTGCTTATTCTCTCCAACTACTGATATTTTTACTTGTCTCGGTATTTTTGCCTTTTCTGGAATGCCATGTAATTGGAACTCATAACGGTATAGAATTTTCTGATTGGCTTCTGTCACCCAATAATATGCATTTAAGTTTCCTCCATATTCTTTGAACGGCTTAATGGTTCATTTCTTTTTAGCATTAAATAATATTCTGTTGTCTGAACGTACTACAGTTTATTTTTTTCACTTACTAAAGGACAACTTGATTGCTTCCAGTTTGTCAGTTATGTATAAAGCTACTACATATAGCCATGTACAAGTTGTTGTTTGAACATATATTTTCACATCAATTGAGTTCACATTTTTTAAAAATAAATTTACTCTAAAAATGACTCCTTTAAAAAGAGATTGTCTATCTAACTATTGAAATGTGGATTCCAAAGTATATCAAACTTCAAAAAGTCCCATAAGAATCACTGATGATAAAAGAAAGCCAGTGTAGAGGAATGGTGGGTCCTGAAGATGTGTAAGTCTTCAGGAGCATGGGAGATTATAAAATTAGGTCGCGCTGCTCTGCTGAGGGAATGGTTATTGCACATATACTTATCTCAGCAGTTAAGAACTGCTTCCAAAATGACTACACAGTTAAGTTCAGCCCACACGTTGGAACTTAACTGACAAGTTGGCGCATATAAGTGGATATCTTGCACCCACATTTAGTACACGTTTAGCTCCCTGAGTATATTGTCTCTTAAACTTTGTTTTCAAGACCCTCCTTAACCAAGCCTCAGGCATTAGTTCTCCATTCCTACATGACATTCTTGAATATTTGACAAGCTCACAAACACAACACCTGCATGTCAGTATTTTTGACAGAGATACAGCCAAATAAAACAGGAAACAGAAATAAGATGAGGAATAATTTTTTAAATATCATTTTTTTCTTAAATTGACTACACTTATCGCAGTGTAAGAGATTATAGGGCATATATATATATATATATTATATGTATATAATATATATATATATATATCTTCCACTGCCTTAGTCTCTCATATGCCATATGAGACTAAGGCAGTAGAAGAGATTATAGTTAAGAGTCCATTCATTCTTGATATGGGCAGGAAAAATATAGTGAATACTAATTCATAACAATTTAATCTGTTTCTAAAATGGCACATTTTAAATCTTGTCTTAAACATTACAGCACAAATTATGGTACAAATTTTGAATGAAGGGCATTGACAGTGAAGGGAGAAAGTAGAACACTATTTTTCTTTCTGTAAGTTTTTAAAATAAATAAGAACACTTAAAACATTTTATGCATGTAATTTATATATTTACACAATTATATATATACACACATAAATACATATATGTTTGTGCATATAAATGTTCATATATATATATATATATATTGCAGAGAGAGAAAGAAAGCTAATTTTGCATCTTGACCATAGCTCTGTCTTTTTAAGAAAAACACTACATTCCTTCTTTTGACATAATATCAACTTCAGATATGCCCTAAAAGAGCTGTTTATTGAAAGTGTTTTTCTTCTCGGAAACTTGGCAAATAGTCACAATGATATTAAGTGACTTTTGAAGACTCTTTCTTCTCAGGCTATACCCTTTTCATTATCTCAGAAGGTAGCTAGTCCAGAAATAGCTTATTCTCTCCACATAGTGTACTTTCATGTATATAGAAACAAAATTAGGTAATTTTAAAGGTCTGAACACATAGAAAGGGTTTTAAGGCATAGAAAAGCAAAGTTTCTTCTGAACACTTGATTTGTTTTATTAGACTGAATTTTAGAATTCACTTTTTTTCTCTTGTTTTGACTATTAATTGTGTGAGAGCCAAAGTGTGAACCTTCATCAAATAATTATACAAGAATATAAAATATATTCATTAGTCCCTTTATGTTCATGAAATTATCTATTTTCTCTAACTCTACTGTTAGCATTTCAAATATTTTTGGAATGAACAAAGTATAATATAAATAAATAAGAGTAACTTTAAAGGAATGATTTATAGTAGAGTTCTAATGCAATGATGAACAATTTGATACAGCAAAAAAGAACAAAACAGCAGGAGTAAGACAAATTTGGATTGAAAGCTTGGCTCTGTCCATCATTAGTCATGGGTCCCTGGACAAGTCACTTTACCAGTCTGTCCTTCAGTTTCTTTCTATAAAATTGAAGATATTAGGCCATTGTGAAAATGAGTGTGAAAATGCTCTGAGAAAACTGACATGCTGTAAGAGTGATGTAAAGTGCTGCTAGGATGTCTTACTGCAATGTTTTAAAGACAGCGCTTTTGGAAGATATGGATTTCCTCCTGGATCTTGTTCATTTGCACCATTAGCACTGGCTACAGTTGAGGGGATAATCATTCTCCTTATTCGCTTTCCATAGATTGTGCTTTTGAAGTTTGGTTTCAAATATTGCCAGCTTGCATTGGCTTCCTTTGTTCCTTGAAGCAATAATGCCTCTTCTGCAGGAAATAATGAGAAAAGTGCCCTTTGAAAATATCCTTATTCTAGATTATAATAAAATTGAAAATAAACACTTCATAGTTTCATATTTGCTCTATGCCTTTTCTTTTTTTTTTCAAGATTTTGTTTATTTATTTGACAGAGAGAGAGAGAGAGAGATCACAAGTAGGCAGAGAGAGAGGCAGAGAGAGAGGAAAGGAAGCAGGCTCCCTGCCCAACAGAGAGCCCGACGTGGGGCTTGATCCCAGGACCCTGGGATCATGACCTGAGCCGAAGGCAGGCTCTCTGCCTTTTCTTGACCCAAAACTTTATTCCCTGTCCAGTTCTTGGAGGAAGCAAAGAGTTTGTGGATTACTCTAAGATTCAAAGATGTGGCCCAAATATTCAGGTGCAGGTGCCAGTACCATGCTTACTGGGAGCCATCATCTAGCCAGATTTATATGATTGATAAACATGGAGAAAAAGCAGAAACTACAACAGCATGTAATAAAGTTCTCATTGTGCAGAACAAAAAATAAATTATTTCAAAATAAATGGCATGCAGAGAAAAAATCCCCACCAATAGCAATCATGGGGGAAAGTGTTTCTATCCGAAATTACGATTTCTTACCTCCTGGAGTTTCAAACAGTCTCTGTAAGCATATAGTTTGTCATGAATATGTTAGCATTTACTATGAGTGAAGACATGTTATAATAGAGAGTGCTAATTAGGATATTTAAATAAAAGGGGGCATTGTTTTAAGAGAAAAAATGTCTGACATCTTTATATTTGTGCATATTTAAATGCAAAAGTAAATATAAAATAGGTAAGAAATCCAATGATCATTATCCTCTAATTTAGATCATTTAACTTATATTAAAGGTGACAATTAGGTTTATTAATTGAAGAGCAGTACTGAATTTCTGTAATCTAGATGCTGTCATCTAATATATTTGTATCATGCTTCCTAGTTTAAAAATTACCTTAAGGTACATTTTCATGTGAAAATAATACAAATATTTGTTACCTTTAGATGTGAAATTGAGAGATGCTTAACAAGTTTATTTAAACATATTTAATATATATTGAAGGAGATTCTAAGACATTCTTACTTAAATATCACTTTAATTTACTATGTAACATGATAGAGAATCACAATAGCTAGAGTATAGGGTGATTTTTATTCATGAAATTTATACATTTTGAAATGAACATGCAGAGTCATCTATTTGATGACATTTCAAAACAATTTTCCTTAATATTACATCCCAACCCTACATTAGATGTTTAATTAAGTACAGCAACAGTCAATTAAATTTGAAATAAAATAAGTAATTGCACTCTCGCATCATTGCAAACATATTTTAGTGGGCTATGTGATGTAGTTAAGGACTTTAAGATGTCTCCTCTCTATCTTGACATTTAAAATGTACTCCTAAGATTAAAAGCTGAATATTAATTGTGTTAATAATTTTCTGAGCTACCACAGGTGTCTTTGGAAGTAAGAACATAATTATTTTTTTCTTTAATTGATTTATTACATTACCAATGACACTCCAAATGAAAATACAATGGATTAAAATATAGTATTATGATCAATTATGAGTTGAAAATAGCCCCTAGAGTATTTAATTTATTCTACAAATAACTTTTTCTTAAACTTCCTGACAAAGTTTTGAACATCTATATTAAAGACATTCTTTAAATATTGTTACTAATATTGCCTGCCATCTCCTAAACATAGGTCGTGGGGTTCAACTCTTAGTTTTGCACACTAAGTAAATATAAAATTGTCACCTTTCTCCATAAAATGTTTTATTCCCTACCATCTTTTTTTTTTTTTGGAAGAGGAAGAGCGTGAAATGGGAAGTGGGGGTGGGAGGAGAAAGGAGGGGTAGTGAGAGGGAGAGAATCTTAAGCGGGCTCCACATCCAGTGTGGAGCCCAAAGCGGGGCTCAGTCTCACCATCCCAAGATCATGACCTGAGCCAAAGTCAAGAGTAGGATGCTTAACCAACTGAGCCACCCAGGTGCCTCAACCTCCCGTCGTTTTTAACTATTTCTAAATAGTCAAGCGTTCAGATTCCATTTGTCATATACTTTCCTTCTGAGCTTTCTTCCCCTCTCCCCTTAGTTTCATATACTCCATACAGAGACAGAGAGTAGGCAGAGAGGCAGGCAGAGAGAGTAGGAAGCAGGCTACCAGCCAAGCAGAGAGCCTGATGCGGGGCTTGATCCCAGGATCCTGGGATCATGACCGGAGCCAAATGCAGAGGCTTTAACCCACTGAGCCACCCAGCGCCCCTCCATATGGCTTTTAAATCTGATGAACACACCTTCCAAATTAGGTGGAAAGTATCTTTATGTGGTTACATCCAACAAACAGATACATGATATTATTAGATAGAACATGAGAACGTATCCCTTCCTAGGTGAAAGAATCACAATCATGTTTTAATCTTCATAGTCGAAATGCCAAAAGCAGTCATACCTACAAATGAGAGATAAGGTTTGGACTGGCTTTACAGTGAACAAGACCCTTGAGCTCCATAGACTATTATGTGTTTGTTTTATATACCTTGGTAGCAGAACTAGAAAACATCTATAACAAGATGCACCCAAGATACTTGTGCATGGTAACTGCCCACGTATGTCTTAAAAAGATACTTTTATATTGATGAAACCATAGCAAATGGCATAAGACCTTATGTACAAAAACTTTTATGTACAGATGTAGGTTAAAGTAAAGGAATAGGGAAAAAAATAAAGGAGTAGGAAAGATAAATGGTGTCTTTTTATATGGGCTTTCAGATAAGTGAATTGCATGATGGCTGCTTTTGAGCAAGCAACATTTTCCCTGAAGAAAGAGACTGAAAACATACCTAATTGTCTCTGAGCACTTTGAAATATAGCAATACTTAATACAATGACAGTGCTTAAAATAAAACAAAAACAGAAAGAGGTATATTAGTAAGATGGATTTATGTGTAGACCTGATGATAAAGGCAAACAAGCATTCTCAATGGAAGGCTGATCTGATGGCAGATGGAGAAGGGGAGGGATCAGACCTGGTAAAGAAAGAATGCCAGGCACCAGGAGCAAAAATAAAGAGGTATGAAATCAGCCTGGTATCTCAAGAAATATGAGTAATTTGTTCATTTTTAGCATTCATATATAAAGCAGACACGTGGGTGAAGGATGTCTAGGAGGCTGGCTCTAGAAGGCAAATGAAGATCAGTGGAGCTTCATATGCCATCACAAAACATTTCATCATCATTCTTTAGATAACAGTGGGTGGGGAGGGGCACCAGTGTTTTATCAGTGTAACAGAATTACCTGTTTTGAAATTTTAGAATGCCATGTGGGTAGCATTATGGAGAATGGGATAGGTAATTAGAAGACTAGGGTCATGATGGTTTTAGCAGTCTGGTCCTAAACTGAGAAGTAATGGGGATGGAAGGGAAAAAGAACAGAAAAGTATTAAGCACTTGGTAAGGGATTGGGTTGGGAGAAAAGAAGGAAGGCTAGAATAAATGAATTGGGTAATTGAAGTTGGAAAGAAAGCTTTCAGAAGGTTACCTTTTTCATCTATTATCAAGACTTATATCTGTTAATGCTAAAATTCTATACATACATTTCAATAATTTTAAAGCACACAGGCATAATTTATTAGCATGATTATGATTGTGATGGATGTAATCAGTCTTTTATACAGTGGTGTTTTGGTGAAGTGTTTAATACATATAAAAGACTAAATAGGGGCGCCTGGGTGGCTCAGTGGGTTAAGCCGCTGACTTCGGCTCAGGTCGTGATCTCGGAGTCCTGGGATCGAGTCCCGCATCGGGCTCTCTGCTCAGCAGGGAGCCTGCTTCCTCCTGTCTCTCTGCCTGCCTCTCTGCCTGCTTGTGATCTCTCTCTGTCAAATAAATAAATAAAATCTTTAAAAAAAAAAAAAGACTAAATAAAATATTATGTTACATTCAATACGTTAAATTTAAATATAAAAACAGGGGCACCTGGGTCGTTCAGTCACTTTAGCATCTGAATTTCAATTTCAGCTCAGGTCTTGATATCAGGGCTGTGAGTTCAACCCCTGCGTTAGGCTTTACTCTGGGCATGAAGCCTACTTAAAAAAATAAATAAATAAAAATAACAAATTTGTATAAATACATATACCTCTAAAAAGTGAAAATGCTGGGGCGCCTGAGTGGCTCAGTGGGTTAAAGCCTCTGCCTTCGGCTCAGGTCATGATCCCAGGGTCCTGGGATCGAGTCCCGCATCAGGGTCTCTGTCTACTTGTGATCTCTATCTGTCAAAATAATAAATAAATAAAATCTTAAAAAAAAAAAGTGAAAATGCTTTCTCAATTATACATTTATACAGCTTATATTTCAAATAAAATTTGTTTATTCATTTTCTGGCATAATAGATAATTTTACATATTATATTGTAGTATATATATGTATATAAAGGTGTATAAAAAGATTGTATGTATACATTATATGTATATATAAGTGTATATATGTATGTACATGTTTATGTATATATGTATAGAGAGAGGGAAAAAGGCACACATACACACATATGAGGTTATTTAAGCATTATTTAAATTATAATTGTAGGAAAACATCATTTGTGATTTTTTTAAGATTGATTGATTGATTGATTGATTGATTTCAGGGAGAGGAGGAGCAGAGGGAGAGGAGGAGAGAAACTCAGACTCTGTACTGAGCATGGACTCTGACATGGAAGTTGATCTCACCACCCTGAAATCCTGACCTGAGCTGAAACCAAGAGTTGGATGCTTAACCAACTGTGCCACTCAGATGCCCCTTTCATTTGTAGTTTTATATTAATCTGATTTTTAATTTCTTTTTTTACATTAAAGTAAAAATTAATTTTGAGATAAAAGCATTAATAATTGTCTAAATGCCACCCATTCAGAATATCAGATTGTCTTTATAAACATTTTATAAAAATTATAAAGTTTTCTGGGGGCACCTGTGTGGCTCAATCTGTTAAGCATCTTACTTCAGGTCTGGTCATGATCCGGGGTTCCTGGGATAGAGTCTGGAATAGCATTCCCTGCTCAGCAGGGAGTCTGTTTCTCCCTCTCCCTAAGCCCCTCCCCACCTCTTGTGCTCTCTCTTGCTGTCTCAAATAAATAAATAAAATATTTTTAAAAAGAAATATTTTTCTGAATTTCTTGATCTGAACCATACAATAACATATCTCTTATAGCAGGAGATAAATGAAGGTTGTTATATATTTATTTAGGCTGTTATTTATATAAAACATAACTATTTTTCAAACATAAACTAATAAAAAATTGAAGATCCATAAAGAAGAACAAATAAATCAGTGATGGGACAGGAGCAACATAGGGTTTAAGGTAATTTTGATTTTAATTGTATCTTTGACAATGAAAAACTTTGTTGAGTACAGGCAAATTCTTCCAACACTCTGAGCATGAAATTCTTTATTTAAGAAAGGAGACAATGGCTTACTTCCTAGAGTTTTGGAGACAAATTAATAATTTTAATAAACATCAATTCATAAACTGTAAAGTAGTATATCAAGTAAGGCATTATTTTTATTGATACAGATTTGTATAAAATTAAGTGAATATTGTATTTCCAGAAAAATTTAAACCCTAGATGAACTAGATGGTAATGATAATTAATTTGATGATATTTGATAATTTGATTTTCTAGCACTTATAAAGACTTATTATACCCCATCTATTACCTTATTCAACTCTATGAGACCAGTGCTATTATCACCCTTATATTCCAACTAAAAGCTTTTTAATTTTAAGGAAATTGTTTAAGGCCACATCTAGTACATGACAAAGCTAAGTGTGTCTGACTACAGACCCTTACCTACATACCAGACTACACTTCCTCAAATCAAGAGGAGTGCTATTATCAGAGTACCTCTAGTATTTTCAATGCTGTATCATTCAATCTTTGTTGTGCTAAAAAGGGTGATAAAAAGGGTGTTCTGTAGATTTTAATGAAAGATCTTTGGCCAAATAGATTTTTGCTCCTAACTTATTTTGACTCTTTCAAGTGACCATTTAATACTTACTAGCTTGTTAATAATAAAATCCATTCTGAGCCTACATCTCGCATGAGAAGATTGGGATCTTAAGAAGGTTGAATCTTCCAGGCTTCTTCCACACAAAGTTTTCTTACTCTCTAATCCTCCCTAAAACATAAAACATAAAATAAATAAAACTATCAATAACATCGCCATTTTAAAAATGTACTAAGAGCCATTTGGAATATATGCAGAAAAATGTCTTATCCTGAAGTTGTAGCTTATTGACTATTAAAAAACAATTTAAAAGTTTAAAAATTTAACTATTATGAACTAGCCATGTTTTACTAAGGCATTAAAAAGGAATTTCTCACTATAAAAGCTTAAATGAAGTTTAAATTTGTATTTATTCATATTTTAGCAAACTTTTTCCAACCCAGTGAGATTTCATTTTGTTACATTCTAGGGGAGCTTTCCAGTCAAAGTGACTAATTAGGATCTAGTCGGGCAAGGCTGCACATGTTAGTTCAGGCTTTGATCCCCCTTTTTAGTGAGTGTTTTATGATTGGCATATAGCTCTAGTGAATTTTGCCTGAATGACAGTTGTCAACCATCAGTGAACCATATGTTGTGATGGGTAGAGCTGCTGCCAGCTGCCAATCAGCCATCTGGAGTAACGCTTTCTAAGTAATCCAAAGCTCTCTCAGAAGTACAGATGAGAGCCAACAGCCACTGGATTAGGGCTTGATCCCTTCACATCAAAACCTGAATGTGACTTTAGCAAATTGAGTCCTTAGAGGCATAATAAAGGGTAAATATTTTTGCCAATTTTTTACATGTTACAATCATATTTAGCAAGGCATAGTTTTCACAGTGATGTGAAAATCTACTTTTCATTTATTTGGAAGAAATCTTGTCATTTTTATCAGGAAGATATTCATAGTTAAAACGATAGTATGAATCCTAGCCAAAAATATGGCCACTGATTTTTACATGCCATTGCATACAAAGGAGAGGCTACTATTTAAAACATAGATTTACATACAGTTTCTATTTTTAAATATGTTGCCAACAAGTGATAGGCAATGATGCAATTAATTAAAAAAATGACACTAAAATTCCTCTTTTCAGTAATTAGTATGGACCCTTAATATAGACTTCTGTTATAGAATCACTTAATTTTCATAGTATTGATATGCTGGGGTGTCTTTGACATATTTGCTATATAAAAATGATTTGAGAAATATACTTAGCTCTGAAATTCATGACACGTGAAATTGTTGCGAACACTGAGAGTCCTTTCCCAACATGTATTCAGTGGACTCAAAGTAGAAGAATAAGAAGTTTGGAGGATGCTTATTGGTTGTTCAGGCCAATATCCCAAAACCAACAGTGATTTTTAATTTTCTTTTCTGCCTCTGAGCAACCTAAAATCTACCTAGGTAGATACAAAGATAGCACTGTTACCATGGAAAAGCTTGCCCTTACTTTGATTGATACACACACCAGTCTGCAGAAGGGGAGACATGTTTCTGTCCATATCAAGCTGCACTGCTCTCTCATCCCACCTTTTTTTTTTCTAATTTAATTTAATTTTATTTCTTTTCAGTGTTCCAAAATTCATTGTTTATGCACCACACCCAGTGCTCCACGCAATATGTGCCCTCCATAATTCTCACCACCAGGCTCACCCAACCCCCCACCCGCCCTCACCTCCAGAACCTCTTTCTTGACTAAGAATGAATCTCTGTAAGACATCTGGAAAACAGGCAAATATAAACTGATGGCTTTCAACAAAACAAAGCAGTTTTCATAGGAAAACCCTTAATATTTCTGCTGTTGGTGAAAACCACAGAGTTTTCTGAGTAAAATTACATAGAATTATACACACAAATCCTCTGAGACTTGAGCTTTTGAAGAAAAAAAAAATACAAGGTAACTGATAGAGTAAACAAGAGTTAGGACTTCACAGAGGAAAAGGAAAATAACAATGCCCTTTAGTAAAGATGAATTTTGCCATTAAAAAAAAAGTGCTGATTTTAGCAATAATGACAAGCTAAAATATGGAAAACATTATCCACATGAAAGCTGAGGTATATGTACCTTAATACTGGCTTTGTGTTGCATTATTCTCTGTTATAAAAATTCAAAGAATGTGGTGATATGTATCCAAAGTGTTTATATATTTTATATACTGATACCAATAATTGTGCATGTATATGTTCATATATATGTGCATGCATGTCTATGTGCATATATATATTATTGAATATGTATATACTAAATATTTGAAAAGAAAAAGCTCAGCTTAATAAAGTGAGCAAAAAGTAAATAAAGTTGTATATGAATTATGATTGTAATCACATGTACAGCGTGTTTTAATATATTTTAGAATAATTGAGTCAGCCTGCTATTAGTTTAATTAAATTTTTTACACCTTCTTGATTAGACAGCTAGTTTAATGACATCTTCCACACTTTGAGCTATGAAGTGTGGCTCATTTTAAAGTTCTGTAATGAGAAGGAAAATGTAAATCTGATGAACATCTCGACTGAATTAAAAAAAACTCAGTTTTCACTTGTGAAACAAACAACAGAATCCAGAGATGATTAGCATTTTGCTTAAAACAAATTTAGTATGAGCATGATGTAATTGGGCATTAAATGGGTGAAAACCTTTATAAGGGATTGTACTCTATAGGGACATACCTCAATGCCGCGAGAGTGAAGTAGCACATTCCAGATGAGATTGCGTGTGTGTGTCTATGTGTTGCTGTATATTAGGCAAATAACACTGCAAAAGTGAACAAAGAGAATGTCGTTCTGGTGACTTTGGTAGGTGATACAGGTACAAATATTCATCTAATGTATTGTAAACTATATATGACTATAGACAAAACAAGATTGGATTCTACTTTAATTAGAACTTTAATATTTCAGTAATTCCTTTATAAAGCAAATATTTGAATGACTCTAATGAGCTGACTGTAAGCAGCCAGCAAGCTCAGTAGCCATTTTATATTTACTAGAATATTATCATTGGTCTCTGGAGCTGGTCATTTATGGTGTGAGCTCTGATACTCTTATCAAAATGTTTATTTTTATATTGTTTTTAATTATAAGGAGTTCCTTTTAAAAATATGAACCTATATATGTAGGCTCTGTTTTCACTTTTATTAAATGAAATAAACTGAAGAAATCATTTTGTCCTTGCATTTTAACTTGGAATGTAAGGGTAAAGTACTGTTATACATGAATCCTTACCATTTTGGATAGGGTGTGAATACTTGTTTAATTATTCATATTATGTTAAAAAGTAATTAATAGGAAAACAGAACTAACATGCTACTCAGTAATACTGCAAGAACAGTAGTATCTCTTACATTTTTATTTATTTCCAACAGGATGTTTGTTTTAGTTTTAAAGAGAAAGACAGCTGTGAATATTTAACGCATAAATCCTTCAATCCGTGGCCATTTATCAGTTATGAACATTAGAAACCCAGTGGTTCTATGTGTTCAAGTGGTTTGTTTGTTCCTGATTGTATTGCATAGGCCTAACAGCCTTGTCCTCACTTTATTATCCACTTGTCCTTTGTAAGAGAAATAGGAGACAGAGAGAGCATCAGAAGGACATCCACATTGAGACTATCTCCTGTGTGAATGTCGAGGTGTTACTTTTTGATAAATTTACAGTTTTCACACCCTCCTGTTCAAAGAGTGAATGAAGATTCCTGTGAGGGATCGTTGCCACAGAGACCCACTTATGGTCCAAATTGCTTTCGTGGGAATAATCGTTCTGAACAGTCAACTAAAAACATAACAGATCTCATAATGCCCGAGAGAGGGAAAAAGGAAAACAATTCTGTAAAGCTTTATTTAGGTCTATTTCGATTTAGATACCCTATTTTGCCAAACCTCTAAGATCCAATTACAGTATATAATAGCCTCATAACTTAATAAGTATCGTACATACTAGTTTCATCTAATGTTAATTCATTATTCTTATAAAGTCCCTAAATATGACCATGATGTTGCCATCAGTTCATTTTGAACTCTCCAAATAGGTCTTAATTTAACTCAAACAAAAATTTTGAAATATAATCTATTTTTTTGTGCACCTAAAACAAACTTCATTGCTGAAGTAGCTTTCTGCAATTAATTTATCAGATAATGAAAAGAAAATATCCTCTTTAAAAAAAAAAAAGAACATACCTCTACTGTAACATCTTAGTAAGAGTCTTCTTGAGGATTTAACCTTCCATCAGTATGTAAAAAAAGAAGAAAAGGGGGAAAAAACACTGCAATGAAATGTAGATTCCACCCTCTTCCCCAAATCAAGAGGATGAATTCCAAACCTAAAGACATACACTAAAAGTTACCATGTATTTATACTTACCATGGACTTAAAACTTGGATTTTAAGTACAATTTTTAACTATGAATACATTTACTTTCAGATACTTTAACATTTAAATTCTGTTCCCTTTATCTTTGCCATAATATATCACTCTAAGCAATTGTCATGACTCTACTTTCAGAGGAGAATCTTTAAAAATTTCTCCTTTAGCTGCCACATGAAATGTAGTTTACTGTTGCCACTTTTAACTTTTGCAATTATAATTTGCTTGGAATGCTACTGGAATTCTCCAAGATAGTCATCTTGGAGAAATCTAATAAAGGGAAACAAAAGGGGGAATGGTGTTAGTATTTATATACGGAATATGACCATGATCTTCCTCAGAACAGGGACTAAGTCATATTCATAATTTAATCACAGTGTCTGGAGCATAGTAGGCACTTTATGAATATTTCTATAATGAATAATCTTTTTGTACTTCTTAAGCCATTCTCCATACTAAACTATAGCATTGTGCCTGAGACCACCTTTCTGAGTTTCCACTGAGTTTGGAATGATAATAAAGGACTGTGCTATTGGCAAAATGGTGATAGTTAACCAAGGCAAAGAAAAAAATAATAAATGCAAAACTAGGATTATAGATAAAGTAGAATACAAAATAGGAAGAAAAATGGAAATTAAGTTAAAGAAAATAGCAATAGCAAAATCTATAAAAGGGATGGATGCTGAAGAGTGGTTTCAGAAACTATATCTGTTAATTTTGACTGTATATGTTAATGGCACACTCTGATACATGATATAAAATGCCTTGAGGAGCTACTGTATAGAAACTGAAGTGGAGAGTATGACTCAAACTGGACAGTGAGCTCATTACTATAATTTATCACCATCTCTTCAAAATGGCCCCTTAAAAACAGAAGTGGCATTTCCATATCTTTCTTAGTTGTAGTTAAAGAATTTACCCACAATGTAGTCCATAACGCTTTTATCTGGACATGTTACCATTAAAATAAAGCTATGTTCTCTTTTATCTAAACAGGCTTTGTATGTTGAAGACAGTGTAAACATAAAAAGCAGGGTGAAGGAGGAAAAGGGATGGAAAATGTAATTCTGTTTGAAGGTCCAAATGGCATGAATACCTAGCTAAGGAACTCCTCTGATCCGTGGTGCAGATAAGTTTCATGAAGTAGTGAGTTCTGTTGCAGATGGTCAGTGCAAACTGGTTTCCTAGATAAAGAAGAGATGAAACTCCTGTAACACTAAAGAAAATGTGGAACCCTTAGAAAAGTAGGGCTAAATCAAATAATATCCATTTAAATCAAATAATATCCAAATAATTATCCATTATCATAACTGATAGGAAAATGAAATGAGGGAGGCATTTAATTCAGACAGTGCAGGACACACACTGAGAACTTTTAAAGCATATTAAAGTGACAGGAAACATAAAATTTAGAATAAATAAGAGAATGCAGCTCAAAACTAAGTGTTGTTGGATGAAATTTAAGCCATGTAATGAGCAAAGTTATTTGAAGCCACTGGAGTTAGGGAGAATGAATTCAACTATTTCTTTAAAATAAGACAATGAGGGTGCCTGGGTGGCTCAGTGGGTTAGGCCTCTTGCCTTTGGCTCAGGTCATGATCTCAGGGTCCTGGGATCTAGCTCTGCATTTGGATGGAGCCCACATCAGGATGAAGCCCTGCATTAGGATTTCTGCTCAGCAGGGAGCCTGCTTCCCAGCCCCCCTCTCTGCCTACTTGTGATCTATGTCTGTCAAATAAATAAATAACATATTTTAAAAAATAAAATAAAATAGGACAATGACAAGGGAATGTACCCACTGCTTGGAGAAAAATAAAGTGCTTTTCTCTTGGTAGTTTAGCTGGCCCAGCCTACTTATCACTTACATCTTGAATGACCAATAGTGATACAAAATAAAGAAGATAGAATGAATTGCTCACCCAGGGTTTGTTTCTGACTCATAATCATTCTAATCCTTATCCAAGGATCACTATGTCTCCTTTAACTTAGTTTTAGTCTCTACACCTAGATAAATTACATCTCATAATAATGAAAGAATTTGCAGAATTCTTGAGCCACTATCCCTGAGAAACCTTAAATGTTATCAAAGGTGACAAAGGACAAAAGATGACCTATTTCTCATCTGAATATTAAGAGAGCGTAAATTCTGCCTAGGAGTAAACTCAATATTAATTCCTGAAAAAAGTGCAGAAACAATTATGAACAGGATGGTGAAAATTAGAAAATGTATTGGTGATCTGTACAAGCTAATATATGTTGATTAAAAATGGCATGCAGATTATTAATATCATTACTTTTTTTCAGAACTACTTTTTGTTCAGAACTACAATTATGTTCAGGGTTTAGATATTATATAATGACAAATGTAACTGTTTTTAAATGACAATGTTGTTGTAAATTGTTGATTCTTGTAAAGCTCAATTACAACGTTATGAGGTTGAATTCTCCTCTTTGTTAAACCTTAGGAATTGACAAGATGTCTGTAATAAGGCGTCTGAAATTGAGTGCAACATGAAAAGCACTAGACTTTTGATTAAGGTGTACTTTCCCATTTCCTGGTCTAGAAATTTTGATTCAGTACAAGTAGAGGTACAGTTCAGGGATCTTTATTTTTGTAAACATATCAGGTTAGCAGGATGCACATAATCTTGAACCTCATTCTGAGAAATACTGAATCTAGCCTGAGTCAGGAAAGGGGTCAGACATAAGCATTGAGGAATATTATAATTAGAAAAATAATCTCTAAATTTAGGAGCTAACAACAAACAAGAATGTGTAAAGTTCTATTCATTGGGGTTCAGGAAGATTATATTAGGACTCATATATATTTTTGCTTCTACCTTAATAAATAAAGAAATAAGCTCTGATAGTAATTACAAAGAGATCATCACTGGCACCCTTGTTGAGTTTCATGTTAGAGGTCCCCACATCATACATAAACAATCTAAATATGAGAGATACTCTATCTGGTGGTTAGAAGTAAAGGCTCTAGAGCCTGGCCTCCTGTGTTTATATTCCCGCTCTACCGATCAATGTGCTCCATGTATTTGTCATCGATGAAAAGGGAATTGTAATATCACCTGCTTCATGGGGTCTCAGTGAAGATTAAATGGGTTAATATATGTAAACTGTCTAGAAAAATTCCTGGCACACATACACTCCAAAATATAGTAGCTTCTGAGCTTTTTGTTCCCTCTTCTTTCTCCTCTTTTTATCATGTCACTTTTTATTATTACCAATATTTTGATCATGATTTTCATCTTTAGGGACGAATGGAAATTAAAGGATGCACAGGTGTTGAGAGCGATATTTCATCATTTGTTCACAACCAGTAATTTGCAATACTCATCAGATTACCTCTGCCTGATTAAGTTAAAAAATGGTGGACTTGAACATTCTAGTGTGGGAGTGAGTGGTTGGGAGCAAACTTTAATCAAATAAATAAAGCCAAATATCAAAAGTAAGTTTAAATATTGTATTATCTAGTTTTAATTGACCTATCTCTTGCTAAAAAGACAGAGTTTTAACATATTAATGAAATTTAAGGCTGTATATAAAAATAATAATGCAGGTGCAAGAAATAACAAGAAAATGTTATAGTAGAATATTTCTAAAAACTAATCAGTCCACTTCACTGGCACTTCATGGGATGAAAACAATAAACAGATCCAATCTAAAGCCTTTTTCCCCTATTAAAAAAAAAGAATCTTCAAGATAGCTATTTGTAATATGGAGCCATTTTCTTTATCATTAACAATGCATCTTGCCCAAAATGTATATTTTCCTGATTTGCTAATGATTAATATAAAATCTTTACAACTAAACAACATTTAAAAATACTGTCATTTTGTTTTTATCTCATTTTTTCATTTTATTTTTGTGTAGAATTTATAATATTCAAAATTTGTTAGAAAACACCATGAAAGACTGATCAAATATTTTAATAGTTTTAGTGTTTACAAAAAGTACATCTTCCATTGATTTATAGTCTTGATAAAGTAGTAAACATCAATAAGTTCAGAGAGGAAAAACACTAGTGGACTTCAGGAACAGAACAACAGAGAATGGTGGTCATGGAAGTCAAAACAACTAAGAGTTTAGATGAAAACAAGTTCATCTTTCTGGAGGACTGATGAGATATCACATAATTCCAGGCCTGAAAATTGTCTGATGGATTTTGCAAATGGCACAATCATTGGTGACTTTTATATAAGTAATTTCCTTAGTGCTATGAAGCTTTGTCCAGAGACCAACAGAGACCCTACTTTGGACCATTTTTGTGTGTGTGTGTAGGTAAGACTAAGAAAAGAAAACTTCAGCACTGAAGTCAAGCTTAGTGGTGTCCTTGACCACTTATATCTGAAGACTTTGTGTTAGTTAGAGATTTATTATGAGGATTTGGTACATGCAATTGTGGAGGCAGTCAGCAGGCTGGAGACCCAGGAAAGCTAATGGTGTAAGTTCTCATCTGTGTCCAAAGGCAAGAGAAGAGTTATGTTCCAGATATAAGACAATCAGACAGGAAGTAAATTCTGTTATTCTGCCTTTTTCTTTTATACAGACCTTCAGTGAATTGGATAAGGCCTCCTACACTGGTGAAGGCAATCTGATTTGCTAAGACCTCAAATTTCAATATTACTGTCATTAGGAGATAAACTCACAGACCCCAGAATAATGTTTAACTAAACATCTGGGCACCTGGTGGCCCAGGCATGTTGACACATGGAATTAACTATCACAACCCTCATACAAATTATCCTAGTGTAATGAGAGTACAAGGGAAAACATACCAAGGAAAAGTGAGGATACAGGCTCCTTCCAGAAGGGATCTAGTCTTAGACCCTCTTTCCTTACCAGCATGGTGAGATAAAAATGAAACAGAAAATCACTTCCAGGAAGGTTTAGAAATCTAATGATGACCTTCTTCCATGTTGCTGTGCTGCCCAATTCATCCTTCATAATTTCCTTCATTTTTTCCTTCCAGCTCTTTCTTATTTTTCCCTCCATTCTTATAATTAATATTAATGATTACAAAAAAAGAAAGGATATATATATATATATATATATATATATATGATTACCTACTACTTGGTAGACACTGACTGTACCTATGGGAATAAAGCAGCATAAAACAATGTTTCTGTGATTATAAAGCTGAACATTCTAGGGTGTGGGTAGGAGGGAGCAAACCTAGCCAAATAAATAATAACAAATATTTTAAAAGAACGGATAAGCCAGATGGTCATGAATGCTGTACAGAAAAAGCAGAAATGTGTGTGTGTGTATGTCTGTGTGTTTATGTGTAGAAGGGAAGGCTATATTTTATTTTATGTCATCTTATTTTTTTATTTTTATTTTTTTTTTCAAGATTTATTTATTTATTTGACGGAGAGAGAGAGATCACAAGCAGGCAGAGAGGCAGGCAGAGAGAGAGGGGGAGAAGCAGGCTCCCTGCTGAGCAGAGAGCCCGATGTGGGGCTCGATTCCAGGACCCTGAGATCATGACCTGAGCCGAAGGCAGAGGCTTAACCCACTGAGCCACCCAGGCGCCCCCATCTTATTTTTTTAAAGGGGAGACTGTGTGTTAAACATCATGGTCAAGGAATACCCCACTACCTGGGTAGAGCCTTCACAAATTAATCCTACTTTCTGTACAAAGAGGATACAAAAGGATACAAAAAAAAAAAATAAATAACCAAGGGCAAAGTGTATATTTTTCATCTATAGATGTTGTTTTAAATTATACTATTGTGAAACAAACAATGCTAATTTATTTGTCTTGAGCTGAATTGTACAATCTCACTACATTAAGAGATTTAATGCTTTTAGAAACTGAAGAACTTCAAAGATCTATAATTATACCATTATTATGCTTTCTCCATTTCCACTGCCTTTTAAAACAATAGTAAGCACTGTATATTTCATCCTGACTTGAAGATTTAATAGAAAACAACCTACATTACTTAATCATTTGTCTTTCATGATTTCTTTCCATTTCTTCTCCCTTTTCTCTGCTTTAGGAGACATCATTAACTAATCTCTTTAACTCCATAAATAAGTAAAATGATATATTCACAGTGTAAATGTTTTAAACCTTGGGAAAAAAATTTGGAGTCATTTAATGAAGTCCTGAAGATACGTTAAAAATGAAGTGCTGCTGGCAAACTAATGGAAGATTTGAATATTCAAACAGCGAAGACTAGAATGCTTCTCTAATTGGGATTCAGTTCGTGTTGGCTTTACTCAGAGCTGCTTGTCTTAGGTCCCAGTAATCCTTGTGATTCCTCCTGGGGAAGAGTCTTCCTTGACACTGTTTGATTTTCTTTTCCTTTTTTTTTCCCCATCAATTGGATAAACTATGAAATTTATTTATATTTCATGGCATTGTTGTTTTCAAATTTTAATTTGAATTGTTATTTTCTAATATTAATAGCATGTATTAATAAATATTTCAGAATCTAAATTCATTTTCCATAAATCATTCTTGATATATAGTTATTACAAGGAAGATAAATATCACCATGTTTGTTACTAATTGTAATACTTTTCATCTCAAATGTTCTAATAACAATTACTTACCAAAATATACCATATTTGCTACATTCATTAGTTATATCTACAAACTGAATGTCATAAGAATGTAAAGAAAGAGCATCCTTGAGATCTCAAGGATGAAGAAAATAGCAAATTCAAATTAAATAATAAAGAATTCTTTAAATCATTACAAATAAATATTCATATTTTATGGCAAAATGACTACACTGATGGATTATTAGAACATAATGTGTTTGAAGATTTCTAATATTTTCTTACTAAAACTTGATTGATTAGCACTGAACTGTCTATATTTTGCTATCATTGTCCATACTAGGAAAGGAACTTGCTCTATATGTGAAACATTTCTAGTTCTATGTAAAAAAGAAGTAAATGGAGCACAGAAACCTCTATACCCACACAGTTTACTGTGCTCACAGAAAAAGTTTATAATTCCACTGTCTTCATCAAGTTGGCTTTATTATTCAAGGAAACTCTTGCCCAGGAAGGTAAAAAGCTCTGAAAAAAAAAAAAAATTTTTTTTTTTTTTCAGGAACTCCCTATAAAACTCATTTAAGTGACCAACAGGCTATATAACTTTTCAATAGCATAACAATTGATTATTTTCCAAGATTCTTTGAACTCTCACCTCAAAACCCTCCCTTTGCTTCGTCTGTCAGTCCTAAATTATTACATCAGAGTCCTTGCCCAAGATGAAGTTAGCCCCTGTGTGAGAAGACCCACCTTAAACCAGATCTCCAAACCTCATAAATCTCTTGAGACTGGCCTTTCTACTGAGACATTCCTAAGTCTCTGTCAATGTAGTGATCTGTGTTAGTAATAACAAACTCACGTTGCCGTGTCTACAGTTAGTTGTTCTGTGGTATTTCCTGGCAGCTTGTAAGTGACAACACTGAATTTGAACCATTTGTTCATTAACATCTTGCTTTAAATTGAGCTCTTTTCCTTTACCACTTTCTCCACCCTCCCCACTTTTACTGAGCTATAATTGTCATAATATTACCTAATTTTAAGGTGTACAACATAATGATGCATATATATTCTGCAAAATGATTATAGTAAATTTAGTTAAAATCCATCACCTTATACAGTTACTTATTTTTTTTTTTTTTTTTTTGGTCTTATGATGAGAATTTTTAAGACCTACTCTCTTAGCCTCATCACTTTCTTTTTTATAACAGGGCATATGCTTTAAGCTAATTTTCCAGTAAAAGTGATATTTCATTCTCTATGCATTTCTTTAACACTCAGTCCCTTCCCCAACCTCTTTCAAGTTCTTAACTTTAATATCACTCATCTTGAACATTCCTATCTCAAAAGTGTTATGCATTTTTTTAAATATACTCTCTGTTTCTTGTCTTTGAGGGGGAAAAACAAAACAAAACTTTGTTGTCTTTCAAGATTAATCTTGGATTTTTACTTCAATAAAGGTATTAAAAATTAATTTTGAACTTGTGCTCTCCATATTCTAGAAACATTCTCTTCCCCCCCTTTTCCCCTCAGTTTTTCTCACTCTATGCATTATCTGTATCACTGTATCTTTAGTTTTTGCAATGCCCTTGGTGATACCCTCTTTTTCTGTAAAAAATGACCATCTGTTTTCTCTCTAAAGCTTCCTCTTGCCCAGATCCTTTTTCTAGTTGAACATACTATTCCTCATTCTTCTTTTTTTGTACACCAAAGAATTGGGGGTGGAAGGAGACCTATGTATTTTATTTCCATGTCTTTATCAGTGATTAACTTTTTAATACTTTGTAATTTATTTTCAAATCATGTCATTCTAAAAACAAACCAAAACAAAACAAAAATCACTTTCAAAGGTAACTGATGGCCTTCTTTTTTTTAAATTTAAACTCAATTAATTAGCATATAGTGTATTGTTTCAGAGGTAGAGTTCAGTGATTCATCATTTGGATCTAATACCCAGTACTCATTACATCACATGCCCTCTTTAATGCTCATCACCCAGTTACACCATGCCCCCACCCACCTCCCTTCCAGCAACCCTCAGTTTGTTTCCTGTAGTTTCCAGTTTGGCTCCATGTCTTTGTAAGAGTCCCTTATGGTTTTCTAATGGCCTAAATCTGATAGTATTTCTTAATGTCATTTCTTTAAGAACAGCAAGAAATCATCAGTTAAAAAAAAAAAAAAAAAAAAAAAAAAAACCTTTTGTCCAACATTTCTTTTATGAATCTCTCCCTTAACTGGCTTAATACTGACTTACTTTTGGAAATATTAAAATGATGACTATACCATGGCAAATAAAAAAATCAGTAACATTTGTTGAGTAATTAAATAACCCATTTTCCTTGGCACATAAAATAGAACATTGCTATAATTTTTTAGTGAAGATTATATGTATGTATATACGCATATATATGTGTATGAAAATTTTTTGAGAAACTGTGCATACATATAGCATGAATATATGAGTTAGAGTGAAAGTTCATTTGCATGTTATCCAATGTAGTCCTCATAACAACACTGAGGTATATCCATGTACAAAAGATGTAGCAAAGCTACAAAGGAGGTATTTGATCTGCCCAGACAGACTATATATTGAGAAATTAGTATTTAATTTTTTCTCATTTGGCTCCATGACTTTGTTCAAGTTCTTTCTAACATATGGCACAACATTACATAAATAGGATAATAACATTACATAAATACATAATGGGATTTATTAGGGAATGGACACATGTCATTAATAACCTCAGATATTATAAAAACTCAATTTTTATAATCACATATCTAAATGCATGACAATATTGATACACACCATATTTATAATTAAGGATTTAAGTACTTTTAATTCATATGCACTCTTGATTGGCTTCATGAACATTCAAAATAATTTTACCTCGTTTACTTACTTACATATATGTGGCTATGCATGAAACTTAAGTCAATTTCAATGTTTTCCTTTAATTAACATTATGAAACACCTAGGAACTCTCAGTTTTGTCACTTAGGGGCCACTGGAATCACCAATATTTATGTAAGGTTTATTGAACCAACACAGGGTTTATTAAGAAACCATTAATAGCTGTGTCAAAGACAGAGAACCAAAACTCCAAGGACTCAAGTAAGAAGTAAGAAAGAATTTATTTCTTACCTGTTGGACAACAGGTAACTGATTTAACTGATGAGCAATAAGCTTTAATTTAACTAAGGAATAGGTCAAGAATTGGATGATGGTCACTCTGCCAACTTTAACACATTTTTCCTAAGTCACTTAGAGTATTACCACTCTGGAAATCAAGGAGTTCAGAGTCAAAGATTTCCTCTTGAGCAAGTGAGATGTAACTGGAACACTTATTTCAGCTACATTTCATTGACAAGAGCATAGATATATCGTTGCAGCTTTTCAAGGTGCACTGGAAAATTCTGTCCCTAACTGGGCAGCCAAATACAAGTTACAAATTTTCTGCTATATATAATGGGTAAAGAATTCAGGTGGCCAACCAGCAGTATCTTTCAATTAGGTCTATAACACAATTGTTCTTCATTAGGTGATTTAAAGGCCTTTTGAGAACACAAAAATATTCTGATTCAGAGTGGAAAAAGTACACTTAAAAATCTGAATTATCCAGCTTATTTTTATCCTGTCTGCCTACTGGTAACCTTATTCTAAACAATAATGTAAATGATTAAAATATTAACAGGCTATTTGTTGATCTTTTACCTTGTACCAAATACTCTGTGTGTGGGCTTTTCCTGATATGTTGAAGATATGAAGCTTGGCTTTTCTCAGAGTGATGTGTACAAAAAAGAGCCAGGATGAAGTTATACTTTTTATGACAACTTGGAAGCAATATAGCACCAATTCTACCACTCTTTTTCATTAGAAGCAAATCCACGGCCTGGCCCACACGGAGGGGGATAAGGCTCCACTCTTTAAAGGGAAGAGTGTCAAAATTTTTAAAGAGTATAATGTATTAAAACCACAATATATGTGAATACATAGAGTACAGTACAGCTGGAATAACATATGTATTTACTAAAAAAGTGGGCGATAAATTTTAGAAATGAAAAACAGTTTGACCTTGAATATTTGGTAGAAGGGTTTGAACTCGATCCTTTACTTTCATTATGTATGTATTTATGTATGTATTTTTGAGAAATGGAGTGATATGATAAAAATGGTGCTGTTGAATGATTAGTGTGACCTTGATATGAAGGATAAATTTCAGAGGGGAGAAACTAAAGGAAAGGAAGCTTTAGCTTTGCTAAAGCTATGTAAGTGGTTAGTAATCTTTATAAATTTTGGAAATGCACCAGTTCATACCAAACTCATCAAGATAATTTCCTAAGACTTATTTTTTCAAAAGATATTCTTACATTTTTTTAAATTATTTGTATTAACATATAATATATTATTTGCCCCAAGGGTACAGGTCTATGAATCTTCACGTTTACACATTTCACAGCACTCACCATAGCACATACCCTCCCCATGAAGTCATGTTCTCTAGATTATTTATAGCAGCAATTGTCAAACTCCTTCTGTAAAGAACCAGATAATAAATATTTTAGGTGTTCTGACTCATATACAATCTCTGTCATGTATTCTTTGTTTTTGTTTTGTTTGTTTTTTATAATCCCTTCAAATGTGAAAATCATACTTAGCTTGCCAGCAGTACAAAGACAGGCAGTTGGCCAGATTTGGACCGTGGAATATATTTTGCCATCCTCCCGTCTCTAGTCTTACATTTAATTTAGTTTTGTATTAATACTGTATATAGTTACTGAGCACCTTTATAATCAGAACACTTTTTAAATACTATTGCCATGATATAACAACACCTCACCTATATGGAGCACTGAGGTATACCAGGCATCTTGCAAGGCATTGAGCATGATCTTTGTGATTCCCACAAAGGCTTCAGATGTAGAAACTCAAAAGGGTAAACTGAGTCTTAGAAAGATTAAATAACTTGCTCAAGTGGGAAAGCCAGTAATGAAACCCAGGTCTTTAAGCAATAAACCTTGTACATATAAACCCTGTGCATATAAAGAAGAGCAAGATCTACCACTTGTCTTCATGAGCGCTATACCCTGTCAAAGGAAACGGGTCAACAGAACTACTTGAATCAGGCAAAAGTCCATAAATGCAACTGTAGAGGTCCCCATTATAATGAGCAGGAAGGATGAAACACAGACAGCCTAAACCAGCTTTCTCATCCAAGCCCCAATTCCTAGCTGGATAAACTTGTGGAGTCATTAAAATTCACTGATACTCTGTTACTTCATCTTTGATATGTATTTATTTCGGATGTTTATTATTACAGGTCTTCAGCTCTTTGCTGCTTCTTCATGGATATAGTGAAAATATTGGCCTCACACAGTTGGTTAGCTCCAAAGTTTACACAACATTCTCCTAAGGAAACAGCAGATACGTGGCAAGCAAAGCTAACCCAACAACATTCTTAAGAGAAGGAAACTTGGAAGTGCCTTTTTTGGGAGACTCCATTCCTGATGTTAAAATAATTACCCAAAATTCATTTATTTTTCCAAAACTAGCCCCTTTGCTTGGGTGTCACTTATTCTTAGAGAAATGGACATCACAAAGGGAGAAAGGAAAAACGTGGAACAAAGACACTAGGCCAGGGGAATACAGTGCCTATTTGTAAAATTGTTAAGTCATTTTGTGGCAAGGAATGTGGTAGTGGAACATGGTAGTAGAAGAGCTGAAAGTACACATTCATATTACCTACATTCCTCCATTTCAGCAAAAGACTATCAGAAAGCCATTTTTATCAAAATATTTAAATGCTTTCCAAAAACTAGGGATAATTTTAGAAAAAAAAAAAAACAACTCCACTTAGGTTAATCATCAGACTAAATAGTAATATTCTTCTCTTTTTGTATGGTTGTACGTTTTATATATATATGGATATAACCTATCATATCTGTATATAGGACATTATATAAAAAATATTTTGATAAATCAACAGCCTCTTCCAAAATTCCCCCATCAAAAGGAATTACCATGAGTTGATCATTTATATAATTTGTATCTACTCACATTTTGCTAATACTTGAAGAATAGAATCATTTGCAAGGAATAGCTTTTTAGCACAAAATATGATTTCCTTCTCATTTTTCTAGCAGAGTATTACTATTTTATGAGAACAGTTCATATACATGCACATATCATCATTATCAAAATGGGCCAAAAATTTGTATATATTGCTCTAGAAACCCCATCATCCATAAACAAAGTTCATTAAACAGATTTCTTTAGGTCAAATTACTGGGTATTTCTGACAACTTTCTAACAAGATGTAAACCTCATAAACTTAGAGCTGAATAATGGAAAACCTATGGAAACCTATGGAAAACTCTTTGGTGAGCTGAAATGGTATTAGAGCCCTTCGCAGCTGCCACATATTAGGAATGGTACAAATCAGGCAACTAATTTTAATAGATAAGTTATATATTTTAATAAGTTTTTGTTTTATTTTCATTTTTTGAATGAACAGAAGTTTATTCATAATAAAGTGAAATTCAACCGCATATGAATTCTGAAAATAATGGAAACATTCTAATAAACTTGCTTTGATCTCTGTATGTGAATATGTGTTAACATTTTAAATCCACAGTCTAATACTTTATTGGGTACAATACCATGATCATATAGAGCAATATTTTTATTTTAATTTTATGATTATAAATTTAAAGTCCAAACTGCTTCCAATAATTAAACTTCTACCTATCTAGATAAGTCTGTCATGTAATGTAGTCCTTTCAGGTGAGAAGTAGTTGGGCATTGAAATACTTGTTTTGATGGGCCTTGCAAGTAAATATTAAGAAATATATTGATAAAGAATAGTGGTTGTGGTCTGATAATTTGGATGAAAAGATAATGGACATTGTCCATTTAACTTAACTACTAATACCACTGAAGGTGACCAACTATTCTAGGAGATCCATAGCAGGTGACACCACCTCTCTCTTACTGTTCCCGCTGACCATGGGGAACCTGTGAAACTCCATGAACATCTTTAGCTAATAATTTTCAAAATCTTTCTGCCACTCATTTTTCTTGCTCACCCATGCTGATGGTGAAAGCTGGCTCTTACCCATGATTTGTTCTGATTAAACTGAAACCATCCTTAGAGAAAATTGAAACATTCATGCTAATGGTGAAAATTCTTCTATCACAGATATTTACAGAGAATTCTGTGTATGCAGACCTCTATACACCAATAATGTGTTTTATATAAGTTGCAGATACTTTGTTTTTGCATTTCATCATTTTTTTTCTTGTGGTGTAACAGGTGTTATGGGGAAGAGAATTTCCCTATGGGATATGGAAGAATTTTTTTAGTTTCCAAAATTAGAATATCAAGTTTTTATACAAGATACATACAGTCCATCTTGTATTTGCTCAAAGGAAGGCTATGAAAATTATCTAGATATAGCTTAAATATTTTTGCTATTTCTCTAATTTCCCCCTTTTTGCTCCACTATGATTTCAGAAATTTCATACAAATGTGAAATCATCTTTTTTCCTTCTCTTTAAAAAATTTTTATCTAAATTCAGTTAGATGAAATCATCTATTTTTTTAAAAAATAAGTTATATGATAGTTTAAAAGGCCACTTATCAAACCAATAAATATGTAATGATTTTTTAAATTGTTATGACATTTGCTGAAATTTTAAGCCTCTACCAATTGTAAGTACTAACTATCATTCTTATTTCTATTTCATTCAAGATTTAGCAGCCAAGAGAAATGATAAGATCAGTAATTTTTAAAGTATATGTGTTAGAACATCTAATCTATCAGCAAAATCATTGATTGAGTCAATATAATTATGTAGTTGTTAAATTTAAAACACATTTATTCTTGTAATATTCACCTATTAATATAAGGTGATAGAGTTTAACAGAGTTAATATGCTGTGGTATACAACAATTGAGGTAATTCAATCTTTAATTTTATGTTTTATCTTTTTACATTTTTTATATTATCTATTTCCATCATTAAGCACTTGTTTTTTTTTTTTTTAAGATTTTATTTATTTACTTTGCAGAGAGAGATCACAAGTAGACAGAGAGGCAGGCAGAGAGAGAGAGAGGGAAGAAGGCTCCCTGCTGAGCAGAGAGCCAGACGTGGGGCTCGATCCCAGAACCCTGGGATCATGACCTGAGCCGAAGGCAGCAGCTTAATCCACTGAGCCACCCAGGCGCCCATTAAGCACTTGTTTTAAAAAGTTAGTTTGAATAAAGTCTTGATGTCTGTCAACTTCTCCCAAATTGCTATAATTGAGCTTTACCAAACCATTTTATTGTTGAGTTCATTTATATTTATTTTGAAGTTTTCTGTTGGGCCAGATCAAACAGTTGAGTTTCCATTTTATTGCATCTATTTGTGGACAAAACCTGCTATTGGATCTTTATAAACTGTCTTTTGTATACATGCCCTTAATCTTTAAACATAGTTGTATAAACTAACATAAGTGGTTTAGGAGGTTCTTAACCAGATAATTGGAAAGAATGAAAATTATTAATATCAGTTGCTTCTATTTTATTTTCTTGTTTAATTAATTATATTTTTCATACTTTGTGTTATGGCAACTGTGTTGTTTTCTTACTCTTATTCTGCTATTCTGGTTACAATATTTTTGTATGTCTTATTTTTCCACTCCTGGTCATAATTTATTTTTCTTATTAATAAATTTATAGAAAGTAAAAGCAAAAATTCCAAGTAACTGTCGCTTAAACAAGAGAATTTTTTTTTAAGATTTTATTTATTTATTTATTTGACAGAGAGAGAGAGAGAGATCACAGTAGGCAGAGAAGCAGGCAGAGGGGAGGGGGAAGCAGACTCCCTGCTGAGCGGAGAGCCCAGTGCAGGGCTCTATCCCAGGACCCTGAGATCATGACCTGAGCCGAAGGCAGAGGCTTAACCCACTGAGCCACCCAGGCACCCCAAGATAATTATTTTTAACTAAAAAGTTACTTGTTGTAATGCCATCAACAAGTGGAGATCCATCAGAGATTGTTGAAGACCTTAGTTACCTGCCAAGGTCTCATAGTTAAGATACCAATCTGTCATCATAACATGGACACCTCTGAATAATGACACCCTGGTTTTCTTTCTTCTCCTCCTCCTCCTGCTCCTCCTTCTTCTTCTTCTTGTAGGGGGCTTGTGGAGGTGAAGGTTGATTTTACAGTTTTTCAGTGCTTGCCAGCTAGACATATGTGCCCCTGGCTGGTTATTCATAGTTTAATCCGCATGATTAATCCATAGTTTAAAGCATGTGATACAATTGTTCTGATTGCTCACAATCAGGGAGAGGGCATGAGATTAAGTTGGTCCCAGATTGGCTCTTGCCTTTGCCACAGGGTTTGTGGATTTCATACATGGGCTTGATTATGGGATTGAAATGTCATCTCGCAATGACCGTTATCTCATTCAGGCCAGCCAGCTGTACTCAGTACTTCAGAGGGCTGAGGAAGAGAATCATATCCTCAAGCTCACTATGGCAAAGGACAGAGTAGACTTCTTGTAGACACTTAGAGTAGCACATGTGTGTTTGCCAAGGCTAAGCCTCTGAGATTGGTTTGAGAACTATGGAGGTTCTCCTACTTCCAGGTCTCTAAATATTTTGTTATTAAAATTTCTTATTTCATAGTGATACCTTTATGGGAAACCTGGGTGATGCAATTGGTTAAGTGTCTGACTCGTGATTTTGACTCAGGTCATGATCTCGGCTAAGGTCATGATTTCACGGATCGTGAAATTGAGTACCATATAGGGCGCTGCACTCAGCATGGAGTCTGCTTGGGATTCTTTACCTCTCCGTCAGCCCCTCTCCCCACTCACACACTCTCTCTCTCTCGCTAAAATTAATTTCTCAAAAATGAGAAATTTAAAAAAAATCCATAGTGATCCCTTTGTTACAATAATATAGCTTGATGTACTAATGAAGAGCAAGGATATGAAATAATTTCTACAATTTTATGCTCAATAATTAATAATTGTCTTTTATGTTAATTGGCTGATTTTTGACATATTATAAAGACTCAAGTTTAATGTAAACCTGCATTTACAAACAAATATCTTTTGAGTACCATGATTATCTCAACTATTGGATCACCATAACAAATTAGACAAAGAGCATATCCCTTTGAGAAAACAGATATAGATTGAAATAAATAAAGTAATAATCCATTTAATTATTCTTGGTTAACTTTCTGCCTGTGGTTCTTCACTGGTTTGAAAAACATATGCAGTTGAACTTTCTCTCAAAAAGTTAATGAATTCATCTATATATATATCACATAATTTCACCAAAAATATGCGGGTTAATTTGAACCTAGAAAGTGATTCTTAAGACACCTATAACCAAACTCTGCTCTTAGCCCCTGGGTCGGAGTTCCTGCTTCACTTGTTAAAATTATTTAAAATTTAAAAATTAAAATTAGTTAAAATGACTAAGTTTTTAAAATAAATAAGGATTTAACTACTCCTTTCTGTGTGCCTAAATTTGCATGTGATCCTTTCATCTCTGCTGTTTAAAATATAAAGACTAAGCTTCTTTCAATGTATTTTTCTGATAATAATGTACATACATACACTCATACACACACATTTACTTTGGCTTCATTTTTGTGTTTTGTTTTTGTTATTAAAATTGTAAGTTCATCTTTATGTCTGTTGTCATGCATATTGCATATTGGTGGTGCTGGATTGAAAGTTTTTAAGCTAAGATGGGGAATCCAGTTGGAGAATTTAGTTTCAGACAGGTTTTACTCAGTAGTTTCTAAGAATTGAATAATTGATCTGCTGTGAGGAAGAGAACCATTAATATAGGGGAAGAAGCACTCCAACTTAAATAGATCTAATGGCTACACAGAGACATAATAAATGTCTAGAATCCTATTCCTCAGGCTCCATAAGACAATAAGGAAATTCACAGTTTTGAGGGAGAGAGAGACCTTGGTAGTCTCTCCACATTAGGTCACTGGAGACCATAGAAAATTCAGTTTTAATAAAATGCGATGAGTTTAGGATGGATTGAAACTGTCACAGATAGACTAAATGAGGTTGAAAAATGATTTATTTGAGGAAACAAGTAAGGTGTTTCATGCATTGGGTTTAGTTTCTTTACCCTATGTAAATTCAGGGAAGGGAATAACCATATTCTTGGCAAGGGTAACATTATTTACAACTTTTATGTCTGTGTACCCTGAAGTTAATAAAAAAGAGATTCAATGTGACTTTTACCACAAGATGCTTTTCAGAAATCTTCAGCTACTGGAGAAATAATTTAAATTGCTTTATGGATCTGCTATTTT
Organism: Lutra lutra; assembly: GCF_902655055.1. Classification (NCBI taxonomy): domain Eukaryota; kingdom Metazoa; phylum Chordata; class Mammalia; order Carnivora; family Mustelidae; genus Lutra; species Lutra lutra. Next base: position 37,003,165 of record NC_062290.1, on the reverse strand, counting down.
CTCATCTTAGAAGTTAAACATTTAATCTGATGCCCAATAGATATGAAAACATATCTCCAAATGTGTTCATGTTGTGATCACAGAGTAAATTTGCCTTTAAAATGTACCTTAGGATTTGTGATATCATCTGCTTTAGAGTCCCAGGGATCTCACTGGGAAAAGTATAACAGTTATAAGTAATTGTCATCAGTTCTGCAACCTCAAGATATTTTTATGGATCCCCATACAATTATTTATTGCCTGGGTTTGTCTATCAGCCAATCCAAAGATGCATAAGTTATATTTAAGAATTTATTGCTTTACCAAACAGTGGCTAATCAACAATCTGCTCTGTACAGACATAGATACATCTTTTAAATTGTACCCCTTTTTCTTTTGATTTTTTTTTCTCTTCCAATCCACAGTCATTTTATATCTCTGGTTTTAGACTTAGTTAATATTTTTGAAAGCTCACATTAGGTGGATTTCTTATAGGGTAATTTAGTCTGGTGCCATATTTCTCAAATATATTAAATTTTTATATTTAAAACTTAGGGCACTTAGATAAATCTGAAAATATTATTATTAGATGAAAATATATTAAGGTGAGGGCTTGACTCAAACTCAGGGCTTTAGAATAAAATTGGTAAATGTCCCATACTTATATTTACTCTTATTGAGGTAGGACACATATGAAATTTTTATTCTGTAAATTACTCTGAGTAGATATATAAAAAAGAAATTCTACATGACAAATTATTCAGGACCAGTGTTCCTCAATCTTTTTTATTATCACCAATCTAAGGAATATTTTTTCTTAATCTTCTCAATACCCGCAAAATACTAATACCTCAGATAAATTGTTAATGTGACAGGTATAACCACACAAACAGTTTGGAAGTTCACAAACCATTTTCATAGCTAAGATTTTGCCCCCAAGAGCCAGTTAATCCCTTTGAGGATGACACTGCCCCCACTGGGAATGAATGTCTTTGACTATCTCTCAGATTTCTTTTTTCAATTAACATCTGCTTGATAGATTTACTCATTTAGAGATCCCCTCAGATAAATTACCTCAGGTGAAATAGAACTAGCTCCAGTCCTTGAGAAATTTATTATTTCCAGACATGACACTGTTGTGTAAAATAAAATAAAGTAACGTAGCTGCAAGTTTAAAGTAAGATGGTTCAGAGAAAACTGAATAAATGGAAAACAGATGAGGATCATGTTTAGATAGAAGGTAAAACTTCCTAAAATATGAAAATCTGGAGTTGGATTTCAAAGCATGTGATAGCCCCAAATTATTGATGATTAGAGTCCTCAGAAGAAAGAGTAATGGCAAAGACAATTTAATAATAATTAAGTAGGATATAACATTAGCACATTGACTGGAGTGTATGAGCTATGGAAGGAGAAACTGGAATGTAGACTGAGTTACCTGACTGATGGTTAATCTTAAAAACTAAATAGGGTACTTTATATTTAATATCTAAGTTAAATATCTAGGCCTAAGAAAATGTATAGTAGTACATTTTTATTTGGTCTTGACCTGATCGGAGATTGCTTTGAGGGAAAATAATTATTGTTGCAGTGGATATACATGATTATGTATATGAAGTAAAGAGAGTAAAGAGAGGAATTGGAGGGAGGAATGGGATCACAAAGAAATAAGTCCACATCATAGAAAAAACTTTTAGCCCCTAGTTAAACTATTAGATCACTGCTTCTGAGGGACAAAAGAGATAAAATTCTTTTTTTTTTTTTTAAAGATTTTATTTATTTGACAGAGAGAGATCACAAGTAGGCAGAGAGGCAGGCAGAGAGAGAGGAGGAAGCAAGCTCCCCGCTGAGCAGAGAGCCCGAAGCGGCACTCGATCCCAGGACCCTGAGATCATGATCTGAGCCCAAGGCAGAGGCTTTAACCCACTGAGCCACCCAGGCGCCCCAAGAGATAAAATTCTTAAAGATAGGGGCAGCTGGGTGGCTCAGTGGGTTAAGGCCTCTGCTTCAGCTCAGGTCATGATCCCAAGGTCCTGGGATCGAGCCCCACATGGGGCTCTCTGCTCAGCAGGGAGCCTGCTTCCTCCTCTCTCTCTGCCTGCTTCTCTGCCTACTTGTGATCTATGTCTGTCAAATAAGTAAATAAAGTCTTTAAAAAAAAATTCTTAAAGATAATGTTAGTAAAAACCAAGAAGAAAATTTTAAAAACACATTTGCAATTTTTAATTATTTTAATATGCATTAGTTCAAAATTAATTTGACTTAGAAATTCAGTTGAAATTTAATTTCAGGGAAATTTTGACTAATCCTTTCAAACTTGATAAATTTTTATTTCACTATTCCATTTGATGTTTCTTAGTCTGCCTGGGGTGACACAAACTCAAAAGCTGATTTTTACAGATTTATTTCAGTTTTTACTTTGATCCCCTATGAATGCATTTTGAAGTAACTTTATTACTCATGGTGTTAACATCAGCTTACCTATTATTAACTTGCAAAAACAAGAAGTTACATTAGTAAAAATAAAATAAATTATCAACTGAATACATGAGGAATTATGTTTCTTTTAACATTTAAAATGCCCATAGCTGGTACCACATTTGGCAGTAAACTTATTTTTAATGAATTCAACAATTTTTAAATATTTGCAGTACTGGATAAAGAAGGTAATACAATAACCTCATTAAAAATTAATGTTTATTAAAAATGTTCTTTGTTCTAAGAATTTAATATGTATTATCTCAATCCTTACGACTGCCCTGTGAGTGAGAACTGTTCTTATCCTTCTTTCAGAAATGAGAAAACTAATCCCAGAGACTTTAATTGACCTGCCCAAGGACACAGCTAGTTCATAAATGGAGAACAAGAACTGAACACATTCCCTCTGGCTTCTATGAACCTACACTTATATCAGAGTTCTGCTCTATTAAATAGGAAATCTCTGATTTTTTTCTGTAAAATATAATTTTGAGAGAATATTTTTTGAAAGAAAAATCTGATGTTGCTTTCCCACTTGTAATGATTTAGGGGCATCTATTGCCAACAGAATAAATCCAGACTCCTTAAAATTGCACACAGGCTTTTAGTGTTCTCATGCTGCCTCTTTCTGTAGCTATACATCCTCCTGCTCAAATACTGCCTTTCCTCCCACCGTTTGTAGCTCTCACCCTAGAAACACTGAACTATTTTCAGTAACTGGAACATGCCATGCTCTCTCTTATATTCTCACTCCCTGGAATATCTTTCTCCCACATATTGCCTCAAATTCCTCATCGGTCTTCAAAACTAGTTCAGATGTCACTTCATCTCTAAAATCTTCCCTGAGCCAGCTCCTACCCAAGCATGGTTAATCTCTTCTTATTATTTTCCTTATATCACTCTATAACAGATTATACTATCACCAGAGATTATTATCCCAGAACATATATATCTTCATGAATTCCTCTTAAGGGTCTTCTATACTCTTGGAATCTACAGTACTGCCTGGGCACATGGTAAAAACTCAATAAGGTTGGCTGCTTTAAATAATAATTTTGAAAATGTTTACATTTCTTTAAACAACAGCAGCAACAACAAACCTTTCAATTTTAATGTCTTATTTTTGGTTAAGATCACTACTATGTTTCCTCTGAATAACATTATACAAATTTTTAAAAAATACTTTATTTATTTATTTGACAGAGAGAGATCACAAGTAGGCAGAGAGGCAGGCAGAGAGAGAGGAGGAAGCAGGCTCTCTGTTGAGCAGAGAGCCCGATATGGGGCTCCATCCCAGGACCCTGGGATCATGACCTGAGCCGAAGGCAGAGGCTTTAACCCACTGAGCCACCCAGACGCCCCCACATTATACAATTTTTGAAGTGTTTGATATTAAAGTATCCAATAGTAGAAATTTTTTAAAAATGGAAAAATAAAAGCATCTAAACTTTTTTTGAACTAAATCCAGTTTTATCAATTGCTTCACATTTGTATACCCTTCTCTAATTTACAAATCTCAAGAGTTTTTCGATTTCTTACCATAAACATCTTGGTGAGTGTATTTAAGGTGGTGTTATCACATTTCTTAACAACCCTCCTTTATTTTAAATACAGATGTAGCCTCTGCAGGAGCAACCACTCTCAACCCCACTAGTGGTCCTGTTTCTGAGGGAAGCCCTGCAGAAGAGAAGCCTGACGTTTATTGAATGCTCTTCTTGTGCCACATACAAGGTTAGGAGATTTCTGTGTGTGAGATAAGGTAGACTGTAGATAGAAGCACTACTTTTATTTCATGCAGCCTAAGTCCCAGTTCCATTATTTCCTTGGTTAAATTACTTACTCCCCTATGTTTCAGATTTTTTTTAATCTCTAAGATGCGGATAATAATAGCATCTTACTCATAGAATAGTTGTGATGATTATGTGATAGCTCTTTCACGAGGTCTCCCATACTAAAGTGGTTGCTATTGTTACCATCACCATCACCACCATCATCATCATCTCTAATGCAGATTATTTTCTCTGATTCAACTATGAAGTTTGTAGAAAGTAAGTTTACTTTGAATGATTACAAGGGGACATCACAGCAGAAAATGTTTCTCATTTGTCGTTATATTCATAGTGTCAGACTCAATATCAGAAACATAGTAGGTACTTAACAAAGACTGCTTTCACTTCTGATACCAGCTGTAAGTTTGGGGATGCCCAAGACCATCTTCATGCTCAATAATTCAGTAGAAGGATTGGCAGAGCTCACTGAAACCTTATGCTTATGGTTATGGTTTTATTACAATACAAGAATACACATTAAAATCAGCTAAGGGAGAAAGCTCATGAGGCAGAGTCCAGAGGAGTTTCAGGTATGATGCTTTCAGTTGTTCTCTTCTAGTAGAGTTGTGGAAGTGCTAACTCCTTACAGCAAAGATGTGTAACAACATACCTGGAGTATTACCAGCCAGGGAAGCTCACTCAAGCCTTGGTATTCAGGGTTTTTACTGAGGACTGGTGACATAGATACAGTTGAGCCTGGAGTTTCTAGCCCTTCCAAAAGCTGAACTGATAGTGCATGGCCCAAAGTCCCACTAAAAATCACATTGTTAGGGGCGCCTGGGTGGCTCAGTGGGTTAAGCCTCTGCCTTCGGCTCAGGTCATGATCCCATGGTCCTGGGATCAATCCCCGCATTGGGCTCTCTGCTCGGCAGGGAGCCTGCTTCCTCCTCTCTCTCTGCCTGCATCTCTGCCTACTTGTGATCTCTCTCTGTCAAATAAATAAATAAAAATCTTTAAAAAAATAAAAATCACATTGTTAGTGTAGACTGTCTAGTGTTTCCAAAGTCCCCAAGTAAACACATTCTTCAGGCAGCACGTTACAAAGATTAGAGATGACCTCCCAGGAGCTGAGAACAAAGGACAAACCTTCCTTTGGGTGAGATTAATGCTTCACTACATGGCATCAAAAAATAATTTTGAGTTAATGAATTTGACTTTGGATCCAAGTAAGCATTAAAAAAACAAAAAGGAGAGGTAATCACATCATCCAAGACTTGCACTTACTTAGATTACATGATCTTGATTTTAAGAAAGATTGCAGGTTGAACTAGACTAGGACAGTGAATCCAAGAATTCTTATCTGTAAGTTGTATTTGTAATGCTATGAGAGATGAGGGGCTTTTTTACCAATGGACTGAGATAGAAAAGGTTATGACAAATGAATAATTTTATTTTGTTTGGTTTTGGTTTTGGTTTTGGTTTTGGTTTTGGTTTTGCAACCCTGGCTTATGTTTATTTTCTGTCATAATCACTAGGCTGATACATCTAAAATATAAGTAATAAAGCACGCAAATCATGCCTGGGGTCCATTTTTCCTTGTCTTCTCAGGCTATAAGAAGAAAACTAACTAGAACAGAATTAGAATTATGAATTGTGATTAACTATACCTTAATTTTCACAGTTGGAGGCAAAGAAAAATTCTATAAGCCATTCCTGAAAGCTAAATCCAACATTTCAAGGAGGATGGCTTTGGGGACCTCTGTTTTCACCTATTGACCTAGTTTCCCTCAAAACATTAGAGAGAAGCTGGAAATTATAATCCTTCATTCTCTCACTGAATAGGTGCTCACTTCTTTCATGAACCTCACCTCCAATACTTATTTTGGGCAACTATGTAATATGCACAGATGTATCCTGATTATTATATATGTTTCCTAAGCAAGCAGATGGAGGCCAGAATATATTTTTTGACTTGAAAGATATTAGAACAATGTAAAATGTGTTGTATTTCAGTGACTACTTAAATTTTTACCTGATGCTAATAAATGGGTATAGATAGTTTCAAAATTGTGCTAGTTATAATTAATCTACTAGTGTTTTCTTTGTTGCCTCTCAATAAGAAAAGTACTGAGGTCAAATCATAATAGGTTGCAAAACAACAATAGTAAGACTAAGTAACAAGTACAGAGCTTTCATGCCCTGGTTACTTACTAGGATACTTACAACATGTTAGATTGGCACAACAAAGGTATGGCAGAGGTACCATTACCCATGCCCATGATGTAGCTAAGGAAACTACAACACAAAGAAAATAAACAACTTGACTCAAGTCATGTAAGATATTGACTAGTAGAGCTCTCAAGTCACAGAAGATATTGACTAGTAGAGCTAGGGTGCAAATGCATAGCTGTTTTTGTCCGTGTGTGTGTGTGTGTGTGTGTGTGTGTGTGTTTTCCCATTTCTTTTGTGGTTTTATATAGAAAGAGAGCAAGCCGCTATTCCTATAAAAGCATTGGTGGGGGGGACAGTATGTTCTGGGCTATAGTTATTCAAAGTTGGTGTTGGGGCAAGCGGTATACATTTCTAAGCTATTTTCAAAATGGCCCCGTACCTGTCTGTCCTTTCCCCAGGTGCATAGCTAGATGTGTAACCTGCAACTGTCAGCGAGATTATTTGCCTGGATGCATCAAGAGCCTGATTCCATGGCTTCAAGTACGGGGGAGGTGCCTGCAGTGTGCACTATGTAATTTGTTCTCAGCTCCCTTCAATCTATGCCGGCCTCCCCACTGGGCCAATTTATACTGCAGTGTAAAGTAATGAACAGTTACAGTGTCCCTGGGGAAAATCAGCAAGTTTTACTCAGTATTGCATTAGAGCCAATTGTTATGTATACTTCCCCCTTAGTCAGGTTGAACAGACATAAATGAAATCCGCAGATATTTCCCAAATCTCATTAAGACATCACTTTACACTTATTTCCACCAAATCTTTTACTAGGTGGCTAAAAGATAACCAGATACATTGATTTTACTTACACTGTCTTTGCAATACTTTTCCTGGAATCTGGCAGAGGGATTAATAGGATTAAAGCTCATTTTGAAAGAATTGGCAGCAGACTAGAACTTGGGGGGGTGATTAATAATTTAGATAATTAGGTCTTAAATAATCAACGTGTTTTACAACCGCTTGATTCCAGTAGACAGATCTTGAAGACTCACATGGTCTATTATTGCCCAGCCAGCTCTCTCCACCTTCCCCAGCAGCCTCCTGCCTCAAAGCGTAGCTCATTCTTCCAACTTCCCTGTGATCATAAGATTTTAGGGAAATTAAAGTAGCATTGCTCTTTCTGAGCTAAAATTTAGAGGATCCTGCTTTCCTTATTAGATCACGCTCATTTTAATTGAAACGACTGTTTATAAGTAAAACAAAACAAAACAAATCAAACAAAAACTATCAATCTATTTTACATTATCTAGAGTAAAAAGGAAAGAAAACATGACAATTGAAAGACTTTTCATGGACCAGGATGCTGTTAGACTCATGAGGAGATTGAAACAAGAGACCAGAAAGTTCTAGAAGGTCCGGAAAATTCTTCTTCTCCCTCTCTTCATCTTCACCTCTTTTTGCCTCCCTAGGATCAGTGTTTCTATGTCTTGCTACTCAGTACAGAGCCAGTTCATTGGTTTCTCCTGGATGTTGCATAGTTTTTATTGTTTTATTCGCCTTTTTCATCTGCACTTGTAATTATTTCACTTCAATCAATTCTAGAAAGAATGATGGTCTCTTTACCCACTTGTAATTCCCTTGGAATGAGAATTTATTCCCTCGTGAGTCAGCTCATGTAAATGACTATCACAAGTTTGGCTGTGAGGCTGACTATAGTATATGAGGTGGCAGAGCAACCATTAGTCCTGTTACGTGGACATTTGCCTCTCAGAGCATGAATTCCTTTGAGGTCAATAATCATATTTTATTTTTTGTTGTTTCACCTTCTATTGAAGAAGTGATGATAGTGTTTTGATAAAATGGAGGGTAGTGCCACTGCCCTTAGAAAGCAAGAGCAAGGCTTGTACCGCTATATATATGGTGAGTGCTGTGAAGTGTGTAAACCTGGCGATTCGCAGACCTGTACCCCTGGGGATAAAAATATATGTTTATAAAGCTGTAAAAAAAAAAAAAAAAAGAAAAAGAAAAAAGAAAGGATGAATACCCAAGTTTTGTAGCAACATGGACGGGACTGGAAGAGAAAATGCTGAGTGAAATAAGTCAAGCAGAGAGAGTCAATTATCATATGGTTTCACTTATTTGTGGAGCATAACAAATAGCATGGAGGACAAGGGGAGATGGAGAGGAGAAGGGAGTTGAGGGAAATTGGAAGGGGAGGTGAACCATGAGAGACTATGGACTCTGAAAAACGATCTGAGAATTTTGAAGGGGTGGGGGGTGGGAGGTTGGGGGCACCAGGTGGTGGGTATTGTAGAGGGCACGGATTGCATGGAGCACTGGGTATGGTGCAAAAATAATGAATACTGTTATGCTGAAAAAATAAAAAAATTTAATAAAAAAAAAAAAAGAAAGAAAGAAAGAAAGAAAGCAAGAGCAAGCGGTTACCAAACGCACATTTCTTGGTATTTACCAAGCCGCAGAAGAGCATATGCAGTCAGCAGCACCTGGAATCACTGACAACTGATCAGAAAAATTGGTGGCACATAAGCAGGTTCAGTAAATGTACCACCGTGTTCATTAATACTACATTTTATGTGCACCATACAAAAATGCTTGGATTAACTATCTTGATGCCTAAAATATTCTATATTATGTAGGTTTCTAATTTCATTTTAAAAGTCTATATAGTGATCGCTTTTTATATTCAGCTAAACAAAAATTTAACCAAAACAATTAAATCACTTATTTAAAATAACTTTGTGTTTATTTTTCTAAAAAGGTAATTAAAAATGTGCCTTAGGTGCCACAAAAGGCTATTTTGATAAAGGTTCTTAATCACCACCATCTATCTTTATTAGGTTAAACATGTTACTCATTAAAGGAACTGTTGGATAGAATATCTGGTTTTGGAAATTTATGTGTGTCATGATGGTTCATGGTGCTCATCCTATTCTATGCAGTTTCATTTAATTCATGTGACAGTTAGTTTTACTAATGAGAGAAGTTAGGCTTAGTGATGTTAGATAACTTTAACAAGACCATATAGTTACTAGATAATAGTGTTAATTTTTTATATACTCTTTCTTTTAAATATTTTATTATTTATTTATTTATTTACTTATTTATAGTGAGTGGGAGGGAAGGCGAATCTGAAGCAGACTCCATGCTGAGTGCAGAGCCTAATGTGGGGCTCAATCTCACAACCTCAAGATCGTGACCTGAACCGAAACCAAGAGTCAGGCACTTAACTATTGAGCCAACTAGGCACCCCAGTTTTCTGTATACTCTTAACTAAGAAGAAGGAATTCCTGATTTGTTGCCCAGTTATTCAGGGTGGGAGGTTGATCATTCTTTGAAAACTTAAATCGCAGCTATTAACTAAACTTGGACCTCACATATTCAGTAGAAGTTACATTGAAGGACAAGAGAACTTTATTCACGTCTGGCAAATTAACACATAAACATCTATTCAAGGGTATTTTATAGCCAAATGAAATTATCACATTTGTGTTTATATTACACACTCTGGATTATATTACACACTCTGGAAACAGTGTAAAGATTAATTAAAAATTCTAAGATTGCAATATTACTAAAAGAAAAGGCAAGGGTGTGCTGTAGTAAAGAGTGAATCAACTAGGAATTGTGGTCAATAAAAAAATACCTATCTTGTATGATTTATTACATAGAGCATACTTTGTAGCTCAATTAATCAAACCCATGGTAACAGCTTACTCATTCTTCAGCTTTGTCACCATCAAGGCCTCCCTTACAAAGCAAATGTATATAAAAAATCTGCATCTCTTTTACTACCTATTATATATCTTCAAATAATTTTAGTTTTGTAATTGTAGCTATAATAAACTGAAAATACATTATAATCAGGTAATAAATGGATTATGTAAATAATAAATATTATATCTAAATAAGTACAGTTTAGTAGCTACCTAAATTCTTAATTCCAAGAGAATTCTCAAAAATCATCAGTTCATGAACTACTTAGATAAAGCATCTGTAGGAGAGGTAGTTGAGTGCAACAATATTGATTAAGATTTCTTTATGAGGAATCTCCACAGTGTTCTCCAAAGTGGCTGCACCAACTTGCATTCCCACCAACAGTGTAAGAGGGTTCCCCTTTCTCCACATCCCCTCCAACACATGTTGTTTCCTGTCTTGCTAATTTTGGCCATTCTAACTGGTGTAAGGTGGTATCTCAATGTGGTTTTAATTTGAATCTCCCTGATGGCTAGTGATGATGAACATTTTTTCATGTGTCTGATAGCCATTTGTATGTCTTCATTAGAGAAGTGTCTGTTCATATCTTTTGCCCATTTTTTGATATGATTGTCTGTTTTGTGTGTGTTGAGTTTCAGGAGTTCTTTATAGATCCTGGATATCAACCTTTTGTCTGTACTGTCATTTGCAAATATCTTCTCCCATTCCATGGGTTGCCTCTTTGTTTTTTTGACTGTTTCCTTTGCTGTGCAGAAGCTTTTGATCTTGATGAAGTCCCAAAAGTTTATCTTCGCTTTTGTTTCCTTTGCCTTTGGAGACATATCTTAAAAGAAGTTGCTGTGGCTGATATCGAAGAGGTTACTGCCTATGTTCTCCTCTAGGATTCTGATGGATTCCTGTCTCATGTTGAGATCTTTTATCCATTTCGAGTTTATCTTTGTGTATGGTGTAAGAGAATGGTCGAGTTTCATTCTTCTGCATATAGCTGTTCAGTTTTCCCAGCACCATTTATTGAAGAGACTGTCTTTTTTCCACTGTATATTTTTTCCTGTTTTGTCGAAGATTAATTGACCATAGAGTTGAGGGTCCATATCTGGGCTCTCTACTCTGTTCCACTGGTCTATGTGTCTGTTTTTATGACAGTACCATGCTGTCTTGGTGATCACAGCTTGGTCGCCAAACTGTGGAAAGAACCAAGATGCCCTTCAACAGACGAATGGATAAGGAAGATGTCGTCCATATACACTATGGAGTATTGTGCCTCCATCAGAAAGGATGAATACCTAACTTTTGTAGCAACATGGACAGGACTGGAAGAAATTATGCTGAGTGAAATAAGTCAAGCAGAGAGAATCAATTATCATATGGTTTCACTTATTTGTGGAGCATAACAAATAGCATGGAGGACAAGGGGAGATGGAGAGGAGAAAGGAGTTGATGGAAATTGGAAGGGGAGGTGAACCATGAGAGACTATGGACTCTGAAAAACAATCTGAGGGTTTTGAAGGGGCGGGGGGTGGGAGTTTGGGGGATCCAGGTGGTGGGTATTGGAGAAGGCACAGATTGCATGAAGCACTGGGTGTGGTTCAAAAATAATGAATACTGTTACGCTGAAAAAAATTAAAAACTAAAAAAAAAAAAAAAATAGCCCAGTGCACTAACCAACTGCACCACAGACACACTCCATGTAATCACTCATTGGCTGGTGGTCAATTATACTATATACATTAAAAAAAAAAAAAAAAGATTTTTTATGAATCTTAACCTATAAAACATTGGTACCACTGATATATTACTCATGGTAGGAGGCCCAAACTCCAAAAGCTCAATAACCACTCTGCTTCACAATAATGGATCACTCTGTTGTGCACCAGGTCCTGCCCATCCTCTGCTGAAGGACTTGGGACTCTGCTCCATTCTTTCTCTTCTGGCAAATGTCTGTACTCTCCAAACAAAACATGCTTTCTCATGTGGCCACGATTCACCCCTCCACCTGAATGGCCCCCTTTCCAAGCCTTCTCTATCCCTCTTGTGAACTCCTATTCATTCACAAAGCTTCAAATTAGATATCATGTCCTGGCAGAATTCAGAATGCCCTTCCCTGGACTACCATAAAATACTTACTGTAGCTCCATGAGGGCATTTTCATCCAGTTTTATCCTTTTATTTATGTTTCTTCATTGCAGTGTATTCTTTAAAGGATGAAATCTGTATTATTTGTCTTTATATTCATTTCATCTTGTAAGACACACAGATGATAAATTAAAAAAAAGAAGTTTGTTAAATGACAGAATGAATAACAGCATACCTGGGGTACACTTCATATAATAGGGACTTTGTTGCCTGAGTTTATCTGTTTCAGAGTGTGGCTGACTCCCCTTCATGCACAGTAATGGGGAGTTCTTATCTCTTGAAGTGATATGACATGACCAATATTTAACAATCTTGATGTGCAGAAACAGCTATTTTTATATGGTTCAACATTATACCACTTAATCATAGAATTACACTTATCTTTATGTGGCCACTGACTAAACACATACTGTGGATATGGATTTTATTCATGATTTTTACTCTGTGCCAGGGAATGTTCTCAGTTCTGAGGATAGAGCTGTAGCCAAGTAATTGTATTTCCAAGCCTTAGGAAATTTGGATTTTAGAATAAGAGACAGAAAGCAGGTTATTCAAATAAATAGTTTAAATCCAGTAATGAAAAGGAGGAGATGCGGGAGTAAGATAAGATGAAAGAGAAGATAAAAAACAGGGGGCACCTGGGTGGCTCAGTCGTTGGGCGTCTGCCTTCAGCCCAGGTCATGATCTCAGGGTCCTGGGATCGAGCCCCGCATCGGGCTCCCTGCTCTGCGGGAGGCCTGCTTCTCCCTCTCCCACTCCCCCTGCTTGTGTTCCCTCTCTCATTGTCTCTCTCTCTCTCTGTCAAATAAATAAATAAATAAAATCTTTGAAAAAAAATGGTAAGGAAGAGAAGAGACAGAAAGAACAGTATTTAAGGAAGTCCTCCGCAACAGGTAACAAGCTGAGCAGAGACTTGAGTGAACTATGGGGTGAGCCTTATGATCTGGAGGAAAAGCAGTCTGATAGAGGATATAGCAAATGCAAAACACCCAAGATGGCATGTTGTGGCAGTAAAAAATGTCTGAAAAATAGCCAAGAGTTGGATCGCAGTAAGGATTTGGAATGCTGGTCTGGGGGTAATGGGAAACTTGAAGTTTATGCACAGAAAAGTTACATGATCTGAATTATATCAGATCACTCTGGCTGCTAAGTGCTTGATGAGACTTTAGGGGACAGTAAACCCACTAGAAATAGAGATCCAGGTCATTAATAATGTTAACTTGGACGAGGGTTGTAGCAATGAAAAGACTGAGAAATGGACAGAATCAGGATATATTTTAAAGGACTTGCTCACAGGGATTTGCTGCTCACTGTACAGGCATTCATATCTGTCTTAGCTGTGAATAAAAGAAGCAGCCCATGATAGATGGGAATTGTCCTGGTACTGTCAGCTACACCTTTGTAATATCTGGGAGCTTCTCTGACATTCATGGCTAGACAGTGATGTCCTCATGTTGAGCACAAACAATATGATAGAAGACCCACATCATGTTACGACATCAGGCCATTCTATGATTATAGTGAGTCAAGACAGACAAAGGAAGAGCATTCTTTAAACAGATCCAAATGCAGATAAATACATGAATATTGTTCAAACCATAAAAATGACTAAATGTGCCCCAACCCTGCTGTCTTGCCATTTCCCCAATCACAGAGCCTTGCTTTGTTCCTCTGTCTTCTAGATAAGAATTATTAAGATCGGGACTCCTGAGTAACTCAGTTGATTAAAGTCTGCCTTCAGCTCAGGTCATGATTCCTGATGTGGGATGGAGTCCTGCATCAGGCTCCTTGCTCAGCAGGGAGCCTGCTTCTCCTTTTGCCTGCCGCTCCCCACTGCTTGTGCTCTCTCTCTCTCTCTCTCTCTGGCAAATAAATGAATAAAATATTTTTAAAAGAATTATTAAGATACCTAATAGTGGAATTACCCTTGCTTTCTGATTCATTCTATCCAAAGAAAAAAGTCTTACTTTCCCTAATCTTTCCCCAATACTATAATAAGTCTTTCTCATAGCTTCTTACTGAGATACCCCACAGTTCCCATTGTAAGCAATCTCCTCTATTGAAGAAGCAATAAACCAAGTTTTGCTCAACTATATTATTACTGGTGGCCTTTGGCTGGGGGCATTGACAGATATTGATAGTAGACCAATAATTTTGTAATACCTTGGAAATTTTGTTGTCTATTTTTAAGCCTGAAAACCTGCAGCAAGATCCATATTAAAACTCTTAGCAAAATATTTAATTTTAGTCCTAAGTCTCGAGCCTGCAGACATGTATCATATGAATAAAGCAGGCCTGGGGAACAAGTCTTCTCCAGGGAATCTGCCATTTTCTTACATGTGTTTAGTCACAAGAACCTCTCCCTTTCACTTATTTCCCTACCTCGAATAGAAAATTATTTTCTCATCTCAGAGAACATAGCCAAAAGTGAATACTATTTAATTATTGTTCCTCCAAGGAGTTTGCATAACCTTCATAGTCAAACACTTATCACTCTATTGAAATCACCCTAGGTTTCATGTACAATGCTTGCATTCTCTGGAAAAGGCCTATTGTTTTGGCAAACCTTTAGGAAGAGATAAGCCTCCTTTTAACAGTTTTCTATAAATGGTGTTCTTCAACTGCTTTTACCCAGCCAGACAACCAAAGTCTTCACACGTCAATCCAGAGAAGGAGAGATGAGGCTGCTCTCATCCAGCTGAGGTCTAACCTGGATTTCAAACATGTCAGGATGTGGTACATTGATTATAATAATGTGGAGGTGACATAGTGAAAGTCAAGGGTTTGAAGAGTCTAAGTTCTATGATTTGTGGTATGTTTTAATCATTGTAAATGTTAATTTCCCTCTCCATAATGCAGAGATAATTAAATGAAGTGAAGAGCATGTGGGATAATACATATGAAATTATACTGCATTAAAGTATACTGTCTATGTGTCCCTTATATGTAGAACTATATTTATTTTCCTTGTTTGTTCCTGAAGGTTAATTTATCTAAAATATAATTGTAGTTGTGAGCTACATAAAATTATCTAAAGGGAAGGATAATTAACTCAAGCTCATTAAATATTAGCTGTGTGTTGACTGCAAAGTCTATAGACCTTGTAAATTAATAACAGAATCTTTAGATCAGAAGAGCCCTTGTCTGCAATGATGGTCTCCACCTGTTCTACTCTTTCAAAGTTCTCAAAGTCAAATGATATTAGACAAAAAATGATCTGAAACAGATGAGTGCCATAAATTTAAAATTAGATCGTGAAATTGAAAAAATAATGCGCACATATGATTTTAGAAAGTATTTTATGGTGTGTTGATTAGAATGATGTGGAGGTGAAGACTGATGTGTGATGTGGAGAAAGTAAAGAGTATGGAGTCACAGGAGCCCCTAAGGCAATATGCTGTAGTTTAGGGTATAAATCTTTTAATCATCCCAATGTTGATTTTTTATCTGTACTACAGAAATTAGTGAATAGAGTGCAGAACACATTAGGTAACAATTATGAAATATTTTGCTCATTAAAAAACACTATGCAATTGTTTATAGAGGATCTCTTGGCTATGTGATAAAGGAAACAGCTAACGGTGATGCCAAATTGCTCTTGGTGGATTTGGCCAGTGCGAATGTTTACCTTGAATAGATTTCAGTTGAACTGGATGTTTTGAAATATAGTTTGTAATGTTATATTATATTAAAATAGTACTCTGATAGAGAGTGAGAGAACATCTAATTCCCAAAATTTCGGATCTGTTTCCAGGGAGTAATTTACATATTGGGAGAATCTCACTGTGTCAGTAATATTTAAATGAATCACTGTTATTTGTAAACCTTTAATTGTGATAGCTAGCATAAAATAATATGTGAAAAACATGATTATATGGTTATCACTCTGTTTAATAGGGTTTGCAGCCTCTATGTACACATAACAGCTGCCAGAGCAAGCCCTCAATTAATTTTACATAACAGGAGCAATTTTACACAAACAATTACTTGAAAATCCTTGGCCATGTTCCATTTCTCTGACATAACATATGGGCCAAAATCACAAGAAATGATCACTCTGATGGGATCTCATAATAATAGGTATATAGCTATATAACTATAGTTAATATTGTTTCAGATTAAATATTTCAACTTTTATTCCATCTCATTTGATATTTAAAAGTTATTTTCATATGAACAATATGAAGTAGTTACTATCAGAGATAACATTTATTGAGTGCTTACTAATTCTAGAATCTCTGCTAATCATTTCAAATGCATTAACTCCTTCCATCTTAAGACTGCCTAAAGAATAGATACCAGTTATTTTTCCTCTTAGGAGGAAACAGATTTAGCAAGGTCAAGTCATCTGACCAAGGTCACAATGACCAATAAGCAGAATATGCAAAACTCTAAAACAGGTTAGCTAAAGACAATTTTCTTAACCACAAAACCCCCAGTTTCTTTTTGCCACTATTCAATATGCTATTGTCAAAGCTAAATTCAATGCAAGGATTATTTTTTTCTAAATATAATTATAAATCACTTCAAAATGCATGTGTTTATTAGCTGTGACAATTAGTAACATCATTTAGGCACCATCAGCTGTTTTTTAGCTAATTATCCATTTAGATATTCATTCCACAAGTATTCATTAAGCACCTAGTATAGTCAATCCTCTGTGCTTGAGTTGACATATTTCGTTGCTCCTCTTGCCAAGAAATGCAGACGTGTGCTCTCTAGTCAGGAAGCATATTTCTTTCTAATCATTTTATCTCCGGATGTACTCCCTATTTGGGAAGAAAATGATTACAGTTGAGTCCATATTCTATATATAACTAACATCCATGAGTCTTTTAAACACACTCCCTTTGGTTATCGTCTTATTTCCTTGCATTACAAATACCCATATTGTAACATATATCATATTGCATCATAATTTCTACTTACTTATTTGCCATTTTAATCCATAAACTCCTTGAGGAGAGATATATACTCTAATTATCTTTATGTTTTTAGCATCTGGATTATAATCATGTGCTTATTAATAAATTGTGGTGTCTGAAGGAAGAAAGGAAAGAAGGAAGGAAGGAAGGAAGGAAATGCCCAGTGTACTCTAGAGAATTTAGGATCAATGCTTTTTAAAAGAATTCTAGGAAAAAACAAAATCATTCTATTGCTGTATCACCAAATATCAGTAACAGCATTTCAGCTGGAAATGACAAAAATGGCCTCAATGTACTTAAGCTGCCATGCAGGGTGGATCCTTTAAGGCTTCCACACGTCATGCACTGGGGCTCAGGGTGAGTAGTACAATAACACAAAATATGATTAAAGTAATAGTCCTTACTGGGGAAATTTACTATTCAGGTACCAGTAGGAGGAGAATGCCTGGTTAACCTGATCTTTACTATCAATACCCAGGGAGGTGAGACGAAGCCAGGTTCCTCCTTGGAAAACCTCTTCTTGCTAAGTGCCCAGCCAGCCCCAAGAAGCTTCACACTAGGAAATTAATGAAAACAAGGGGACCTATGCCTTCTGGTCTGTTTGAATCTGAGTATGTATATTTCCCCAGTAAAGCCTGTTCCTGGGCCCATATTTAACCATACTGTCTGACTGGATAAATTACAAGGCACAACCAAGATGTAAGAAAAGAAGGTAAATTTTTGGCATATGTCGGCTAAAAAGAACCTAGATGTTATTGGAGATTTTGTGTTTCCCATTGTTGCTAGAATACATTACTACAAACTTAGAGACTTAAAACAACAAAGATTTATTATCTTACACTTCTAGAGGCCAGACATCCAAAACAGATTTTACTGGACTAAAATCAAAGTGTGGGCAGGGCTGTTTTCCTTTTTGGAAGCTCTTGGGAACAATCTGGCTTTTTGCCTTTTCCAGCTTCTGGAAGCCATCCACATTCTTAAGCTTGTGGCCTTCTTCCATATTCAAGACCAGCAATGCTGATGGAGTCGTTCTCATATTGTGTTACTCTGATACTGACTCCCCTTATCTCTCTTCCAATTTTTTGAGGACACTTCTGATTACAGTGAACCCACCAGGATGATCTCCCTGTCTTAAGGCCAACTGATTAGCAGCCTTAATTCTACCTGAAACCTTAATTGCCTCTTATACGTAACATAACATGACATCTTCACAGGTTCCAGGGATTATGGTATGGATATCTTTGGGAATCAATTTATTCTGCCTATTACAGAGCTCTCTCTCTTAGTTATTATTAGAACTAACTTTTATTGAGTGTTAACTAATTCTAGGTTCTCTGCTAGACATTTCAAATGCATTATACCCTGAAATCTCCAGAATTCCTAAAGGAAAGTTTCTGTAGTTTACTTTGTCTCTCTTTTACTGTGTTAGGGCTTTATCATTAAGTTCTATAAGACAGGAAGATGGCTGCCAGCAGCTAATGAGATAGAGCTTCCTAGTTTCGGTTTGATAATGGAAGGAAAGTTTCCCTTTCTTCCAAGGTGTGAACTTGGTTCCTGGGCCTATTATTTTCTGAATTGTTTCATGTGCACAATCCCTGGAGGTATCAAAATGAAATGTTCTTTATCCCTAGACCTTAGTCACACTTTCAGCCCTATATGATGTAGATAGATTGGTGATGAAAAGAGAGGCATGCAACAGGGAAAGGGACTTTCTCCAGGATACCAGTTAGGCTAAAACATGAGGGAACCAACAGACCAAAATACCCACTCTATAGCAATGGGAGGAAGAAAAAAAAAAATCCTTTTTCTACTAGAAAGTGTGTCTATTGGGGATAAATAATATATCTACATATTTGTGTTGGTGGTCCTCCCACCCAGGGTAAGTCAAAAATATAAACTCACTTTAAAACTTGGATTTTAGCTTGGCTGTATATGTTTTATCATACACAGTGCATCTTAATTATATCTGTATAATGAAAACCTGTCACTAAATAATGATTGAATTGTGTGGCTTTGGGTTTTTAAAGTAAAACATAGTTCAAAATATTAGGTCAGTTTGCTTTAGCCTCTTTCAAAGAAAAATTAAAAAGTGTTCTAAAGGCAAATAGTTATAATGACTTAAAAACAGAAAAATAAGTGTAAAAGGATATTATTTTAAGAAAATGGAATATGTAATCTCCTTGTAATTTTTTTATGTGTAAAACATTTTCTGTTGTAATCACAGATGTCATGTCCAAGACTTTAAAAAAAACAAACCAATGTTCTTGCGATTGACCATCTTTATCAATTCCCACAAGAGAATCTCATAATGTCAATTCCTTTTAGTATACGTGCTGCCACAGCAAGTGCATGTCCATTCCTTTCATAATAACCACCTATGTATCAGGCACTAAAAATTAAATATTCGTGCATTTGCCATTTGCCCTTTAAGATAAACTATAAGTTAAGTATCATGTATATTTTTTTTAAAGATTTTATTTATTTATTTGACAGAGAGAGATCACAAGTAGACAGAGAGGCAGGCAGAGAGAGAGAGAGAGAGGGAAGCAGGCTCCCTGCTGAGCAGAGAGCCCGATGCGGGACTCGATCCCAGGACCCTGAGATCATGACCTGAGCCGAAGGCAGCGGCTTAACCCACTGAGCCACCCAGGCACCCAAGTATCATGTATATTTTATAAGTGAATGAACTAAAGCTCAGAGAGATTATTTTTCTCAATACCACGTAGCATTTAAGCAGAAGCTACGTCTCTCTGACAAAAAATACCCTTCATATTCTATCATGATGATATCTCTTTATTTTGGGAAAAAAAGATAAATTGAATGCAAGCTTGGAGCTTGTAGTTTTCTATCTTACTTACATTAACAGTCACTGAAATGTACCGTCTTTTTTCTTGCCCCCTCAGCATATTTACTGACTATATGAAAGAAATATGTTTTGTTTCCATCACTCACAGTTCGGAGCACCCCTCTGTGAAGAACATATGCTGGAAACTATCAGAGGAAATAACTATTAAGTAAACTCTGCTTCTTCTTAAGGAGTTTTTAAGTTTAGCAGAAAAGATAAAATATGCACATGTACACAGACACACCTGCATAAGATGAGAGTACGTATTATATTTTCCAATGAGAAGCATATGGAACTTTAAAAAAAGAGAGAATGAACCCACTTTGGACTGGAGTAATTACCTTTATAGGAAAAAAAGTATTCATAGTTAATTTGGAAGAACACATAATATTCTAGTGTATAGAAATATGAGAACAGACTATGCAAGGTGGAAAATCAGCCTACAAGATTAGGACTGGTGAGCAAAACAGATGGAGGAAGGAGAAACAGCATTGTGAGCCATCTCCACTACGAAGAGAGAGAGGGAAAAGCAAGGAAATGGATCTTTGGGGCAAGACTGATCTCAGAAACCCAGGGAGAGGTCACATTTAGGATTTAGAATAAAAGTTTAAATCACGCCTTATGAAACAAAAATAGCAATTGAGTACTTTAATAAAAGAAGATAATCCCTTGGAGGTTTTGTTTTATTTTGTTGTTGTTTTTTTTTTAATTCTAATTTACCTCTTTAAGAAGGTGAAGCTGTCCTTCTGATGACAAATTTAGAAACTATTTCTCTACCCCAGTCCCCAAGGCTTGTAAATGTGTATCATATGTGCTTACACAGGCTTTGCTCTTAAATTTTACTTTGACTAATTTCTCAATACTATTCTTTAGCTAATTTCTTTAAATTTTCTTAATTTTTTTTTCCCAGCAAATTGTATGGTTCTTTATTCTGTTCTCCAGGTTTGGGGCCATTTTTTACCTTTGTAATTCCATAAAGATGTAAAGTTCTTGATATTTTCTTGAAAATAGTACTCCAGTATTTTTGAAGGAGTCGATTTTACTTGAAATTTGTCTCTTGATTCTTTTAGCATTTTGTCTGTATCTTTTTTGTTTTGCTTTGTTTTGCTGTGTTTTTAAGAGAGAGAAAGGGGTGGGGGAGGGAGGGGCAGAGGGAGAAAGGGAACCTTTTTTTTTTAATATTTTATTCTATTTTTTCAGTGTTCCAAGAGTCATTGTTTAGGCACCACACCCAGTGCTCCATGCAATATGTTCCCTACTTAATACCCACCGCCAGGCCCTCCCAACCCACCCCCCAAAAACTCTCAGTTTGTTTCTCAAAATCCACAGTCTCTCATGGTTCATCTCCCCCTCCAATTTCCTCCAACTCACTTCTCTCCTTCACCCAATGTCTTTTGTGTTATTCCTTATGCTCCAAAAGTAAGTGAAACCATATGATAATTGACTCTCTTTTCTTGACTTATTTCACTCAGCATAATCTCCTCCAGTCCCATCCATGTTGATATAAAAGTTGGGTATTCATCCTTTCTGATGGAGGCATAATACTCCATTGTATATATGGACCACATCTTTATCCATTCACCTGTTGAAGGGCATCTTGGTTCTTTCCAGTTTGGCGACTGTGGCCATTGCTGCTATAAACATTGAGGTACAAATGGCCCTTCTTTTCACTACATCTGTATCTTTGGGATAAATACCCAGCAGTGCAATTGCAGGGTCATAGGGAAGCTCTATTTTTAATTTCTTTTTTTTTAAAGATTTTATTTATTTATTTGTTAGAGAGAGAGAGAGAGAGAGAGCGTGAGCACAGGCAGACAGAGTGGCAGGCAGAGGCAGAGGGAGAAGCGGGCTCCCTGCCGATCAAGGAGCCCGATGTGGGACTCGATCCCAGGACCCTGGGATCACGACCCAGTCCCAGGACCCTGGGATCACGACCCGAGCCAAAGGCAGCCGCTTAACCAAATGAGCCACCCAGGCGTCCCAACTATTTTTAATTTCTTAAGGGATCTCCACACTGTTTTCCAAAGTGGCTGCACCAACTTGCATTCCCACCAACAGTGTAAGAGGGTTCCCGGGAGAAAGGGAATCTTAAGCAGGCTCCACTCCCCAAACAGAGCCAGACACGGGCTCAGTCTCACAACTCTGAAAATCAAGAGTTGGACACTTAACCATCTGAGCCACTCAGGCACCCCTGTATCTTTTTTTATCACATAGAAAACGAAAGCTGTAAGGAATCTTAGGAAATCACCAGGTCTAGAATAATCTCAGTGATGTCCAACCTTTTTAGTAAAAGTTTTGAAATGATACTCTAAAACCATCTTGGTAGGCTAAACCTGTGGTTAATATTCTTGAGATAAAGTTTCCCTTTTGTTTATGCTATAATTATTATTTCTTGATGTTCCTGTTTCCAAGATCATAACAGCTGATATGTATTCTTCCAGTACAATTCTTTCTATTACTAACTTCTAATTGGATCCAGACAGTTAATGCCTATATTTTTAAATTTGGTGACTATGCCCCCAAATCTTATTACTAAAGATTTTGTCTTGTCATCTGCAGTGAATTATGACTTATAAATAGTGCAGACAAAATACATGCAAAACTGCAACTCTGTTACTAGGATGCTTTGATAATCTGATAAAATGTCATCCATTTTCAAAATGGGACTGAAAAAAGAAAAGTGAGTTAAAATGGGAAAAACAGAAGATATAGATTCAACTGTGTTCCAAATACTTAGTCTACCTATCTGAAGTGAAGCTAAGTCTTATCAGTCATATCACTTTACATAGTATTTATTAAGAAACTATAGAGAAAGGAGTAAAAGGAAGCATGCAACATAGATGTATCCCTTGAAATGCCTTATAATGAGATAAGAAAATTAGGATGTGAGCTATGAACATTAGCTAATAAAAATAAATTTGATGAAAAGATTCTCTTTCACTTAAAATTGCTAAATCACCAGGAACATGTGATTCTTTATGTTTAACTAATGTTTTAAAAATAATTTCCCTAATTATAATATCTTTAAAAATAACTGAACAAACTTAGGATATTTAGATTGAGGATAATGCCTGGTGGTCAATACTGGAAAGTTTATAGTTTTTACCTTTTGTAAAGTAACTAAATATAAATCCAAGTTAAGTATGTTCATAATATATTCACATGCACCCTGTTTTTATGAATGACTGCTATTAAAATATATAATTGATGTCTTAAAGCATCACCAGTGTATGAATACCATTATGAATTATATTAAAGTAGTAATTTGAATATCACTGTCACTTTCTGTCTCAAAAGCTTAGCATCCCTGGAAGAACTATCGAGAATGTTCCTTCCTTTCCACTCAACACCACACCTCCTTACCAGAGGCCTAGGGCAGACTCTCTCAAAGGTTTTTATTTAAAAAAAAAAAAAAAAAAAGTACCATTTTAAGCTCTTGGTATTTTATGCAGTGACCATCATCTTTGACAAATGTCATTCTGTTTGGTTGTTTGTTCACTTTGTCTTCTATCCATATTAATAAATGGATACAAATAGATTTCTTAGGGTTATCTGTCCTACCAACTTTCTCAGATGTATTTGTGTCAATTCTGTTTCAATATGCAACTCCCTTCTAATATATACATTGGTTTGATTGTTGAGAAATTTATTTTAAGCAAATTAAGAGCTTAATGTCTGTCCCATGGAATATGGTGATCATGGGTCTATGATGGGGAACAAATCATAATCTCTATCTTATCCTGTTTTTCTGCATGAAAGCTGCAATATTCAGTCCAGATTGTGGTTCAAAACTTCTCAGAGCAAGTAATGTTTCAGTGGTGGAAACAAAAATGAGTAAAGCCTAATCAGTCCTGGAATCTAGAAGTTCCAGCTAGAAAATTACAAAGCACAGGCACTGGAATAAAGAAATAAAGCACAGAATATTAAGGCAACTAGAAATAGTTCAATGTAACTACATTGATGTTTGTGTTACTCAGAAGGAGGAAGAACACAACCAAGAGCTTGGGAAAGAAGGCCTCTGGATGTCTTATTAGAAATGTGAAGATTTATGTGGAGTCACTGAAATTAAACGACAGGGTCAGATTTTAAGTATTAGAAAGATCAGTCTGGCATCATTGTGGAGAATTGAAGCAGCCCAAACTGAGACTTGGAGACCAAATAAATATCAGTTTTGGAAATGACAGTGACAGTGGCAGTGGACTGGAGAGATTAAGTGACTTACTGGGTTGAAGGATGAAGAGAGGTAGAGTACAGGAAATATTTAGGTTTTCTTTCTTGTGAATGAGGAAGATGGTGCCACTATTCCCTGAGATAAAGACAGAAGGAATAATTTTATATAAATTAAATACATCACAGGAAGCTCTGGATTTAGATCTTATTTTTATCATTTTCTAGTTGGGGAAACACTGAGAGCAACAGAGATTAATTAAATTATTTCTCCATAACTCCACTGAAAGATGCCTTGCTGCCAAAATAAATCACTTCTGCCTGACCTAAACCCATAATTTTCCTTCACACCAATGCTATACTAATACATAAAAATCAGAGCCAAATAATCTATAGACGATCACTTTGTATGTGATAAATAGCTTCCTGGTTTCTTATAAAATGTATCCTAGTACTTACAAAAAGTGAGAAGAGGATAAAATGGCCCCTCTCCAGTGCTAATGCATGCTGGTCTTTTGTAGCCAGATAAGAGATTAGATTAACAGAACCAAAAATAGATATTCAGTCTCACAGACTTTAGAATCTCAAGGAAATGATCTCCAGATCACATTGTAAGAACCATAACTTTGTGCTTTAACTCTCTGAAAATCTGTTTAGCCCATTTCAGTATAATGAAAGTGTGATATGGTAACAAGCCAATTGGCTGCAGTCAAGGACTCTGTTGAAGGCTTCTACAATATATAAATGATGAATCTGGCTTGCAGAGGGAATTTGGTGGTTAAATGAATTCCTGCTATTGCAGCACAACTTTTGTATGTTTCCTAGGCAACGAAAATACCTAAGATATGGTGGCAGTTTAAGAAGAAAAGTGCTTTACAACTAAAGGAAAAAAAAAATATATATATATATATATATACTTTTTTTTAATGGTGGTGTGTGGCCAGACAATATTATGATTAAAAAAACTTACTGAATGGGTAATTTACCATGATGTACAATTGAGAGCACTAAAAAAATAATATAGGGCTAGAGTGTGGTTTTTTTTTGTATTTTAGTTCTTTTTTTTATTTAGTTAGTTTAATATTCCTGATTTTACATTATCAAGTTGAACTTTCTACTAATCCCTTTCTATTTTAAGCAGCTTGTGCATTTTTAAAAATCTCTACCATATGTCAATTCTCTTTGGAGAAACTGTCTGAGTGTGAAATCTACCTGTGAAAAACTATTTCTAATGTGTGAAGTGCATCTTTCAAACTGATGAAGATGATAAAAACTATTCTGATCATGGCATAATGGACCCACCATAATTGAATTCAAATATACTTGGCACAGATATCTGGAACTCAAGCTAAAGAAAGCACATAGAATGTTGTTGGAAAATTCGAGCTGAGATGGTAAGGGTCCGAGAAATAATTTTACAATGCTTGTGTTCATTTTTCCATCTTCAAACTATTTTTATCAGAAATTAATTGTGCATTTTATTCCATTGAACTTAAGAAAATCCTAATAATTTCTCAATATGAAAAAATCCCAAGTTATATAGGACTTAATACTGCTTTCTTTTTGAATAAAGGCAATGAGATGTATAATGATGGAATTTTTTTTTCTTTCAATCAGATGATAGCAGTGTTTGGTGTTTGCTATAGGACATCTTTTCCAGGGTACTCAGTTTTCAGGAGCCTGCTAACCCTTCTTAGGCAAGGAAACTAAAAATATCATTCCTAAAATTCAAGTGGATCCAATATACTTGAAAAGCATGTTCAAAAGCATCTTGCTCTCATCTTTTGTTCTTTGGTGTTTATATTGACCCAGAACCCAGTGTGAATGTTTTACTATTATGGATCATTAATTTCTACTAAATGTCCATGAAATCTCAAGATTTCATTACAATGTTTTCCTTATTGATATTGTGCTTTAAAAAATACAATGTATCTATGTGTTTTTTTCTGATTCTTTGAAAAAAATTAATTAGAAATCAAATTGGCAAAAGTAGCCTTACCAAAAGGAAAAAAAAGAAAAAAAAGAAAGGAAAAGAGAGTCTCAGATATTCTACATAGATTTTGCCTACATAAATAGAAGTACTTTGAATAAAAAAGATTCAGACACAAAATAGGTTCTTCATAACAACACATAGAAATTTGGAAATTTCTACATGGGTTTATGAGAAATTTACCACATATTTCAAACTATATTATGTTCTAACATTCTTGATAGTAAATAAGCTAGAAAGATAGAAAAGTTTGAATAACTCAAAACTAATATGGAAAAAATAATATATAGTTTTTAAGCAAATACTCTAATTTGAACTCAATTATTCTTTTAACACAAGTTGATTGGACATAAAAATATCGTTATTTCTATAAATATTTCAAGTAGAATTTCATGCATATACTTAAAATGTGGAATATTTGCATGATGTTGACAAGTTCATATTGAATAGGAAAAATGAAGCCTGACCTAACTGAACCTCAAGAATAATCTGTTTTGAGGATTTACATAATCAAAGTAAATTTCAGCAATCTCCTCTAATATAAAAGTACATGGCCCTGCATTTAAATGGTATCAAAGAATAAAAAGATTCATTAGGTCGTGTTGCCCTGCTTATTAGAATAAAAGGAGAATTTTCTCTATTAATACCAAAATAGATATTTTTCACCAATGAATTGGTTTATTTTTGTCTTATGGACACAATAAACTAACTAATTGTGTTTCCCTTTACACCAACCACTTATAAATTCAGAATTAATTTTGAGGCCTACCTCTAGCAAGTAAGTAGAATATCAAGACATGCCTTTAGTGTATTAACTTTGCTTCTTAATTAGTCTTATTTGTCCTATATTTATCCTTTGCTCTTACTTCCTTATGCTATGTTTATTCATTCCTGAATTAATTGGGATACTTTACTTGCTGTCTTATCCAAACCAAGACTTCCAGGGATGCTGCAGGAAAAGAAAGGGCATAGAGTGAGTAATGTCAGCATCATGGCTGACTAAAGCATCCCTGGTCATGTCCCCCCATTCACATTACAAATCTGGCATTAATCTACAGACAAAAGTGTTTTTGTTGGAGTTACATAGGGATCCAAAACCATATATTAAGAAACTAAGGAAGAGTCTCACTCACCATTTCAGTGATTACTAGGCATGCACAATTCAGTCCTGGTTGTGGACCCTGCAGTGGCACGTCGATATCTATAGACCTCTTGTTTGTGGTCCAGGAGCCCCTGGAAAACTCCATCTCAGACAATCACCCACAGATAAGAGAAACTGTGAAGTTCAGAGATATTTGTTTATAATTTTGGAATGAAAACAAAAACAAAACAGACAAAAAATAACATATAAGTCTGGACACATTGGAGAGAATAAAAGGGACAGTTTGACTTTACCAACATTAACCCTTCCCAAAGCAATATGGCTCAGGGCCAATAGAGATCTTCTAAGCCTGTGATTTTTACTGTGGGGGAAAGTGAGAGAGTATAAGTGAGCACCAGCTTCCACAGTTGCAAGAAATTCTACCAAAGAATATCATTTCTCCCTTGTCCCATCCAGATTACTGAATCATGAGCTGCATGAATTGGTGGGGGATGGAGGAGGAGACAGGGGAGCAACAGGTAGAATGCTCAGAGGGCATTAAAGAGATGCAGATTCTACTAACTAACTGCATTGCAGACTCCATCAAGAGATGTCCACCCATGAATTGCTGGGGACACTGGCTCATGGGCACTGCCTGCACACCTTACATTACACACAGACACAGACACATATATTCCTTGTGTCTATATTCCTATGGACACTCCCTACGGTAGCAAGAGTAAGCGTGGCAAATATCTAGCAAGCATGCACAGAAAACGAGCCAGAGCATGCAGGCCAAGGAGAGACCACAATCTTGAACTTTAGTGACACCCTTGGGAAAACAAAAAGGAGCAGTCAGCACTCAGCCTGGTACATTCCAGGATCAAAAGAAGGCATACAAGCTTAAGAATTCTGCCGCAACAGGGAGAAAGAAGCTTGGAGCAGGTATACCCAGAGGTATGAAAAAGCTTCATTCAGAATCCCAAGGAGTACTGATGAAAGATATTTATCTCTTGAAAGAAGTTAGTAGAGACTGGAAGAGGTGTCTGCTACTTCAGATGTGAAAACAGCAACACAAAACTTCAAAAACCATGAAAAATCAAGGAAATATGACACCACAAAAGAAACAGTAATTTTCCAGTAACTAATCCCCAAAACACACAGATCTGTAATTTACCCAATAAAGAATTCAGAACAGCCATTTTTAGGAAACCCAATGAGGTACAAGAAAAGATGGAGACAATTCAACAAAATCAGGAAAACAGTCCAAAAAAAACAGGGGGTAGGGGTGGGGAGTTAGACAAAGAGATAGAGATCATAAAAATAAACCAAAAAGAAATTCTGGAACAGAAGAATTCAGTGAATGAAATGCAAAAGGAAACAGAGAATATGAATGGAAGAATGGATCAAGAAGAAGAAAAGAATATGTAAGTAACACAACATTGTAAGTTATCCAGTTAGAGGAGATCAAAACAAAAAAGAAAGAAAAGAGGAGAAAAAGCCTGAATAATCAATGTGGTATGATCAAAACAAACAATTATGAATTATTGGAGCTTCAGAGGGAGAAGAGGAATATACAGGTGGTAGAAAGTTTATTAAAAAAATAATTACAGGGACGCCTGGGTGGCTCAGTTGGTTAAGCGGCTGCCTTCGGCTCAGGTCATGATACCAGCATCCTGGGATCGAGTCCCACATCGGGCTCCTTGCTCAGCGGGGAGCCTGCTTCTCCCTCTGCCTCTGCCTACCACTCTGTCTGCCTGTGCTCATGCTCACTCTCTCTCTAACAAATAAATAAATAAAATCTTTAAAAAAAATAATTACAGAACTTTTCAAATCAGGGGAGAGATTTGGATATCCAAGTTTTTGCAGCTTGTAGGTAACCAAACATACTCAACCTAAAGAGATTCTCTGCAAGACACATTGTAATAAAGCTGTCAAAAATCAATATGGGCTTCTAGTTATGAAATGCTTAAGTCATGAGGATGAAAGGTACAGCATAGAGAATATAGCTAGTGGTATTATAATAGCATTGCTTGGTGACAGATGATAGCTAAACTTGTGAGCATAGCATAACATATAGAGTTGTCAAATCACTATGCTGTACATATGAAACTAATGTGACACTGCGTGTATCTATACTTCAGTACAATAAATAAATAAAAATAAAAACAAAGAGAGCTTATAGGTAGCAAAAGAAAAGAAGTAGTAATTTACAGGAGAATCCCATAAGGCTATCAGTGGATCTCTCAGCGGAAACCTTACAGAGCAGGATAAAGTAGAATGATACTTTCAAAGTGCTGAAAGAAAAAAAAAAAACCCTGCCAACCAAGAATAATTTACTTGGCAAAGCTGCCCCTTAGAAATGAAGGAAAGATAAAGACTCCCAAAACAAATAAAGACTAAGAGAATTCACTACTAGATCTATTAAATAAGACATACTGAAAGGAGTATTCAAGCTGAAATAAAAGAACTAATTAGTAACATGAAAATATACAACACACTGATAAGGGCAAACATATAGTCAAATTTAAAATATTCTAATACTGTGATATGGCCATATGTTGACCACTTAACTCTAGTTTAAATGCTAAAGGACAAGAGTATTAAAAGTAATGATAGTTACAATACTTTTTACCAAATATACAATGTAAAAAGAGGTAAATTGGGACATCGAAGAAATAAAAGGGGAGGGAGTTAAATGCTATCAAAATTAAATCATTATCAAAATAAAATACAATGTTATATCTATAGTCTATCCTGTGTAAGCCTCATGGGAACCCCAAAACAAATACCTACAGTAGAAACAAAGAGATGAAGAGAAGGGAATCAAAGCATACCACTATATAAAATCATCAGTTCACAACAAATTGTAGTAGAAGAAAAAAGGGACAAGGGAACTACAAATTGGCCAGAAAACAACTAAGTTGGCATTACTAAGTCCTTACCTATGAATAATTACTCTAAATGTAAATGGATTAAATTTTCCAATCAAAAGGTATAGAGTAGTTGGATGAATTAAAAAAACAGCACCCAACTGTATGCCACCTACAAGAGACTCACTTAAGCTTTAAGGATGCACATAGGCTCAAAGTGAAGGAATAGATAAGATATTCCATGTCTCTGCTAGTGAAAACCAAAAAAGGGCAAAGGTAGCCACATTTACTTCAGACAACATAGTTTATAAGCCAAAAACTGTAACACAAGACAATGAATGTCATTGTGTAATGATAAAAGAGTCAATTTATCCAAAGGATATAACAATCATAAATATATATGAATCTGACTTTAGAACAGCAAAATATATTAAGCAAAAACTGACAGATCTGAATGACAGAAGAGACAACAATGCAATAATAGTAGGGGACTTTCAACAATGGATAGATCATCCAGAGAGGAAATTGATAAGGGAATGTTAGATTTGAACTATGCTTTAGACTAAATGGACCTAAAAATCATATACAGGACATCCCATTCAACAGCAGTAGAACTCACATTCTTCTCGCACATACATGCAATTTTTTTCAGATAGATCACAAATGAGGCCACAAAAAAAGTCTTAATAAATTTAAGAAGAATGGATTCATATCAAGCATCTTTCCAAGCACAATGGTATGAAACTAGGAATCAATAAGAGATGGAAAGCTGGAAAGTTTACAAATGTGGAAATAAACCAAACACTTCTGAGCGATTGGTGGGTCGGAGAATAAATTTTTAAAAATCTCAAAACAAGTTGAAATGGAAAGATAATACAAAACTTATAAGATGTCACAAAAGCTGTTCTTAGTGGAAGCTATAGCAATAAATACTATCTCAAAGGGAAAAAAAAAAAGAAACTCAGATAAACAACATAACTCTAAATTTCGAGGAACCAGAAAAAGACAAACTAAGCCCAAAGTTAGCAGAAGGATGGGAATTATCAAAGATTTATGAATCAGCAAAATTTCTGAAATAGAAACCAGAAAAATATTAGCAAGGCAAACAAAACCGGGACCTGTTTTTTGGAAAAGATAAACAAAATTTACAAACCCTCAACTAGACTGAGGAAAAAGGAAGAGTCAAATAAATAAAATCAGAAATGAAAGAGGAGGTATGACAACTGATATCAGATAAATACAAAGGGTCATAAAATACTATTATAAACAATTATATGCTCTCCAAATTGGATAATTTAGAAGAAATTGACTAAATCCCTAGAAGTAGGCAAACTGCAAAGACTGAATTATGAATAAATAGACACCAAAACAGATCAATAATGAGTAAAAGGATTGAATCAGTAACCAAAAATTTCATCAAAAAAATAATACCCAAGTCGAGACAATTTCACTACTGAATTTTACCACATGGTTAGGAAAATTAAGGCTAATCCTCAAACTCTTCCAAAAAAATTGAACAGAAGGAAACACTTCTAAATTCATTTATAAGGCTAACATTACTCTAATATCAAAGTCAGAAAAGGAAACTACAAGAAAAGAAAACCACAAGCTAATATCTCTGGTGAAATATGAATGCAAAATTCTAAACAAAGTATAATAAACCACATTCAATAGCACATTAAAAGTGTCATATACTATGATCAAATAGATTTATCCCTAGAATGCAAGGATGGCTCAACATACACAAATCAATAAAATATAACCACATTAAGAGAATAAAAGTAAAGACTATATGGTCATTTCATTAGATGCAGAAAAAAAAATTTGACAAAATTCAGCATACTTTCATTATAAAAATTCTCCACTAATTGAGTACAGAAGTAGAGTGCCTCAAGAAGGCTATATATAAAAAGCTCACAGCTAATATCATTCTCAAGGTGAAAGATTAAAAGTTTTTCCTTGGGGCGCCTGGGTGGCTCAGTGGGTTAAGCCGCTGCCTTCGGCTCAGGTCATGATCTCAGGGTCCTGGGATCGAGTCCCGCATCGGGCTCTCTGCTCAGCAGGGAGCCTGCTTCCCTCTCTCTCTCTCTCTCTGCCTGCCTCTCTGTCTACTTGTGATCTCTCTCTGTCAAATAAATAAATAAAATCTTAAAAAATAAATAAATAAAAATAAAAAAAGTTTTTCCTTTAAGATCAGAATAAAGATAAAGGTGCCCACTCTCCCCACTCCTATTTAACATAGTACTGGAAGTCATAACCAGAGCAACTATGCAAAATAAAGAAATAAAATACATCCAAATTTGAAAAAAAAAGAGGTGTTTTTATTTGCAGATTAATCAAAACTATTAGAACTAATCAATAAATTACATAAATTTGGAAGATACAGAATCAACATATAGAAATGTGTTGTGTTTCTACATATTAACAACAAAATACCTGAAAAAAGAAATTTAAAAAGAATCCCATTCACTGGGGCACCTGGGTGGCCCAGTGGGTTAAGCTGCTGCCTTCGGCTTAGGTCAGGATCTCAGGGTCCTGGGATCGAGTCTCACATTGGGCTCTCTGCTCAGCAGGGAGCCTGCTTCCCTCTCACTCTTTCTGCCTGCCTCTCTGCCTACTTGTGATCTCTCTCTGTCAAATAAATAAATAAAATCTTTTAAAAAATATTAAAAGAATCCCATTCACAATAGCATCAGAAAATATTTAAGAATATGGGGTGCTTAGGTGGTTCAGTGGGTTAAGCTTCCAGATCTTGGTTTTGCCTCAGGTCTTGATCTCATTGTGGTGGGTTGGAGCCCAGCACTGGGCTCTGGGCTCAGTGCAGAGTGCACTTGTCCCTCTCCTTCCCTACTTACCCCTTCCCCTTACCTTGCTTGTGTGTTCTCTCTCTCTCAAATAAATAAATAAATAAACATCTTTTAAAAAGTATTTAAGAATAAATTTAACTAAAGAGGTGAAAGATCGATACATTGAAAAGTGTAAGGCTCTGATGAAAAGGTTGAGGAAAGTGCAAATAAATGGGACAGTATCTCATGATTATACACCAGAAAACCTGATATTATTAAAATGTCCATACTACCTGATGCCATCTGTAGATTCAATGAAATTTCTATCAGGATTTCTATGGTATTAAAAAAAGAAAGAAAGAAAGAAAGAAGAAGAGAAGAAAAGGAAAGAAAAGGAAAAAAAAAAAAAAAAGAGAGAGAGAGAGAGAAAAATGTCAATGAGCCAAAGCAGTCCTGAAAAAAAAACAAAGCTGGAGTCATTAGATGTCCTGATTTCAAACAATAGACAGAGTTATAGAGATCGAAACATTACGTTACTGTCATAAAAATAGAAGAAAACACCAATGGAACAGAATTAAAAGCCCATAAATAAATCCTAACATATATGATCAACTAACATTTAACAAAGAGACCAATAATACTCAGTGTGAGGGGTGCCTGAGCGGCTCAGTCATTAAGCATCTGCTTAAGGGTCCTGGGATCTAGTCCCACATCAGGATCCCTGCTTAGTGCGAAGTCTGCTTTTCCCTCTCCCACTCTCCCTGCTTGTGTTCCCTCTCTCACTGTGTCTTTCTCTGTTAAATAAATTAATAAAATCTAATTTTTAAAAAGCAGAAGATTGAAGATCACTTATTTTACACCACTCACAAAAATTAACTTAAAATGGATGAAAGACTCAACACAGGATCTGAATTTTTAAAACTCCTAGACCCAAAGAAAATGCAAAAAAAAAAAAAAATTCTTTGATATTGGACTTGGCAATGATTTTTTTAAATATGATACAAAAGCACATGCAACTAAAGCAAAAATAAACAAGTGGGACTACATCAAACTAAAAAGCTTCTGCACAGTGAAAGAAACAATCACCAAAATGAAAAAGCAACCTACAGAATGAAGGAAAATATTTGAAAACCATGTATCAGATAAGAAGTCAGTATCTAAAACACAAAATAGAAAAAAAAAATCAAACAATTTGATTTAAAGATGGAGAAAGGAACTGAATAGATATTTGTTTAAAGAAGACACACAAATGACCTAAAGGTACTTAGAAATGTAGTCAACATCACTTTCAGGGAAGTGCATATCAAAACTGCAATGCAGTATCTAACTTTATATCTTTTAGAATAGTTGTCATCGAAAAGAGATAACAAGTCTCTTAGCAAGCATGTGGAGAAAAGGTAACACTTGTGCACTATTGGTGGAAGTGCAAATTAGTATAGACACTATGGAAAACAGTATGGAGATTTCTCAAGAAATTAAAAATAGAATGACCATATAACTGAGTAATCATATATATATATATATATATATATATATATATATATATAGTGAATATTACTCAACTATGAGAAAGAAGGAAATTCTGTCATTTATGACAACATGGATGGATCTTAAGGACATTCTGCTAAGTGAAATTAGTCAAAGACATATGATATGTGGAATACACACACACACACAAACACACACACACACACACACATATTATACACACACACATTATACATATATGGAATCTAAAGAAGCCAAACTTGTAGAAACACAGTGGAATGTATGATTACCAGGGATGGGGAACAGGGGTGGAGAATGGGGAGGACTTGGCCAAAAGGAATAAAGTTTCAGTTGTAAGATGATTAAGTTTTGGGTATCCAATGTGTAGCATCGCGATTACAGTTAATAATGCTTTATTATGTAACTGAAACTTGCAAGACCGTTAATTGTAAGTGTTCTCGCCACAAAAAAAAGATAATTATATGTGATGATAGCATTGTTAACTGACCCTACTCTGATAATCATTTTGCAATGTATAAGTGTACCAGATCAACATGTTGAACACCTTAAACTTAGACAACATTACATATCAATTATATCTCAGTAAAGTGAATTGGCCATAACTAGTCTCATAACCTCTACTAACTGCAACATATTCTGAGGAATGTAGCGAAGCCCACGCAGTATTTGGTAGTGTCACTCTGTTATAGTAGGTTCTCAATGAAGTGTCTTCGAATAAAATGTTGTGCAATTTAGAGTTATGACATTATAACAAAAGACAGAGAGATGACGTTAATGAAGAAATCCTAGAGTTAGAAGAAGGTTAGTGAGTATGCCACATACTTGAAACAAATGTAAGGATAAATAGTGAATTCAAAAGAGGGCACGATAAGCTAATCTCAATATTTAGACAATTTTAACAAAAATCCCTTCACATTTTGAGCGCTATCAGTATTCAAAAGAGAATAGGCAAGATTTTCAGAGTCACCTGGTAAAGAATCTCAAAGGTTTTTGAGAGATTCTATCATCCCATATCATAACTTCAAGTACTCTTCTCCTTGAAGGGAAAGTAACAAAGCAGAATTATTCATTAGGGATTATGCTGATAAAATATTCACAGTTCCTATTAAAGCAATAATGTGCCAGTTTTTAAATTACTGAACTATTCTGTTTGTTATTTTCAAGGGAATCTTATTAGCAAAGATAGAACACACTAACATGATTTTACTTTGGGATTCATCACATGTCTGATTAGAGAGTATTTAAAAATGCATTTCAGATATCCTCTCCTTACTTGCTATAAACGAGTTGAAATGACAATTAAGTAGTCTCCGAGTTATAAAATTCAGAGGACATGAAGGAACATTGTAACTTGTGAAATTGTACCAGCAATGCACATAATAATGTAGACAGTAAAAATAAATAAAAGGATCAGAGTTACAGTTTTAAAATAGATCTAATTCTGTATGCATAGAATCACCCCCAGAAGCATTCTGGAAATAATTTGTAGCGCACAGCATCACCTTGTTCCAGAAACATACTAATGCAAGTCTGAGGCTCTACTTAACAAGGAAACGTAGTCACTTGCCCATTGAATGACCCAGTTAGCTTTGATCTGGCAATATCTATCTTATCAAACAGAAAAAGTGAGTAGTCTTTTTTCCCCCAAAAGTTTAAACTTCAATAATTGATTCATGCAATCTACATAAAGAACCCATTCTGATATAAGCAAACCAGATCTGTAAATCTGTATTTTAAAACAATTCAAGATGACTTATCTAGTTGTCCAATATCTCTTTAGTTAATATAATTATCTAAAATAAACTGTCTATGTTACTTCAACCCAATTTCACGGCATTTTCAAAATGTTGGGCAGAAAGTGAATTTTCTTATTAGAAAGTGTTAACAGTTTTTATTTAGTAAAAGCTCACAAATTAATTGCAAATAGTCATACATACCAACAAAAAAAAGTCAACTGTTTGTAAAAGATGGATGTCCTAATTATAAACTAAGTAAAAGTTCATTTTTTCTAATCAGGTAAGACCTAACACAAAAGATGTGAAACCAGCAGACACGCAGAAAATAAAAATCACACTTTATTACTATCTCTGAACTCTTTAAAATGAACACGGAGGAGAGAAAGGGTTCTGAGGCCTGGAAAGATTAAGACTTTTAGCTCTCCCTAATCCAGGTGTTGACCTTGTGACATGGAGGGCCCTGAGGCATCTGGGGTCTGGTTCATCTGGTTGAGGGACTGGTAGGCATTCTATATGTAGAGCAGCAGCATGAGCATGGACCAGAGTGGCTGCCTCGTTGGATTAGCCTTTCCCAAAAATAGCATCAAGGAGAGTGACTTTTTTATAACTAACTCCTCCGGTTATAGTGTTTATCAAAAGGCATGGATTTATAAGCACAGTTGACCTCTAGATAAAGCCACATCACTAAAACCAATCACAATCATAATTCTGGTTATTGTACTTGCCCACAAACTTAAACTTCTAACACAGTCGCCTCACTTTGTTTGTGACTTAGAACCTATAACATCAATTTATTTGAAAGTCCATCTGGTAACCAGAAAGAGACTCTATTTTCTAAGGAAGTATTTACTAAGAGGACATAAGCCCCTCAAGAGGGATTTTCCTGAGAATTCCTATTTATATATAACTATTTTCAAATATCTCACAGCTTAGGAAGCATAGAAAAATGTCTGTCCTAAATAATAGCATGCTGGTATTGGATATAAACAAAGATGTTTATGGAGATGTGCAGACCAAACAGCAAGCTGGTAGATATACTGTGATTAAGGTGAACTCAAAACCTGATGGAACGTAATGATAAGGTAAAGAAATGAAGTGGATCAGGGATAAAACACAGAAGAACGGGGGTGGGGGGAGATGTCCTTCATGGTTCCAGAGGTCAGCTGCTGCTTAGCTCCAGCCAGTTGTTGACGTGCAGAAATGTGGGCTTGGTATTGCCAAATCTGATTTTTAAGTAAACTGAGAAATATGGGAAGACTACGAAAAGTGATGTGTCTGAAAAAGAGTAAGTAGAACAAATACAGTAAGGGAAGGAGCCAGAAAGGAGAAAATGAAACAGAGAGCATTAGGGTCCATTAAGGAATGGGGGAACGCCATAGCTTCCAGCAATAAGGGACCTAAGTCTCCATTCTCACCTTGGTGTTTGAAAGACATCATCTTAACGAATGATCTAGTGTCCAGTCTGTGTTACTTATTTCACTTACTTATATGTTGTTTCATGGAATAAAGTGATGATCTAATAATTAGTGCCAGGTAAATATGCAGGGGAGGCCGATAAAGCTCATATACTAAAAGGTTTGTTGTAATCAGATAGATTGTAATCTGCAAGTTAGGTAGATGCCAGGAGCTGTGGACGTGCAGAGAACAAGGAAAGTTATTTGAAACATAAGTACATTTTTGGGTAGAGACTAAATTCAAGTCAGTCCACCAGATGAAACCTCATATTTGACTCTGTAAAGTTGAGTGCTTCTACAGAGTTTATGCATATTCTAAGGACTCTAACCTCATTTCTAACTCAGTAGATGTGCACAACTTTATACTGAATTTTTATAAAATTCATCAATTTGAAATTATTAAGGTAAACATGTGTATATTTGGTTCCAGCTTTAGGCCTATCTTCTAGTCGACTTTTTGTAATGAAATTTTATAAACATTAATGGGAACATTAGCTTATTGAAAACTCATGAAATAACTGAAACTTATATTTATCCTTTTTGTAACATGCTAAGTGCATGTTTACCATGACTCAGAGACTGTGCTAAGTGCTGAGTATGTAATGGTTTAAAGAATAGGCAGCAATGCAAAAGGCAACAGGAAGATGGCCTGGGATGAAACTGTTCAAATTGAATTTAAGATAAAAAGTACCAACAGAAATAAGAGAGTCCCCTTTTACTAATAAGTGCTGTGAGCTACAATTCAGATGAACATCATCAACTATTTGAAATGTAAAATTACATTAAAATATAAAAATAGCTATGCAAAAACTTCTGGAAACAAAAAGAAAACATTAACAGAAACATGAAGATATATGACACCCTTATCAATAGCTATCCAATAATGTAAGATGTAGAAAAGGCAGAGGACAATGATATGCATAGTTTAATACAATTACATTTTTTTTAAGTTTTGTTTTTGTTTATTTGACAGGCAGAGATCACAAGCAGACAGAGAAGCAAGCAGAGGGGGCGGGGGAAACAGGATCCCCGCTGAGCAGAGAGCCAGATGGAGGGTTCCATCTCAGGACCCTGAGACCATGACCTCAGCCACAGGCAGAGGCTTTAACACACTGAGCCACCCAGACACCCCACAATTACATATTATTAATACTAACAAGCATACCTGGTTATGTCACAGGAGTGGAAAAGATAATGTCTTCACTACATTTTTTTTTTAAATTGTTCAGACATCAGGGCACAAAAAAACCTCCATAAAACTTCCAAAAGCTAAAAAAGGATAAACTATAAATGTGTAACAAATAATAAATATCAGATATCAACTACTTAAATTTTTTAAAGTTAAAACTCCTTTCTAAGCCATTATTCAGTCAAAAGGGAAAAAAAAATAATTTCCTACTTTATTTACCTATCTAGGAAAAATAAAATTAATGATACTACTCTCCATAAAAAGGATGCAACCAGGTTTGAGCACAAGCAAAATCATAGCTTAAGCATTTTTTCAACACCAACCAAGAAAGTATAAAAATAAGCAGATTTCAACCAAGGAAACAAAAAATAAGCAGGCAGGACAATTTTAATAAAGCTGATGCATTAATGCATTTCGAAATGGAAAACAAACAGAATAGATTGTATTAAGATCAGTTTTTCTAATAAATAAATTAAAAAGTGATGCACTAGGTGAAGCTTAAAGATTTAAAAAGTGTATGTTTTGCATTTATGAAAGAAATATTTTGACATACACACACATGCATGTACACACACCCTATACAAAGAGGTCCCCAAAGTTGCCAAAACTCCCTCAAATTGATTTTTATCCCAAATGTTCTGCTCCTAATAATTTCTAAAAATACTTTTCTCTTTAATCTAACCCTCTGAACCCTATTTTCCATTCCCTCAAGAAGGTGGCTCTCATAAATTGCTGTTTAGTATAATCTTATATATTGTTAACATAGTTTATTTTTCACCGAAATAACCAGCACTCAACTCAAACTAGTTTACTAAGAGCAACAACAACAAGAAAAAGTGAAGGAGAATAAATGTGGGCAGGATGAGTTGCACACTTTGCATTAGGCAGGGTTTCATCCAGGACTTTTGTCATTATTTTCTTGCCCCTTCTTCACATTTTTCAGCTCAGCTTCTGATTTTGTATCAGCCCTAACATTTCCTATCACCAGCGGCTTCCAGACTTCTCTTCCTGCCCATCACTCCACACTGTTAAGTGTGGTTGATAAAATGGTTGCTAGCCATTAGAATCACATCCTCCAACTAAGAAATACATAGGTCATCTTAATAACCCAAGAGATAAAGTAGATAACATAACAGGATCAGGAGTCAAAATGGATTCAGACATTTTACCATCAACTCTAAGAGATAGAAGGCAGTGGTTATGTAATTCTGAAATGAACACCATATGCTCTGAAAATATTCCAAGAAAAAGGTTTCTATCCTAAAACTTTACTCTCAGCCAAATTTTTAATCATATACAATGATCAATTTTCTATAAAGCTGTATTTCCAAAATTTACCCCATGTGCATCTTTGTGAGGCAGATGTACCGAGATGTCCTTCAGCAAAAAGGAGTATATCAAGAAAGTGAAAGAGGGAAATTCAGGGAGCAGGGTATCCATCACAAGAGAGAGAAGAAATTCTAAGCCAAGAGGAGAGCTGCTTGAGCAAGGGAAATAACTAGTCCAGACTGGAGCAAGAGGATAAAGGAGGCCAAAGGGATATATCTAAGAAAAAAATTTTTGAAAAAAGGTAAATAACTAAAGGCATTTTAAGTGGTATCAGAGAGTTTGGGGCCAAATTATTTTAGAAATTGAGATGGTGAAAGCGGGGAGGGGAAAATTGTGCAAGAAAAGAAAATCTTCATATACAGTTTTCTCAATTTTAAGTCGTATTTAGCCAACTGTAAGACTGTAAACACTGAGTAATAATCTGACCTTATTATTTCACAACACAATTGGCTGAAGAGAGAAAGAGAAGTATATGTGATGAGAGATTATAAGGTATTTAAATATTTATCTTTCATATTAAACATTCAATATGTAATATCTAACATTGAAAGAAAAATAAGATATCACTTGGAAATATGTACATGTATAAACATATTTTTTAAAAGCATTGAAGAATATAGTCACTGCGAAGCATGAATTGAGTTAGATTGGGGTACTGCTGTTTTTATTATAAATTTAACTTTTGAATTTCTTTGCCTATTCTATTTTGATAAAAATAACTAAAATAATGCATTTTTAAGAAAGAGGCAATTTTTCTGCTGGTTCAAACAGACAGAAACACTTCCAAACATCACATGCCCAACTCCTCTTACCAGGGGAGGGGCTATTGATTAGAGAGAAATTCATTACATGTCTGCCTCTGTGATCGAAGGAGAAGGATATTTTATTAAAAGACAGTAATAAGGTGGGAAATGAGATCTTTCCAACTAATATGAAAAAAGGTGCATGTAGGTGAAATATGTTTAATACTTAAGAAAATGGACTGGCTTCTTCATATATCAAATATCATTTAAATATAGTATATTTTTAAAGATTTCCATAGTTAGATGACTAAACCCTGTTCAGAAATTTTATAGACAGACCTCAATGCAAAATTGAGTCTTGTTTAATGATTGGTTTGATTAGTCCAAATTCAACATATTTTTAAATTCTACATAAACATTTCCCAAAGCAAAACATGCAGAAGATTAGTAAAGAACCATTTGATTTTTAGATTGACATGGAACAATAAGCATTATACAATGTCAGTGAATAGTTACACTAAAAATAGAACATCCCCAGGAAAGTGAAGTGTTTCATAGTGTTAGAGCTTCCATTAAAAACTAAATTAATACATTCACTCTCTGTAGAAATCTTCAGTGAGGTTTGGTTATGCGACTTGCTAGTGAACATGTGCTGTGATTCTCTCTTTCATTGATTAATTAATTTTTTTAATGAGGAGAAAAAATAAGTCAGAGGCTATAGAACATATGAAGAACAATGAAAATAAAGAATGTTCTGAAATATGTGATTTGACAACACTGCTGAGAAGCAGCATGGTGTAATTGTTGGAGTTTCTCGTTCAAGTTCTGGCTCTGCCATTCTGAGCTGTAGGACCTCAGTCAGCATTCTTGATCTTTCTCTGCCTCCGTTTCAGCATGGATAAAGGAGGGATAGTATCAGTGTCTGTGTCACACTGTGTCTATGAATATGTGATGAAATAATATATGTAGAGTATTAAGATAATGCCTGGCACACAATTAAGCCCTAGCTAACTAGAAAACTATCCTTATTGCTCTTTTCTTAATCTTACGTTTCCTTTTGATACAGCACGCCACATATCTTTCTTAACTGAGAATTTTTGTTGTTGTTCATTTGAAAAGAAATTCTGAAGTACTGTGGAGCTCACTTGCTATTCCTTGGGGGAGGGTTCTGATGATTATTTTTGCATCTTTAGTGTCTGATCCAGAATCCTTCATGCCTGTGAAATTTTCAGTTCATAGAGATATGGAATAGAATGGAAGGGTAACAGTCAGCT
The DNA here is from genome assembly GCF_902655055.1 of Lutra lutra. Classification (NCBI taxonomy): domain Eukaryota; kingdom Metazoa; phylum Chordata; class Mammalia; order Carnivora; family Mustelidae; genus Lutra; species Lutra lutra. Next base: position 36,961,004 of record NC_062290.1, on the reverse strand, counting down.
GTTAGCACTTAAAAGAAAGAAATTAAAGAGGCTGAGCTTCAGAAGAGAGGTTTTTCTACCAGGTGTGTTTCTTGAAAGTTTATCGAGAATCATTTCCACAAGCCTCAGTTTTACACATATCAGAAAACACTTGTCTTTCAAAGGCATTTCTAGGTGCTTCTTACTATAGCGGTAGCTGTTTACAGAAATACAGTCAGATCTCTCCTGCTTTCTTTGTTCTCTTTCTCTCTCAGGTTAGCCCCTGACATTGCCACCACACCATCAGGACACAAACATTCCTGGCTGCTAGAATTGAAACATACTTGTCATTTCATGTGTGATCTTTTAGAAAAATAGATACAGTGTACCAATTGAATATAATACAAAGGATAGTGGAATCTTAAAACATTACAACTGCTAGAAATTTGCTGAGATCCAAATGCTTTCTTTGTGATTAAGCAAGTGGATTCCAAGAGGTAAAATAGTTTGCGTGAGTTTGAATAGCTAGTAAATGGCAACATGAAAAATAGTGTATGGATCTTTTAAATCCAACATTAGCACAATTTTTTTTACCTTGTTTTTTTTTTACCTTGTTGTGAAGTTGAGACATATGGTACTATAAACTTAATTGTTTTGTTTAGTTTTATCATGTATAATAAAAAACACACATTCTCGACAGTAAATACTAGTTAAGTCACTAAAACAAGTAAGGCAACCCTGTCTTGTTGCATTTTAACTGACCATACTCTGTTTATTTTTGTTTCATGTTTAAGAAAATTACTAATTTTATCAGGTAACTTTATGTTGATGAAAATTCTTTCTATGAGTCAATAATTTTTTGTAGCATGATGTATCGTTAGGTTCTTTCATTACCATTCCAAAATAGGTCTAAATTATGCCTAGGCTTTGATCTATAACATTAACATGACCATGGGACTATGTAAAGATTAGTTTTTTTTTTCAGTTTCTTCCTATAAGTGAAATATAAGCATCTAGCAATTACTATGTAACTATAAGAGAGCACAATTCTCTCAGACTACTCAATTACAACACTCTCCACTCTTTTTAATCTATCTCTATCCCCTATTCACACCCTATTACTTTCACCATATTGCTTTCATAAAAGCACCTCTAATCGATCAGTTTAGACCAAATCTATTGGATTGAATTTATTTCTGAGAAAGACGAGAGATTATGTTTGCTATCAATCATATGTTATTTCATTTTAGTGGCTGAACTTAGGGAAAAAAAGAGGGAAAACTGGGATTATATATATATATATATAGAGAGAGAGAGAGAGATACATCTCCATCATTGTATTCAGATGTAGATTGTATCCACGCACATCTCCAGTTAGATATTTGTGGAGGATGGAAAAGCATTGCCTGTGAGCCAGATGACTTTTATTTATATTTATATTTTAGAGAAGACCTAGCATTATGTGACAAAACAAAAATAAGGTGTCCCAAGGCTATTTTTGCTTGTACTCAAACCATTTTTGTCTACCAAGCTAACAAGTATCATTAACACCTGCTATTACCTTGACTTATTTCTAGATGCAGATTTAATATTACTAACTCTAACAATAAGGCATTTAATATATGTTCATATAATAATAATAGGAATAAAATAATATTGATAATGATAGATATTCATTGATCAACAGCAATGTGCTGGCATTATATTACATCTTGTCTTTAGTAATCCAAATATCCCTTAAAAAGCAGATATTCTCATCTAATAATCCAAATATCCCTAAAAAGCAGATATCTTTAATCCCCTTTTATAGCTATGTAAGCTAAAACAAAGAGTTATTTTTCCTCAAGATTTGATTAAGATCTGTCTGAACGTAAAATATGTACTCTCTGCACCCTATTATACCTTTCTTCACGTAAAATAACACTTTGAAGACTCTAGATGTTTAAAGGAGGAGAATCAATGAGTAAAGGAAGCTTTTTGCATTAAGTGAAAACAGCTTTTATACACTCTGCACTCCCTACCTTCAATTTTTCCTCTTTTTTTCCTATTTTTATAAATCCCTTATCTCTTCCTACTTTTCCATCGATTATACGTTTATTTTTCTTCTGTCTTCTTATTCTCCTGGTGGGTTTCCAAAGGGTAGAAATGCATAATTTCAGTTCAGTAAAATAATTATGGTGCTTTATTTTCCCCATATAGCCGCAAGGTAGTGCGTGACTCAGAGAAGACCTGAGTAGATAAAGGTGAGCTAAGTGGATTGGACTTCCCTTTCTTCTTCTTCTTATGCTATCTCCCACTTACCTCCCAGATCAAGATGATGACTCTCTTAAACTTTAAGAACTTTCCTGAGGTAACATCCAGGATCTTTGTATAATGCTTTGACACAATTGAATTCTCTCTCTCTTTTTTTAATTTATTTTATTTATTTATTTGACAGACAGAGATCACAAATAGGCAGAGAGGCAGGCAGGGGGCAGGGGGTTGGGGAAGTAGGCTCCCTGCTGAGCAGAAAGCCAGATGCAGGGCTCCATCCCAGGACCCTGAGATCATGACCTGAGCTGAAGGCAGAGGCTTAACCCAGTGAGTCACCCAGGTACCCCTTGAATTCTCTTTTTAATTTCTCCCTAAACTTTGCCATCCAGTTAATTTTTTCCATCATTACTCTGCCTGATTCCAATGGTCAATAAGGAGGAGTTACTCCACAATCCACTCCTATTTCTGTCAAGAAGCCAGGATTTAGAAGGCCTGTGCCTTTTGCTGTGCCTTTACCTTTATATTTTTCTTTCCCTTTCCTGAAAATGTAAGTGCAGACAGAAAAATATGCAAATTATAAGTCTATAACTAGAGGAATTATAATGTGAAGCCACCTACCTAGATTAAGAAACAAGTCTAAGAAATGACCCTCTTGTTTCTTATTAATCACTACACCTTTGGTCTTCCTTTCAAAGGTTAGTATCAAATCAAAGTATTTTCACAAAGTTGTTTTGTTGAGAAGAATTATGAGGGTTTAATGCATTCATATATGTGGCATCAAAACATGTTTCAAGTGTGTGGGAGTAAGTGTCAACAACATAGACCATTGCTTTAGCTGAGCTGTGAGCATACGGAAGTTCATTACATCACTCACTCTGCTTTTGACTATTTTGAAAATCTTCATACTTATAAATATTAAAATATCAAAGTATGAAATGTAGCAATCTTATGTTGTCTCAGCATGTATTGGTAACATTATTCAATGTGAACTACAGCCATTCACTAATCTACTCTACAGCTATTTCGTTCATCTCAACATACCTGACTAATAGATCTTCCACTTAGTCTGAAGTAGGGTACTCGTTCCACTATTTCTGGGGAACAGTGTGGACCTCCAGCAAAGTGAGTTTAAGTAGTGCAAATGTCAAGTTAGTGCTGCATCACCATCTAGAGGTTGAAATGACAAATGCAAGCTTCCTCAAATTAATGAGCCATCTCTAAGCTTTTGAATATGAATATTCATAGCTGTTAATGTGAATGTGGAGAAAATAATCTGTTTGCTATTGTTTTCCCTCCAGTTGAGTTTCCAGAAAGAGATCATAGCACAAAGCAGGAACCACCTGTATCTACAGATGGCATGGGGAAGCATAAATCATAGAACCATTTTTCAGCGGCACTACAACTTGATCCTACCAGAGTTGAGCCTCCCACATGTCAGACAAACCACCTACAGAAGGACCACAGTGGTGTCAGTGTTTTTTTAGCACCATTCCTGATAATGAAATTCATGTTGAACTCAATGGGAATGACTTTTCTTTTCTCTTGGCAGTCAACATTTTACGCCAACTTGCAATTGACTGTTTAGATTACACTCTCTCCGTAGGCATGACTGTGGAATACAATAGAGATATCCTTGGGATTTTTGAGACTATTAATAAATTTTTACTTCCATTGTTCTGGTAGCTAGAGATAGCATCCTTTTTCATCTAAAAGAGAGAAATCATTGATATAGTGTTATGTGAGACAAAATGCAATGCACTAATTAATATTATTAATGTTATTAATTCATTGTTTAAGTATTATTTAAATAAATCAAAGGTCATGGAATGAATTATAGAGGTTAAATTATTAGTTAAGCCTAATTGTTTTTTTTCTTTTTGTCTTTTTTTATATTTAGTAAATGTTTTCTGAGTTCCTCCTGTATACCAAAAATTGTGAGAGACTTTTTTACTTATGAGAAGGCCATACTCTAGAGCAACTAATACAAAATACACTCAAGTACATAGGAAATCTGAGTGATAAAGTTTACTCTTATTGGAGAAATGGAGAATGCTGGGAAAGACATCATTTTGAAGGGTGAATAAAAATTGTCAAACTAAAAATGTGGACAAGGACATTGTGGACAGAACAGAAAGTATATATAAAAAAAGATTTTAAGGGCATCCTTAAAATAAGAAGTTAATGTGGAAAAGAAATGGTTGTGGCTGTGGCTGAAAAAGTAGTGTGGGGTTACATTAGAAATGGCTTCATGTACTTCGCTAAGTAGTTGGAGCTGAAATCTAAAAGCAGAGAGTGGGTGATTTAGGTCTTTAAACTAACAAGTCACAAGACTGTCTATCTAAGCTTTAGAAAAGCAAGTCCAGTGAGAGTATCCACAAATAATGGGAGAAGTGAAAGTCATGGGACTCTTGAAGGGTATTCCATTACCCCAAAAGAGAGATGCTGAAGACTTCAGCTGATGTGTTACACTGAGGTACCATTAGTTGGTAAACAATTAAATATAATTTGGGGGGGCGGAGATCATTGTTGAGAATGTCTTTGACGTTCTTAACTATATTAATGAGCAGATGGTAATAGCATTCTCTAACACAGGACTTCAGGGAAAGAAACATTTTTGTGTGAGATTTTGACGTGTTTGCTTTCCATTACCATTGTATTAAGGTGGGTGTCTAAAGGACAATTGGAAATATATTTTTAAATTTCCAGGAAGCTACAAAAAATATAGGTACCATCTGGCGATGCTGCTACTAGATTAGTTCATTATAGCAATGTGTGCTCAGTGCAAAGTAATGTGAATCCAGGATACTATGTTGGAGAAGAAAGGCCGTCCTCCTTTTGCTCCAACCATGCCCCACTTCCTTTGGCATTCTTGAAGCCGTAATCATTCTGCAACTTAATAGAGTATTCATTTGCCATTGTTCTGTTTGTGACACTTCAAGTTACTGGAAGAAATCTGTTCTTGAGATTAATCAAAAATATAGTTGGATATAATTTTTCAAACCTGTGGAAATCTCAAGGTACATGTCCCTTAGACACTCATGGTGGAGGGGAGACAATTTTGGGCATCCGTTAAAATAGATGTGGGTAATATGCTTAATTTTGCTGTCCCTTGGTTTTATTACCTGTAAAATGAAGATGATTATAATAATATTATTATTATATTAGTTGTTGGGATGTAATGTATTTTGAGAAAGTTAATATTTATATAACAGTTGGAACAGTACCTGGAACAAATTAAATGCAGTGAGAGTGTTTGCTAAATAAATACTGATTTCTTTAAGAGTTTTCCATTGCCTCTGTCAGCATGTATGAAATGAAGGGAACCAAGCTTGACCTTACCATTGTAAAATATATTGGATCACTTTTTTATTAGTTTGTTAGCTATTTAAATTTTAGAATGACAAATGAATCCAAGAAATGTTGATGTGGGTATTTCTGCATTTTTCCATTTAATCTTAACTGTAACATAGCTTGCCTTTTCAATTTTTTAAGTATGTGTTTATTTGTGTTTAATCCATAGGAAAGGTCGTAGGGAAAACATTGACAGTTGGAGATACCCAAACAAAGCGTCACAGTATGTCCCTGAGTGAAGCTTGAAGAATTTAACATTCCATGTGACAATCATTCCAGTAGCAGTGAAAAATGTCACTTTTCAGTTTGTCCTAAAATAATGGCAACAGTGTAAATGAGACAGAGAGTATGTAAAAAAAAAAAAAATAGAATCATGATGTTCATAATGTTTATATTCTCTGTTACTTGTTATGACTTTTAAATCAATTTTATTACTGAAATCTCAAAATCACACCTATCAGACACTTATAAGACCCTGAGAGTCAAAAAATGGTCCTTAGACCAATAGCCTTGACCTGACCTGAGTGCTTTTTAGAAATTCAGATAATCAGGCTTCATTCCAGACCCTCTAAATACAATCTGCATTGTTAATTAGACTCTCAAGTGATTTTATGAATATTATATTTGAAAATAACTGAATAAGGACACCTAGGAAATCAGTAACAGATTGACAATAAATAGGATTGCTGGAGAATAAAAACAGAACAAATGACCCTCCCTCTAGCTCCACTTCACTGAATTTCTGAAATAAACCTACAGTATACTCATTACATTTGTTTTTATTCCACAAATATTTATTAGGAACCTATTCTGTCCATGTTAGTCACTGTTCTGGTCTCTAAAGACACAATGCTGAACAAAGCAGGCAAAGTTCTTTATACTCATGTGTTAATATTAAAATGAGGTCCAGGAAAGCTAGAAGAAACTCTTATTTAAGAACAGGTATTTAGGGGTGCCTGGGTGTATCAGTCATTAGGTGTCTGCCTCCGGCTCAGGTCATAATCTCAGGGTCCTGTGATCGAGCCCTGCATTGGGCTCTCTGCTCAGTGGGGAGCCTGCTTCCCCCTGTACCTGCCTCACCCCCTGCTTCTGTTCCCTCCTTGCTGTGTCTCTCTCTGTCAAATAAATTATTAAAATCTTAAAAAAAAAAAAACAAATATTTAAAGAAGTGGATTTCTCTATACATGTGAAATTTTCTCTGAAAAACTTCTACATATTCAGTTGTTATAGATTCAGTTAATGCTTATTTCTTGCTCAAATTCTGCGTTCAGATTGCCTGAGTTCAAATCCTGACTCCCTGACCTCAGACAAAACACGTAACCTTTGAGGTCCTCAGATTTTTCATCTAAAATATGGGGGAAATAATAATGTCTACATCAGGACATTGTGAGGATTAATGGAATTAGTGTGAGAGATTGTTATTGTCGGTGTTAGTGAAAGGTTATTGGTATTTTTTTTTCCCCTGATACAAGTTTTGAGGAAGTAGCTTTAGTTTTGAAATATGTGGACAGTCTGTGGAGGAAAAACAAAACAAAACAAAACAAAACACACAACTACTAGTGGTTCTGAAGTATTTGCTTTAATCTATAGTAAATGTTAACTAAATTCTGGTAAAGACGACCAGCTTCTACAATGTCTATCCTGGACTGAAAATCTGTACAATAAAATTCCTTTCCTGTATTTTGCACAGTCAGAGAGAAAGCATGCATGCTCATCTAATTCACTTTGAGCTTTGCTCATGTCCCCAAATCCTTAGTCTTTAATCTCAACTTTCCTATTGATCAAGGTTATTGGTTAATGAGCAGGAAGTAAATTCTTGCTTACTTGGACTTCTTTTGTTTTTTTTTTAAATAAGATTTTATTTATTTATTTTAAAGAGGAGAGAGAACAAGAGAGTACAAGCAGGGGGAAGGGCAGAGGGAGAGAGAGAGAGAGAGAAGCAGGCTCCCCATTAAATAGGGAGCCCAATGTGGGACTCAATCCCAGAACCCTGGGATCATGACCTGAGCTAAAGGCAGACACTTAACCAACAGAGCCACCCAGATGTCCCTTTGTCTTCTTTTCTAATATCCCCATGTGTTTTAGTGAAATCTCTCCAGGAGATGTTTTTTTAAAATAGTATGATCATCAAAACATAACAAAACAGGTGAGCAATCAAAATAGCGCTTCTATTGATAGGCATTTTTTTTTCTTCTTGTACAAGTGGAAATAGGATTTCTTTCTTTTTTTTTTTTTTTTAGATTTTATTTATTTATTTGACAGAAATACAGCGAGAGAGGGAACACAAGAAGGGGAAGTGGAACAGGGAGATGCAGACTTCCCGTGGAGCGAGGATCCTGATGCGGGGCTTGATCCCAGGAACCTGGGATCATGACCTGAGCTGAAGGCAGACATTTAAGGACTGAGCCACACAGGTGCCCCAGAAGGACTTCTTTCAATTAACTCACATTCCTCATTAATTCTTCACACATTTATAATTTTCCTCCCTGAAGTGGCCTCTGTTTCAAATCAAGAACTTAAAAAAATTATATAAACCAGGTGTGTAATATGTACAATTACATATAAGTTCACCATTGTCTGGACTTGGCCAAGCAGTCCAAGTCCAAGTGGACATGTCCTGCTCTACTCCCCAGTGGGCACTGTGCTACTAAATGCAGAGCATTTCCTATATTACCCCATATACCTATGTCTATACCAACAGTTCTCAAAACTGCGGTCTGGAAATGAAACTTTTGCTGGGAATCTGAAATGTCAAAGTATTTTAGGGACACTAGGGAGTTGTTGCTTTTTCCAACTCTCATTCTCTTGTGAGTGGACAGTGAAGTTTTTAAGAGGCTACCTGACATGTGATTTTGTAATAAATTGGAAACAGATATGAGAATCTGTGTACTAGTAAGTCAGATGTTATAGAAACTTTTAAAGATGTAAAATAATGCCACTTTTTACACTGTTTTTTTTGGCTTGGAAAATAGTTTTTATAATAAAAATGATTTTACATTAATAGTAATGAGATTGTTTTTAATTTGTTAGTGAATATTTTCATTTATAATACAGTAAATATTATCAAATGAAAACCATGTAAATGGAAGTTTTAGACATCCTTAATAATTTTTAAGAGTGTAAAGTGGTCCAAAAACTGTAATGTTTAAACACTTTTGAACACTCTCTTCTTGGAATGGTTGGGACAAGGGAGAAGGTAATGCTTACCATGTAGTCATTTCTCCTCCATCCTGTGTGACAATTCTTTCTCAAGGCTTTGCCTTTGTAGAGTGGAAGGGAAGGAAAGATAGAATAAGCCAAGGAAAATGTGAAATATGGATAATATGTGAATATGTGGGTAAAAGCCTCCTTCCCCAATAATCAAGTTCTTATAGTATGCACAAAATGGCATGATGTTATTTTCTGATTTAGTAAATTAAATAGAATCATAAGTAAAACAGAGTGTGATTGTGACTGATTATGTGAAGTATTGGAAGGAACCTCTTTGAATTTGGATATGAGTTCAAATCCATTGCATTTTATAGGTAAATAAACAGTGTTGATTGTGAGAACTTGCTCTGACTCACTGGTTTCTTGGTGACCAAATGAAGAATCAGAAGTCAAGTTCCTGGCCCCTCGTTTTATTATATGCCATGTATTCTAAAAACTTGAATATTTATCCATATTTTTAATTAGGATAAATTATGGCCTTAATTATATATAAATATATGAATAATAGTACTTTTCTGAAGAAAAACTTAGCATATAAACTATTAAATCTGGAAGGGAACATTGAGAAAATATAAATATATAGCTGTTATTTATCAAAAGACTAGGTATAAAGGTTCAAATTCAATTTTCAAAACAGCATACATAATTCTCCCTGTAATTTTGGCAAATTGTTTCAATAGCCTATAACACTCTTGATTCCGAGATTCTAGGGGCTTGTAATTATATCTCAACTTTTAAAACCATATCATTATCCATTTAGTTAATAGAGTACATTGATAAAAATCACAGTATCCCCTGGTGTGCACTAAAATTGTTAAGCAGAATAATTTATGCAAATTACTTATAGAGTTAATATATGTTAAATATGTTTAATTACACTGCAGAACTTAGTTCGCTGCAGCACACACAATTATTTTTAATTATAAAAACAGATATTTTAGAGATTTATGTTCAACCCATCACACTGCTGGTTAATACTGCTTTTCTTCCTTGCTCCCAGAAATAAATTAAAGAAAACAGATTAATAATTTGTGCCAGAATCTTCTTGTTACTGAAAAGCTTATATATATTTTAATTTTAGCATTCTCCAAAATATAAAAAATATCAAATGCTTTCTGGACCTTATTTAAAATAAATACTTACTATCGAGGGATGGTAAGGAAACTAACAAAAAACTGCTTAAGGACATAATGATATTTACCTCTGGGGAGATAAAGAAGAGGGCAGAAATTTTTGTTTTTATCATAAGCTTTTTATTACTTGATTGTTAATTATATATGTATTACTTTAATTAAAAAATTAAGTGAAAGAAAATGCACATATACATAAACAATAATAGAAACAATATTTACCTATAATCTTTCTGGTACTAAACATTTCTACTTTGATTTATGTAGAAATGATGGCTGAACAATGAATGTTCAAATGTTAAAGACAGGTCAAATAATGTAAATAAACCTAAGACTTTCTTATTTTAGAATAAAAGCCCCTTTTCATTGGCATTATTTTTCCCCATCATGATGTTAGGTAGATTTGTAATATAACACACATACGGGCAACAAAATCACATGTTACATCTCAATAACAATGATGGGATTTTTCCATGACAAAGTTGGGTTCACAAGAGACCTATGCCTCTACCTACTGTATATCAACCCTCAATCCTAGAAGTTAAGAGTTTAGTACAATGTTTATAGAAAATAATATTCTACATGATAGGAAAATGCATTACCTAATGAAATTCAAAAATGTATACTTTTAATGGACTACTTTATTTCATGACTTATCCTACTATTAAATAAACAATTCTATTGAGCATAGAAAGCCATTAAGTTAGCTAATAAAATTTCAGATTAAAGAATGTTTATGTAGCATGTGTACTTAAGACAGTATATACTGTACCAATGGTAGGATATAATAAACCAAATACATGATATTTAATAATTTTATGTTATAAAACAACTTTTTTAGATAGATTGCCATTTTGAACACAAAGCTAATACACAGATCTTTCAAAATTAACCCACAGACATTGCAGCTATTAATTTTTATACAAAAAGTGCCAAACAAGGGGCGCCTGGGTGGCTCAGTGGATTGAAGCCTCTGCCTTCGGCTCGGGTCATGATCCCGGGGTCCTGGGATCGAGCCCCACATGGGGCTCTCTGCTCAGCGGAGAGCCTGCTTCCCCCTCTCTCTCCCCACATGGGGCTCTCTGCTCAGCGGAGAGCCTGCTTCCCCCTCTCTCTCTGCCTTCCTCTCTGCCTACTTGTGATCTCTCTGTCAAATAAATAAATAAATAAATCTTTAAAAAAAGTGCCAAACTAGAGCAAACATGACTCCATTGTCTTTAATTCTATGTTAAAATGCTTAAAGATTGCTTCAGTGATCAATGAAATTACAAGTTCTTACAAGAAGAAGATTGTAAAAATAATTAAAACTAGTGCATTACTTATTTGCTGTTTTTCACAAATAGGTTTGCCATGAATTCTATTTATACATTGCAGGATTAAAGGTAGTTAATTTTTCTGACTGAAGAATTTCTGACCAAAAATATGATCTTTTAATGAAGACAACCCTGTTAATTCATTATGTGGAATTTCATGATCTCCCATTCTCTTTTGTTCTCTTTCCTATATATAGCTTTCTTGAATTTTATACGTTAGCTTCCTAATGAGGTTTTCCTCATCCAAGTCTTGAGCCCTGTAGTTGAGGCTTCTGCCTAGAGAGCATCTGGAAATGCATCATCATTTTTATTGGCTCAGTGTGATCCATACTGCTGTCAGTAGTTTTTACATGGAAATATCTTTCTGACTTCTTATCACACAATTATCTCTTTTTTAAAGATATATTTATTAATTTGAGAAAGAGAGAGAGAGGATGCATATACAAGTAGAGGGGGTCTGAGGGAGAGACAGAGGAGAGAATCTCAAACAGACTCCCCAGGGATCACAGAGTGCCCCCGCCCACCCACGCTGGATGCAGGGCTTGATTCCACAGCCATGAGATCATGACCTGAGCCGAAATCAAGAGTTCCACCCTTAAGGGTCTGAGCCACCCTCATGCCCCACAATGATCTTTCTTTACTTAATACAATTAAGCACTGAGTACTCACCTCTAACTAATGGAAAAGTCCTCAGAGATCTCATGGACCGCTTCAAGATTACCAGTTATTTTAATGTCAAGATACTTACTTTTTTATCTTTGTATGCACTCAATGCCCATGTCAGCACTTTGTGCATAGTAGGTATTTTTTAAATTATTTAAAAACAATTTCCTCATTCCTATTTTTACAAAATAATATAATAATTCTCTGATAGTGATAACCAGTATATCTGCAGTACTTAAAGATGCTAAGTTCTGCTTTAAACACTTTGCATGTATATCAGCTGATTTAATCCTCACAAACCCATGCTGTAGATATTAAACTTACTAATCCATTTTATAGGAACTGAGTAAAGAGGCCAAATAATTTGCTCAGGACCATATAGCAAGTTAGAGAAAGGTTTGAGATCAGGCATTGGACACCTGAACTCATTCCATAGAATACTGCCAATTTTCATTAGAGCAATGAATCTTCCCGAAGATACTTCTGGTAGACAGTTCCCCGGAGTTTAGCTTTATGATAGTTTGATCTAATCAAACACAAACACCCAAATGTGTACACCCCCTTAAAGCAGTGTTCTCAAAAGTGCCTGATGTACAGTGTAGGGATATGGGAAATGGTCTACTGCAGGGTTCAAAGGAGAATGCAGAATTTCTGTTTCTCTCTTGTGAGCTCTCTTTCCTCTTAATTTTGGGGGGTGTTTTCTGTATTTTTATGATATAGACCCTATTATACTATCGTAGTATATTTATGTGATTTATAAATGAGTGATATGTAAGTGTTGGTGGTGGTCATATACTTTTAAATCATTTTTATGAGTATATCTGAGCTATAAAGTGGAAACATAATCATCTTAGAAAAACTACCCCAAATTTATAGGAAAAATAAGAATTAAGGTAATTCTCTGTTAGAATATGTTAGAGCAGTTATGTATATTCTTTCTGAGCTTCCTTTCCTCATCTATAAAATGGGAATATTAAGTACATTTATAGTTTTATTGAGATGACCAAATGAATAAAGTGTGTGTAAACTTTTTAAAAGCATACCTTTCTACAGGACAGCTAGTTAATCAACTGTAACTACACTTTGACATGGCACTTTGAGTACCTGGGACAAGCCCACCTGAAAGACAGTTTTGTGCAGGGGATCTTCTGGGCCTTGTTATGGTTAAGTCGTCTGGTTGATCTCTTGCATGGCTGGCATAAAACAGACAATTCCTGGGAGACAAAAAACATCTCTTAGAGTCACTGTCTTCTGCTGCTTTACTTCCTATTGCTGATATTTCTGAAATGCATTATAGGATTTTAGGAAGCCACACTAGCCTCTGATGAGGTAGATCTAAGCTTTGTTCAAACAAACAAACAAACAAAATCTGAAAAGGAATAAAGTAGTTTTCTCTTTTCTTTAAACATTCCCCTCTTAAAAATAAAAAAAAAGAAAGAAATCAAATGAATTAAAAATTTGAAATGTGAATATATGCAGTTAATAGTCATATTTTTCCTGGAAGTGTCACATCATTTCCCGTGCCCACCTGAGTGTATTCTTTAATTCCACTTTAGATTTTAGTTTAGTAATTTTCTACTGATAATATTAACCTATATTTTAATGTCTTAAGTCTGTGTATTAACTGAAGTAATCATATCATAGAGTGTTTCTTCCATTTTCTATAACTTTTATATTTAGGTTGTTGAAATGCATATGCATTTCCCAAAGAATGATCTATAGAACATCAGTCTTGTGAGCTTTCTTTTTTTTTCCTTTTTTTTTTTTTTAAGATTTTATTTATTTATTTGACAGGGAGACAGCACAAGCAGGCAGAGTTACAGGCAGAGGGAGAGAAGCAGAATCCCTGCTGAGCAGAGGGGTTGTCTACCATGGGGCTCAATCCCAGGACCCTGGGGCCGTGAGCCCAAGGCAGACACTTAACCCACTGAACCACCCAGGCATCCCTCCTATAGCATTCTATTGTTAACAAAACAGTCCATGATCAAGTATGCCTCTAAAATATAGCACTTTACATTAGCATATTATTGATTCTGAGAAGTCTGAATACTTTGAATATTTCCCAAATCTATGTGACCAGGGAAGTATTTGGATTTTGTTGTTGTTGTTGTTGTTGGCTAACATCACAAGGAACTATATTTTATAAAACATGCAGGAAAATATGAAAATATAAATTTCTGATTCAAATTTTTTAAAAGATTTTATTTATTTATTTGAAAGGGAGTGAAAGCAAGAAAGATCACAGAGGGAGAAAGAAAGGGAGAGGGAGAAGCAGACTCCTGGCTGAGCAGATAGCCCAATGTGGGGCTCCATCCCAGGACCCTGTTATTATGACCTGAGCCGAAGACAGACATTTAACTGACTGAGCCACCCAGGTGTTGCTCATAAGTTCTTTAGTAATGCAAATCAGATGATTAGAAAATGCCAAAGTAGAAATGAAATTTTGCAGATTTTTATTTTGCCATAAGAACTTTGGTATTTTACCAAAAGAAAATTAACCACAATATAATTATATAATAATATGTAATTATAAAATGGCTGAATTATATAACTATGAGAAATAATATATTCATAAGCTTTCTATGAGAAAATGTACATCTATGTGGTGAATATATTTTTTAAGATTTCATTTTTATTTATTTGAAAAAGAGAGAAAGAGAGCACAAAGGGAGAGTAAGAGGGAGAAGTAGACATGGGTCTCCATTCCAGGACAACCCAAGCCAAAGGTAGACACTTCAACATCTAAGCCATCCAGGCACCCCTAGTGAACAGATTTTTTAAGTTGACTTAATCATTCTCCTATCAAGTAATGATAAGATACCTGTTAAGGTCAGAAAAAGGTACCATGGCCACATCCCAAACTATGACATCTAATCCACACACAAAGTACAAAGCACACATCGTTCCCATGTCCTCCCTTACCTCTAGATATTCTTCTCATGCCCAGTAAAACACGCCATGGAGATGGAGCTAGCAGAAAAGGATGTAATGTCACACTAGCTGTAGCCTCCTATTCATCATCTTCATTTATCCCTTTAAGCAGAATGACAGACAAGGTATTTCGATCACCTTCCCAATACAAACTGGGTACAAAATAATTGCTGAATGAAATGCAATCAATATTTTTGTAAATTCATAGCTGAGAGTTGAAATAATTTAAGGAAAATCTTTGACAGAATCTCAAGAGTAGGTAGAATTGAATGTAGCTATTCTGTGCATATTTGTCAAAACCATACATCTATAGACTTAGGTTGTAAAGGTTATAGAGATCAAGAGATAATATCTGTGAAATATGGAGAATTCAACCCTAAACTAGCTTTGGGGAATTCTACCCTAAGCTAGATTGACTGTCACATAGACTCATATAAAAATGTACAAACACATGCATTAGCACTTTAATAGTTAAAAAATGGAGATATTCTAAATGCCTACCAGCTTAAACATCTATCAGTATTTATATACATATTGATGCATATACACAAATATACATCATAAATGATTTTCATAGACTTAAGACTAGCAAAATGTTTAATTATTAATAAAGTTGTTGCTCTATATATAACATTGGGGGAGGAAATTTTTCTCTACCTTTAGGTCTCTTCTAGCTATTCTAAAGAATTAAATTGGCATGAGACAGGTTAATAAGAGGGAAAAAAAATAACAACCTCATTTAATTATGTACAGAGAGAGGCCCAATAATGAAATTGAGAACCCAAAAACTGAGCAAGGCAGACAGTTTTTAAACTTTTTAGAGAAAGAGGCCATAAAACTGTGAGGAATTGACAGGACAAAGAAAACATGTCCAGAAGTTTGTTAGTAAGGAGTTCTAAACAGAATTTGGGCTGGGGTGGTAAATTAGAAGAATAGATTCATACAGCCATATATATATATATGACCTTATATATAGCCTTAGCTCAGAATTTTTCATCTGTGGTGATGTCTCTTTACTACCTGGTACAGGGAGGGTACTTTTCGCAAAGGAGATTTATTTCCTATTTTCTGGAGACAAAGCAGAAGTCACAGTGTTTTTCTGGAACTGTCTTTTAAGTAACTTTAATTTAAAATAATTAATATCCCAAAGTGGCACATTTGGGGCCAGCTTACCCTTTGCCTCTACATAGTTTCAAAACAACTAAAACAAACAAAACAATATTGAGAGGTATTGTATATATAGGAAGATAAGAAAAATTATTATTACTAATTAAGAAGCTAATAACTTGAGGAGGTAAGAGCATGATGTAGTTTAGAAAGAGTGTATAGGAGGTTTCAATTTTACTGCTAAGGTTCTATTTGTAAGCTGAATTGTAAGTACATGTACATTCACTTTATTATTCTTTATCTCTTTTATTATGTTTCAGATATTTAATAATAAATAAATTTTCATTTCATCCCTGAGAAAGCCTTCAAGGGTTTCTAATAGTTTATTTAATTTTAACAGTTATTGGTTGTGTATTGAGGGGGACATTTCCAATATAATATAGAAAAAAAAAAAGACCAAAAAAGTGTTTTATCATAGTTAAAATTTCCTTTTTTGAACATGAGTTTAGAATAAATAAATTTAGTATTTAATAAATGATATTTTGTCATGTTTGTCACTTTAATTTTAAAGAGCTTGTTCTTATTTTGTGAGAGGTAAAGAAAAGTCTTGGTTTTTAAAGAGCATAAAATTACTTGTGTTTAATCTTATTTTTTTTCTTTAAGAAGTTTTTTATTAATGACTTTGGGATGTTTCTTCTGTAAGTTTCCACTCATCCCCCATGTTCTCTAAATCCTGTCCTGGGAGGTTGAAGGGAGTGGTAAAAGTTTGTTGCATTGTTGAGGATAGAAGCTGGTGGAATGAAAATAGTGGTTATAATGATGTAAACAAAGTGTTTGTTCAATTAATATTGATGACTTAGAAGTACTTAGGAAGTGGAGTAAACAAGGTCTCAGATAATCAAATGGCGGGAAAGGAAAAACACTAGATTCTGCCATTAAGTGCTTCCTTCAGTATTGTTAGATTTTACCATAAGTTGTTTTTTTTTTTTTTACAGATACTGTTTTTATTGTAAATTTTAGAGCTACCTAACAAATCAGCCTAACTACAACTCTACCTCCAAAACCTTGACTTTAAGGAAGAGTTTTTAAAAGGGGATTTTCAAAGGGAGATTTTTTTTTTAGATTTTATTTATTTATTTGACAGAGAGAGAGAAATCACAAGTAGGCAGGGAGGCAACGAGAGAGAGAGAGAGGGAAGTAGGCTTCCCACTGAGCAGAGAGCCCAATGCGGGGCTAATCCCAGGACCCTGAGATCATGACCTGAGCGGAAGGCAGAGGCTTAACCCACTGAGCCACCCAGGCATCTCTCAAAGGGAGAATTTTAACTATAAAGTTGTTATATAGTTCAGCATACTGAAAATGATTATTTCAAAGATGATTTTATTATTTTGGATTTAAGTAAACAAGCTGATACTTTGCCTCACATCCACACTTGATGTGGCTTATCAAATTTGAGGGGATTTTACTCAACTATAAACTCTGTGGAATATAATTTAATCTTACTTTCATGATACAAAAGCCACCTAAAAATACTACAGCATTTAACGATGAGTATTATGGATATTGTATAAGAGAAGCAGAGAAATGAAAGTTAATATAGCTTTCCCTCAATAAAATAGGTTATATTCTATTTTGTAAATTTTGTACTTATTTTAAGTCATTTAGATAACAAATTAAATATAAGCATTATAGTGAGAAAATAGAGTAATAAAGATAAGACAATGTCATGATTGTATCACCAAAAACATTGTGAGAAATGTTTACATCCAACACCTCAAATTGCTTGAACAAGAAATACATTAAATTACATATGATCTTAGAATTATAAATCCACACATTCACACGTATATAGCTGTTACTACTTGTGATCCATATTTCATTACTTTAACCTTACATGTAAGACAATTGTCTGTTTTAAATGCAGGACCTCAACTGCTCTATCTACAGAGGTGATGTAAAATTTCTACCTGAATAGCAATAAATCATGTTAATTCAGCCCCAGTCAAATGAAACTTGGTAGAAAGGATGGATGAAGAATAGGAATGAGAATGGTCAAAACAGACTATTGAGTGTAAGAGTCTTCCCAGTTGAAGTGATGAAGTAATATTGGGTTAAGTACTTCCAGCTATGAAACAAGAACTAGAACAGCAGGAGTGTTTATATAATTGTACTAATCTACTAATGGTAAAATAAGAAAAAAATAATTTTATATGTTTTGATTTTAGTGCAGTGTTTGCTTACAAATTCAGTGAACACAATTCAAATAATCTCAAAAAATGAGGTGAAAATGGTCTAACTGCCAAAGGTTAATGAGAGAAAACTGGGTTGCATTGGAACTAAAGGCGGAGCTCTCAGATTGCTGAAGTGAGAACCCACCTTATGCACTCCCCCCCCCTTTTTTTAATTTATTTATTTGGTAGAGAGAGAGGGAACACAAGCAGCGAGAGTGGGAGAGGGAGAAGCAGGCTTCCTACTGAGCTGAGAGCCCAATGCGAGGACCTTGGGATCATGACCTGGGCCAAAGGCAGATGCTTAACAACTGAGCCACCTAGGTGCCCCTGCACTCCTCTTTCCACCACATTCTCTTCTCAAGTGAGGCTTAATAAAATTGTGTTTACCTATCAATGCCTTCAAAATTAACATGGGTATCTAGTATTGACTGAAAACTCAATCTTTCTAGTAAGATGCATTTTTCTTTTTTCTTTTTTTTTTTAAAGATTTTATTTATTTATTTGACTGACAGAGATCACAAATAGGCAGAGAGGCAGGCAGAGAGAGAAGAAGGGAAGCAGGCTCCCTGGCGAGCAGAGAGCCCGATGCGGGGCTCGATCCCAGGACCCTGGGATCATGACCTGAGCCGAAGGCAGAGGCTTTAACCCACTGAGCCACCCAGGCGCCCCAAGATGCATTTTTCTAAAGACAGTTGCTAACCCATCTCTGCATTTTCAAACTATCAGCCTTCACTGTCAAAGTACCATCTGGGAAGTTAACAAGTCTATTATTCTGTGTGTCTATTCGCATTTTCCTATGTCTTCAAATTTTCATTCCCCCAAATCTTAATAAATTAATAAAAAAAGGGAAAATATGAGATGCATTTTCCTTCTGCAAATATGAAACAAATTTTAAGAATCCTCTACTTGACAAAAAAGTTAGGATTCAAACATCTGAAAGATGCTAACTACTGATTTCCAAGTAACATTTCTTGGATAAATAATGACTTTTGACCCAAGCCTCTGCACATCTGAAAGCTAAGGTTCCTGGCCATGATTAAATCCAACATGGGTATTTAGTACCCTGTAATCATTCATGGCTTACCACACAGTATCCTTTCTTAGGGATGAATAAGAGGTTCTCTTTGAACAAATCCATTCCCTTTGCTTTAAAGAGATTTTGTGTATGACTCTTAATCTCCATCAAAGTGTAATTGGGCACTAAGAGAAACAGATCGATTATTGTCAACTGTATGATAGACATGGCAGTGAGCCAGGCCAAAACATGATTCATTGATTTTAATCATGTTCAAATGAGCCATCCTAGAGAATACCATGTAAAATAAATATAATGTAAAATAAAGGCAGTATTTTTGATAACAAAATTGTTTAGAATGACTACTTCCAAGATAAATTGACTTGGTTCTGAATGTTCTTTCTTAGTTCCTTTGACTGCATTTGAAAAGGAAATTCCTTGCTGATTAATTGCTGAAATATTTTCAAACTGTAAGACTTTCAAGGTTCATCTCCCTATGATAAAATACAGAAGTGGAGGGGAGTCTATTCTGACCACATAATGTAATAGATGTACTTATTAACTCATAAATTATTGTTTAATCTGTATTGCCCCATAGCTTGCTAACTTGTACTCCCCCACAAGCTAGTTATAGCCATATATCTGCCTTAAAAAAGTATCATTAATATTTTCTTTTTTCATTTTTTGAAAGATAAAGCATCTGAATGCTAAATTGCTTTGCAGCAACTTGATCTTGAAAATTTTCTAGTCTTAGCAGGGTAAACCTCTGGTGACATGTAAACCCCATCCTATATGTTTTATTTTTTCTCCAAGTCTTCATCATATTAAATATATGCAGTCTTGTTCTCTATCAGTGAAACAACCATGCTAAATAGTATCCCTTTCCATGAGATTAAAAAAAAAAATGATAAGCTGGACTTGATTAAAATTGAAAAATATCTGCTCTGCAAAAGGTACTCTGAAAAGAATAAAAAGCCACAAACTGGATGAAAGTGTTTGTAAAAGACCCATCTGATAAAAGATGGTCTTAGTTTGGATTAAAAGGATAACACAGTCTAGGTGGCTTAAATAACAAACATTTATTTCTCAGAGTTCGGGAGGCTAGGAAGTCTAAGATCAAGATATCATTTCTAGATTTCAGACTGCCAACTTCTGGTTGTAGCCTCACATGGCAGAAAGAGAACAAGGGAGCCAGGGACAAAAATAGCATTCAGAAGGGCTTCATTCTCATGACCTAATCACCTTCCAAAGGCTCTACTTCCTAATGCCATCACATTAGAGGTTAAGATTTCAACATATGAATTTGGAAGGTCACAAAAAAATCCAGTCCATTGCAGACTCTTATTCAAAACATATAAAGAACTCTTGAAATTCAACAGTAAGAAAAGGAATAACCCTACTAACAAATGGGCAAGATCCTTAATAGACACTTAACCAAAGAAGATATACAGATGGCAAATAAGCATATGAAAGGATGCTGTACATCATATGTCCCCAGGGAAATGCAAATCCAAACAATGAGTTATCACTACACACTTATTAGATTGGCCAAAATCCAGAATACTGATAATAACAAATGCTAATGAGGATGTAGAGCCACAGGAATTCTCATTCATTGTTGGTGGGAATATAAAATGATACATCCACTTTGGAAGACAGTTTGGCAGTTTCTTACAAAACTAAACATGCTCTTACCATACTATCACGCAGGAATCGTGTCCCTTGGTATCTATCTAAAGGAGTTGAAATCTTTTGTCCATATAAAGTCCATACATGGTTGTTTATAGCTGCTTTATTCATAATTTCTTGAACTTGGAAGTAACTGAGCTAACTTTCAGGAGGTGAATGGATAAACTATGGTACACCCGGACAATGGAGTAGTATAGTGCTAAAAATAAATGAGCTATCAAGCCATGAAAAGACATGGAGGAACTTTGAGCACTTATTCCTAAGTGAAAGAAACCAGTCTGAAAAAAACTACAGACGGTATGATGATGCAACTGTATGACATTTGGAAAAGACAAAATTATGTAGACAATAAAAAAGATCAGTGGTTTCCAGGATCTTCAGGGAGGAAAGGATGGATGAGCTAAGCACCAAAAGATGGTTAGGGCAATGAAACTACTCTGTATGATATTATAATGATAGATATATATCACTATACATTTGTTCAAACTCATTAAATGTACAACCAAGAGTCAGTCCTCATGTAAACCATAGATTTTGAGTGATAATGATGTGCCAGTGTAGTTTCATCAGTTGTAATGAATGTACCACTCTGGTGATCTCTCGTCAGGGATGTTGATAATGGTGGAGGTTATGCTGTGTTGTGGTAGGGAGCATATCGGAAATTTCTCTACCTTCCACTCAATTTTTCTGTGAACCTAAAACTGCTCTAAAAATAATGTCTATTTAATTTTTTTAAAAATCCCCTCAAAGAAAAAATAACTTTTTATTAACTATGTTAAAAAGATACTAGAAACAAATGAAGGAATTGAATAGATATTTTCCCAAAGAAAATATGCAAATGGACAATAAGCACATAAAAAGTTCTCACATCATTAGACATTATAGAAGTGCAAATCAAAACGACAATGATACCACTACAGGCCCGCTAAAATATGGGTATAATGAAAAAGACAGATAATAGTAGTATTCTTGAGGATGTGGAAAAATTGGAATCCTCATACACTGCTGACAGGAATATAAATGGGGCATCCATTTTGGAAAATAGTTTGGCAGTTTCTCTAAATGATAAATATAGACTGGCCATATGACCCAGCAATTTTAGTCATAGGTATATACATACTCTTCAAAATTGAACAAATATGTAGATAAAACCTCATACATAAATGTTCATCGCATGGCTGCGTTTCTTTCTGGGAGCTCTAGGGGAACATACATTTCCTTGTCTTTTCCAGTTTCTGGAGGTTACTCATATTCCAGATGTTCACTTCCATCTCCAAAATCTGCAGTAACAATGGCCAACAGTCTTTGTCAGATTATATCACTCAGATTCTTATTCTCCTTCCTTTCTTTCTCACTTATAAGAACTCTTATGATTACACTAGGCTCACCTGATTGATCCAGGATAATCTCCACCATCTCAAGATCAGCTGAGTAGCAATTTAATTCCATCTACAACCTTAATTATAATCCTCTTTGCCACGTAAAGTAACATATTCACAGGTTCTGGGAATTACATGTCCATCTTTGGGGGAAATTTTTCTGCTTATCATAGATGACTCTATTTGTTAATTGAGTGGAAAGTACACAGTTTTCCTATGTATCCCCTATCACCACATATTTACTCTTTTTCATGTATTCAATCATATATTAATCTTCCAATTAAGGACTCATTCTGATGACACTAAAAATATTTAGGGACATGGAAACAAATCTACAATGCATCAGAGAGGTATATGTATGTGTGTGTATATGTGTTTGTGCATATTCCTATTTAGTAATTTGTTTATTCAGAAATAATTGATTGAGATATAGACCACAACGTTAACTGGGATGATTTATTCTTAGGGACTGGAATTAGAGCTGGAAAATATGTGTATGTGACTGCATGAATGTGTGGGTGTGTGTTCACACATTTGTGTAGATATATACGTATGTATATTTATTCTTTTTCATATTTGTGTTTTCATTTCACTCTTATTATTAGAAACAACAAGATTTTTAAAATAAAGAATTAATATACCACATATGATATGTAAATGAAAGAGATAAAGTACTTTTTTTTTTATGGCATATGCTAAAGGTACATTTTTAATACAAGGATAACAAGTTATACCCCACATGATATAAGTGATCAGGGTACATTATTAAGAAGGACTCAGTGGCCATATCCTTGCTCAGAGTGAAAGGATTTTGACTCAGAGGTAATGAATGCCATACATGGTACAGTGTTTAGCAATTGTAGTATGTATTCATCATCCTTTTTTAAGTCATTAGAGTTCTATTTTATAACCCCAAACACTATCTTCTGACATCCATTTTACCTAATTAAATGGTACTCTTTCAAACTAGGTAAAAACATTCAAGTTAAGAAAGTGGGTTATAGAAATATATGATTGGTGATTTTAGATCATTTACAATTAGAAGCTCAGATCTTTTTTTTTTTAATTTTACTTATTTTGTTTTAGAGAGTGTACAGAGTGGGGAAGGGCAGAGGAAGAGGGAGTGTTTCTCAAGCAGACTCAGTACTGCTCACAGAGCCCAACACGAGTCTGGATCTCACAACACAGAGATCATTACCTGAGCCGAAACCAAGAGTCAGATGCTTAATTGACTGAGACACCCAGGCGCCCCAGAAGTTTAGATCTTAATATTGCCTCATAAAAAGTGGAAAAAAAAAAACATGCCTAGAGGAAAAACAAAGGGTACTCATGAAAAGCAGCATTGGTCTGGACTAGCCCTAAGGAAAGGCAGTGGAGCCTGGAGGTAGGCAAGAACAAGGAAGAAGAACAGAAATTAACTGGGTGATAGTGGTATGTATGTGGCTCTTGAGAGTAAGAATTATCAAAGATTGATAGAGTGTGTATGAGCTATAGTGAGGAGAGAGAGAATTATCTTTTCCCCATGGCCTAGGAATTTGCCACAGGGCAATTAAAAATCTTTAAACATTTGCTTTATCTTAATGAATCACAAATCTCCAGCACATGCCAGTACAAGATTTCAAACAAATTGATAATCAAATAAGACAGATGAACAGATTCAAGATTAGTCAGAGTTGAGCAGTTGCCGTAAGGCCTACACAGGAACACGACTTCTATGGAATTCCAGTACCTCTCCATTTCAGATCCACATCTGTGCCTCCTTTTCTACTATTGACTTCAGTGGATATAACCCAAGCTCAGGAAAGCAGGATGCTCCCACCCTCCTCCTTACCAGTCAGTCTACAGACAAGGGGAAAAGATGCTCTCAGATGATTTCTCCAACTCTAATGGCACTGAACTTAAAATGGAAAAGGATATGGAATTTGTTTTTCAACCTACCTACTCAGATGTATTTTATTTTCTGGAATTCTAATATCACTTGCATCTTAGAATAATACCGAATCTTATAAAAATATAGCATATGTAGTTCATGGCATATTAGCTAAATTACTCTATCATACATTTTTATATTTTTCCAGTCTTTATTTTGTTTTCCACAATTTTATACACTGTTTTGTTATTTTTAGACATTCTGAATCAGGCAATTGATTGATTCATTAATGCATTTAAAACACAAATTTAGTCCTCATAATGAGCCAGGTATTGTGTTAAATCCTGGGGAGAATAAGGTCAATAGACATATTTTACACTCAAGAAGCACAAGTTCTTGTTTCTGATGATGTTAACTGAGAGCTAGGGAATGGATTTTGTTTCTAATTTGTATTTTCATAATTTTGTTCATGAAATGCTTCTAATTTTCATATTGAAACATTTATTTCAACATTTTGATCTTTTTTTTTTTTTTAAGATTTTATTTATTTATTTAACAGAGAGAAATCACAAGTAAGCAGAGAGGCAGGCAGAGAGAGAGGAGGAAGCAGGCTCCCTGCTGAGCAGAAAGCCCGATGTGGGGCTCGAACCCAAGACCTGGGATCATGACCTGAGCCGAAGGCAGTGGCTTAACCCACTGAGCCACCCAGGCGCCCCTCAACATTTTGATCTTAGGATAATACTATTTTGTTCTTTAAAATGCTGTCATTGATCCTAAAGTTTAATATTGTAGTTTGTGTATAATTCCTTAAATTTAATATAGTTTTCAATAATACATTATATGTTAATTAATTGAATTTAAGTTTAAAAATGGAAAGAAATGGGGCATCTGTGTGGACTAGTCTGTTAAGCATCTGCCTTTGGCTCAGGTCATGATCCAAGTGTCCTGGGATCAAGCCCCATCTCAGACTCCTTGCTCAGCAGGGAGTCTGCTTCTCTATTGCCCTTGCCCCTATTTATGCTCTCTCTGTTTGTCTCTCTCTTAAATAAATAAATAAAATCTTTTTAAAAACATGGAAAAAAAATTTTTTTTTAATATTTTTATTTATTTGACAGACAGATCACAAGTAGGCAGAGAGGCAGGCAGAGAGAGGAGGAGGCAGGCTCCCCGCTGAGCAGAGAGCCCCATGTGAGGCTCAATCCCAGGACCCTGGGATCATGACCTGAGCCGAAGGCAGAGGCTTTAACCACTGAGCCACCCAGGCGCCCCTGGAAAAAAAATTTTAAATAAGTAAATTTAATACAGTTTAACGTTGTCAGACATAAAAGATATTTAAGATATTCTATATATAATTATAATATAGATATTCTATATATAATATAGTATGTATAATATATAATATGCAATATAATATTCTATATATAAATAGTATATAATATAATATAATATAGTATAATTATAAATCATAATTATATATTAAATATAAATATAAATTAAATACATATAGATAAATATAAAAATAAATATAAATATAAAATCATATCATATATAATTATATATTATTATATACACTATAGTATATTATATATACTATATTATATTATAGTAATATTTGTGATGAGTTTCCTTATGCAAAAAATAGTTATTGAACACTTATGAGACAGAAACTCTGGTAGGTGATTAAGGTACAATTAAGGTAGGTGATCAGTGTACAAATAGCCTTTAGCCTTTGCAAAGCTTTCTTTTGAAGAGAGGTTGGGAAAGGAAAATAAGGCTAAGAAACAGAAAATTAAATAACAGAAGTATAATAAATATGACATGAGCTTTACTGGGTGTAACATAGTAACCTAACATAAATATCTAACATAAATATGGGCAACAGGGAAGACATGACACCAGGGATTTTTTCTTGTGTTTCTGACTTTTGTTATTTAAATGGAAAAGATACTTAATTTTAAAACAGTCATATCGTATATATCCTTGTGCCTTTTGAGGAATTGCATTTTTGTGATTTTTTCATTTAACGAAAATGTATTTAATCTATAGCAGGAAATGCAGTAGTAGGTAAATGCATAGTAGAGGAAAACACACGGTATAACTTAATGCAATTTACAACACAAAGGATTGCTTAAATTACCTTGATTTAGTCTATGAATGTCCCATATTCACTAGATAATTATACAGGCATATGTCAGAATTTATCATATAAAAATACTGCAGTGAAAGAAAAATAAGAATAAACAAAATTATACTTTAGATAAGCATGTGTCTTTATTTGGGGACAAAATTTGTCTCTCTCTTTTTTTTTTAAATTTTATTTTTTATAAACATATAATATATTTTTATCCCCAGGGGTACAGGTCTGTGAATCGCCAGGTTTACACACTTCACAGCACTCACCATAGCACATACCCTCCCCAATGTCCATAACCCCACCCCCCCTCTCACAACCCCCCTCCCCCCATCAACCCTCAGTTTGTTTTGTGAGATCAAGAGTCACTTATGGTTTGTCTCCCTCCCAATCCCCATCTTGTCTCTCTCTCTTTTTTTTTTTAAAGATTTTATTTATTTATTTGAGAGAGAGAGAGAATGAGAGAGAAGGCACAAGAGTGGGGAGTCAGAGGGAGAAGCAGACTCCCCATGGAGCAGGGAGCCAGATATGGGACTAGATCCTGGGATTCCAGGATCATGACCTGAGCCGAAGGCAGCTGCTTAACCAACTGAGCCACCCAGGCACCCAAATTTGTCTCTTTTTATGTATTATTCAAATATTTTGTCTTGAATTACCTATCCTATGGTTTTTTAGCCTATAAATTAATGCTTATATTATTGTCTTGAAATACCTATCCTGTGGTTTTCTAGCCCATAAAGTGATGCTTATATGTATTTTTCTATTGCTTCAAGAATTCAGTAATAATCATCCTTCTTACTATGTTGATGCCTCTGTCAAGTCTGATTGCATGCATATTTTTATTTTAAATGCATAGAAATAGGGAGAAAAAAGGTCAGTGGCAAAACTGACGTTTTTAGATGTTTGAGTGTTTATTTGCAAACATTGTACATTTCTTGTATATTCTACTTGATTAAAAATGATGACTATATTCTTGAATAAACAAAGTAAATAAATAAAGAGAACTTGTCACCTATAAGTGACAGAATACAATTTCAAGGGCACACTCATGATGTGAACAGAAGTCAATATGATCTGATTGTCTCCCAATGAAATGCATGTGAAGTCCATACTAATTAGCTTGTAAATCAGACTAATACTTGAGTTTATTTGGGTCAGAAAGACTACCTACTGTCAAGCAATCAAGTACTACCCCTTTAATTGCAATTTATTCCAACAACCACAATTTATTGATCCTAGTATACACTTATGCCACAGCAGTATCATTATTTGACTTTATTTTAACAGCTTCAAAAGGTTAGAAAGTTAGAAACCACTGTGAAAGAAACCATTAAAAAGTTGAGTTGCTGACATTGCTTTACACTCTGTGCCAAGCAATGTTCACTATATATGTGAAATTATTAAAAGGAAAAATAAAAAGGAACTTATATTCATTGGCACATCATATGAACTAGTGCTTTCTTGAACTGAATATCACTTAATAATCAAAAAACACACAGACAAAAACAAGGAGGATCAATATTTTGATTTGCATTTTACCGATAAGCTGCAGCTTGGAGACCTTAAGTACACTTGCCAGAACTATGATGTTAAAATATTAAAACCATCTTTCTGACTCCAAAACACATGTTGAATTTCTTGCATGATTTCTGGCACAATTTTTGTACATTGTTCTATGATATTGTGGTCAACCTGAAACACTCTAAGTGATATTGAGAAAGTGTAGAGACAGTTTATTCACATGAGTTTTGTACCCAGGATAGACTTTAAAACACAAAACATCAATATCTGATCACTCATGTGTTAGCCGTTATAAGCCAATACATGCTATTTATTTATTTATTTATTTAAACATTAGAGTTGTGAAATTTTCACTTTGGAATTTACAGCTAATTAGACAATGCATGGTAAAATAACATTTGTAGCATCAAATAATCTTTAGGAAATATTCATTGGATATAAAGAGCGGTTTAAAGTTTGGCATTTCTTCCCCTCTCCACCCCAAAATTAAAAGGTCACCTGACTTAATTTTTAACAATTAAAAATTGTATATATTTAAATTATAGAGCTTGATTATTTGATGTATTTGTATGCTGACATATTCACCACAATCAAACTGGGTAACAGCCCTCACCTCATATAGTTAGCATGTGCATGTGTGTGTTTTGAGAATGCTTAAGATCTACCCTTTCAGCTAATTTCAAGTTTATTTTTTTCAAAGATTTTATTTATTTATTTGACAGAGAGAGACAGTGAGCGAGGGAATACAAGTAGGGGAGGCGGGAGAGGGAGAAGCAGGCTTCCCGCAGAGCAGGGAATTGGATGTGGGGCTCAAACCCAGGACGCTAGGATCATGACCTAAGCCGAAGGCAGGCGCTTAACAACTGAGCCACCCAGGCGCCCCTAATTTCAAGTTTATAATACAGTATTGTTATCTACAGTCACGTTGTTGTATATTAGATCTCCAAAAATCATTTAGATTGCATTATGAAAACTGTGTATCCCTGGACCAGCATCTCCCATATTCCACTCCCTGATAATGATCCTTCTTCTTCACCATCTCTATGAATTTTTTACTCTATGCAGTACTCGTCTTTCTGTATCTAGCTTATTTCACTGAGCTATTGTCATCAGATTCATCATGTTGTCACAAATGGAAAGATTTCCTCCTTTTTTTAAGGCTGACTAATATTCCCCCACTTGTTTATTTGTGTGTGCTTGTGCACACCCACACGTATGTGTATGTAATCGTATTTTCTTTATCCGGTCATCAGTAAATAGACATTTGGGAATATAAATTGGCACAGCAATTATAGAAGACATTATGGAAGTTCCTCAAAAAAATGAACTACTTTATGATCCAGCAGTCCAACTTCTGGATATATATCCAGAGTATTTGCAATCAGTATCTTGAAGAGATATCTGTATTATTGACAAGCAAAACTAGGGAAACAACTTAAATTGTTACTCAATGGATGAATGGATAAAGTGTGTAATTTTATACATACATTCTGAGTAGGCCTGAGTTGGCTGATTACTTATCAAAATTCTTCATTCACCCTCTGTAAATCCTTAACTAGATTTAAGCCAGACATAGTCTAGTCTACAGGAAGGGACTGAAAGGTGGAAGTCCTAAATTTCTTCTTTGTATCATCCAGAGTAGGTCTGCATTTAATGCTTCCAGTTTAGTCACTTTCATAAAATTTTATTCATAGAATAAATAAGCCAATAAATTGTGAAATGTTAATGAAATTAGAAATCACGGATCTAGTCCAATGTCCTCATTTTTGCAGGTGAAGAAATGGAGAATCAAAGAAGTAAAGGACCTGT
Organism: Lutra lutra; assembly: GCF_902655055.1. Classification (NCBI taxonomy): domain Eukaryota; kingdom Metazoa; phylum Chordata; class Mammalia; order Carnivora; family Mustelidae; genus Lutra; species Lutra lutra. The sequence goes on along the minus strand of NC_062290.1, from coordinate 36,931,443 downwards.
CTCAAAGTGACACTGCTAGTAAGTAATGTCTTGTAGATCTAGAATCAGATCTCAGACTGTTTGACCTGGATTCTAACCATTGCAGAATGATTTCTCATTTTAGGCACAATGTTGAAAACTCTGAGTAAAACTGGTTCTATCCTTGTTTAGACCACACCTGGTCAGTGGCATTAGTTACATGCCACCTGTGTCAACTCTGTCACACACTCAGAAGATACTTAAAAAGTGAGGTATTGATGTTCTTTTTAAAGAAGAAACAGTGTAGCTCATGAGATGGTATAGCAAGAGAAAAAAAACTGGGATTCATCCTAAGACTTTCCATGTCCAAAGTGCTTAATATAAATCTTCCAATTTAATCTTCACAAATATATTGTAATAGTGATGGTTTTATCCCTATTTTAGAAATAAACTAAGGCTCTAATGCGGTTGATAGTTTGCTCAAGTACATAGAGCTGTTCAATGTCAGAGCTAATTTCAAATCTAAACCTCTCTGACTTTAAAGATGCCCACTCTTGCACTATACAATTCTGTATTTAAGCGGAAAACAATTAAAGGCGTTGATCAATACAAATAGTACGTAATTCCAAGCTCGTATGATATAACCAGTTGTATAATATACTACATAGTTCAGGGTGCTAACAGAAAATTAAATAGTGCAAGATGGGCTGGGGTTGACACTGTAAAAAGATTGATATGCCCTTACTACTGACTCCCATCTAGCAATGCTTTGAAAGCTTGCTGCTATAAAGGCATTGTATATAATGATCTTTGTGAATGAGTAGGAAAATACTGGCAACACATATATCATGACACTACTGGTGGAGATTGATAACTTGTCAAGATACTGTGGAATGTGGGTTTCAAAGAGGGAAGGTTTAGTTTAGCTGTTGGGATATGAAAGAATTGCTGACCAAAGCACATGAATTCTGAGCGGGATGGGACGCAGACATGTGGAGTTGGATAAAATCATTTTCCTCCAAGAGGAGAATATGAGAAGCACGGAGGTGGAAATAAAGAGAGACATGTGGCAATAGGGTATAAGCTAAAATCCTAGGAAATGATAAGGAAGACTGAGACGTTAGGACCGAGATTCATTGGTGGAAGTCTTTGAAGCCTGGTTTTAAAAAATATATATTTGACTCTATAAGCCATAAGTAGTCATTGAAGGTATTGGACTTCTGTTATTGTTTTTGTTTGTTTGTATAATCAGAGCTCTATCTTGAGGAAAAAATGTTAGAGCCTTATGATGGATAGACTACATGGGTGAAAAATTAGAAGTGAGCTGACCAAATGGGCGGTGTGAAAATATGAGGGTGACTATCCATACTTACTGTTCAGCTGTTAAAGATAATAAGACACCGCCCCTCCCTGGTAGCTATAATTGCTCAGATTTCTATAGTAACTTTGAAGGGGAAGTGTTACTGATTATACCATATCTTCAGGCAATTTTCCCTCAAAGAAACAAAATTCCACAGATTCAATATTCATTTTCCTCCCAATTGTCCTTTCTCTTGATATTTGTTGAATGAATAAATAGGTCCCTTTTCAATCTACATATCTACCTTGAAAATTCCCTTCATGTAAGGGAGAATATAGATGTCATGAGAGTTTTTTTTTTCAATTTCTTTATTATTATTATCATTATTATCATCATTATCATCACCATGATGATCCTGGAACCCTAACTCTTCCTAGAGGAGTCTTTCTCATTGAAAATGTTTCCATGTGCTTTGAGGATCCCTTTTTACCTAAAATTTTCAATCAGTAAATTGTACTGATTGTTTACAGCAATCAGTAAATAGATTCCTGTTTACCTAAAATTTGTACTTCAGATGAAGGAAGGGAAAAAGTAAGGGATACTTGTTTATCTCCTGAGTAGTATAAACAAAATGTTATCCTAAAGCATTTTTCAGGGATAACAAAGGAGCAACAACAATGAAAAAACCTCTATGCAAATTTCAAATCCTTTAGCTTCTTAAAGGTCAACTGCTTGGTTTTAACACTGGAACCGAGAGGAAAGAGCCCCGAAAGCTCTCTGCTCTTGCACTGAATAAACAACACAGGACAACTCCTGCTCTTAATGAGGATTCCACTTTAAACCTACACCACTCACCTAATTTTAGAACCTTTCTTCTTCCAGGAATCATATGCATCCCTAAATGAAACTGAACAGTACCAACCCAATAGCCTGCTGCTTCCTAACTATGATCTCTCAAGTAATGGCAATTGCCCTCTGAACAATTTGTTTTCTTTTTGCTCAGTTGATTTCACACCCATGAAACTTTTTTCAGACATTTTTTTCTTTCTCATATTACATTGTTGACCCTGGGTCCTCTTTAAGAATGTGCTTCTTAGTGACTCTTAATCTCACAAAACAAACTGAGGGTTGATGGGGAGAGGGGGGGTTGGGAGAGGGGGGTGGGGTTATGGATATTGGGGAGGGTATGTGCTATGGTGAGTGCTGTGAAGTGTGTAAACCTGGCGATTCGCAGACCTGTACCCCTGGGGATAAAAATATATTATATGTTTATAAAAAATAAAATTAAAAAAAAAAAGAATGTGCTTCTTTGAATTTGTATTCATTTGCCTATAATCAATATTTCTGCTGAATGTATCCCCTTTATATTATATCTCTCTTCTGCTTTCTTAGAGAGAACACATATATTTTTATCTTATCCAAATATGGGCTACCTCTCTCAAAGATAATGCTTTTGCCAGTAAAGATATTTTTGCCAAACTGATACATATTAACATTTCTGAACTTCTAAGAAAACAGCACTTTGATATAAGGACTATTCAAGTAAAATAAATATCTACTTATCTATGTATCTATATATGGTTTGACATTTTGTTTTGCTGGGTATTTGTAATGAAAAGATGAGTTAAAGGAGTTTTGGGTGAGAAAGGCACATAGTACTCCACCTTCCTCTAGAGACATAAGAAAGTCCGAATAGGTCAGCCTTGTGATGGTTTGTATGAGCACAGAATACCCATGGCGCTGTGTCTAACACAGCGAAAATTATCTGTTGAGTGAATATGTGCTTTATTGGCTTGTAACTGGTAGTCCTTTTGTCTGTTTCTTTGTCTATTTGTGAAAGTAGTCTAGCAGATCAGTTAAAGATTGCATTGGTATGGCTAGAAATCTAGAATTAGAATTGAGGCAGCTGTCTCAAGAATCAACCCTTTGTTTGCTTGAATGTCATTCATTAGCCAAAAAAGTGAGTTTGTGCAGAGACTCAACTGTCTCAGTTGAGTAGCTAATGGTGCTGAGAACTGGCAAGAAATGTGGTATTCTTGGCGTTGTTTACTGGTTATAACTATGGTAATGCCAGCAAGACCCCGTGGCATTCCATTTACAGTTTATTTTTTATACATTCCAGATTGGGTCTTTGGGTTTAAAAAAAAAAATAGAGTGAGCTTCATATGATAGAGATGAAATTTACTTCATGGATTTTATTATCTGATGTAAATAAATGAAGGAAAGCATTTGTTTTGTTTTCCAAGAGGATAGATTAATAAATTCTATAGAACTATGTAAATTTTAAAGAAAAAAAGGATTGTCGAAAACATGTTTTAACATAAAAAATATCATTATATTATGGGAGGTTGTTTGGCACAGAGATAAAGGCTACAGATTCTGGGGAAAATTAGTATGTGTAAAATAATGGATGCCACCATTTATTATTTGTATCACCTTAGAGAGGTTTTCAGATGTTTCTGTGCTTCATTTTCTTCCACTTTAAAAACGTGTACTTCATAGAGTTATTCTAAGTATTAAATAAGTTAATGCATGGAAAGTTTCTAACATGTAAGCAAAGTAAGCTTTTGTTTTGAGTATTATTAAAGTTTGCTGACTTAGTTTATATTAATAACATCTGAAATTTTTGGTTTCTTGAACTTCCTGAATTATAATGGAAAAGAAATAAATCATGAGTCCATATATGAAGACTTTTTTTTTATATTTAAGTTTGCAAGAGCACAAATTCTATATGTTAAAATGTTATTAGTTTGCTTAGTACATATTCAGTTCAACTCTGCCTCATATTTTCCACATAAATTTCCTACTCAAATGCATAGTAAGTTGATAGATATTATTCTTTGGCACAAGTCTAAATCCACTTGGAATGTGATATTAAGAAAAGTTAAGAATGCTGCTTTGGTAATTTATCTATATCTATAAACATATAAATCCATGTATCTATTTCTATTTCTAACCCTAAATTTTTCAAGATCTTGTCATTAAATTTTATTTGGAATTTATAGTGAAATGCCTACACATATAATTTGATATTGTGGAGGAAATTATGTTTTATAAATTGACATTTATTAAATCGACTTAAATAATTTTAATATAATACTTCTGCCCTACACATGCACACATTTAATAAACCAAATATGGACCACTAAGTTTTGAAACTATAAAATCGAAAAGAAAATATCGTTTATTAAAAGGAGTTCTATATTCTAGCAAATTTCATGATATGCCTATTTTTGCCAATGTTACACTTGGAAGCCAATTTACCTAGTCTGCTTTATCAAAAGGCTTCCTAACTGTTCTTGAATATAGATCCTCGCTACTCAAAATCTCCCAAGCAGTTTGTTACTTCTTCATTGCAAATCTGGAAATATCTCATCTCTGTGTCTATACAGGATGGCTTCCATAGAGATGGAAATTCCAAAGCACCAATTGTTCTTTTCAGTCTCCTTCTAATGCTACTTCCTTGATTTCATTGTTGGGATTCATCTCCCCTCCCATGATGCTTAGTGTCTTATTTCGGATACTGCTCTTATGAACAACTGCTCTATGATTATCTGCCAACTCTGTTTTGGCCAGCTGCTAATGAAAACAACACTCTCTTTTATTGTTTGTTTAGAAGTTTGTTTTATTGTTTCTTTTATTGTTTTCTTCATTGTGATTTTGTTTAATCTTTCATCATCTAGAACACATATAAAGATTGCCAAGGTCTAATTTTCTTAGCTGTGGTTGCACCCGTGCCCACCGACCCCAGTTCTTCTGTTAAATTCTTGCTTGTGACTGAATTCTGGCCAGGGGAACATAGGCTAAGCTATATTTTCTACTTCCTGGTCCATGCAAACTTCCCATGCTTGATTCTCCTTGTTTTTCCCCCTCCAATGATGACTCTGGTAGCCATATAAAATCAAAAAGCATGTACAAAAATTATAAAAATCAAAAAGCATATAAAATCAAAAGACATAAAAAAGTAAAAACACTTCTGGTTTTTGTTTCATTTTTCTGACCAATTACTAATCTCCTTCCATCCACACTCTGGGATCAGTCTTGACTTTCACTTATTTTTGACTTAATGTTGGCCAGAATTCTATTATATCCAGTGAACATCACCAATACTAATTTTAGTTACGGACACGCGCAGAGTGGATAATGCTCCACTAGCCTTATGCTGAGAGTTGCATTTGTTTATTTGAGCCTAACTGTTTATATTTCCATGGACTTTTTTATATATACTTTTGAGAAGGTTAGTTTGCTAGGAAGAGGGATCTAAACAATAATAAGCTCAAAAATTTTAAAGTGACACTTTAACCAAATTGAGGCATGTGAAGTGAGGCTATTGGAAAGCAAAGGAACACTGAAACAAAAGTATTTGTGTGAGCAATTCAAAGAAGTTCCAGGTTCCTGGAAAAAGAGAAGTAATACTAGATAATTTTGTTAAAAAAAAAAAAAAGGAAAAAAAAGAAGTTTGAAAACATTTTCTTCACAGGATGAGGGAGGGTTACCTTTTAAAATTTGATTCAATGTATAGGTATTTTGGCATATTATAACCTCTTTTCATAGTCTTTGTTAACTAAATTGATGAACAAATTCCAGATTTTCTCCAATCTTTAGTTTACACTTATTTTTGTGTACAATACTCAGCTTCAGCACCTTGCCCTCCAAAGCACACTATTTTTTTGGTGTGTGTATTGACCATATTTTCTCACCATATAAACTGTTCTGTTTAGAAATCCAGTATTTCATTTTTTATACGCTAAAGATGAAAATGAGGCAGACCTGGGTCAACTTTGACATGATTTCTGTAACATTTGGTATAAAGAGGGATATTTTTTGTAGTAACAGAAAATATAAATACCTTATATTTAATTGTAGTAGTTCAAATGATGAGAAGGTAGCAAGGCTCATTCAAGTGCCCAGATATAAGAGCTGATTACACGGTGTTTTGTTTTGGTGCAAACTAATGTTCAGAGACAGAGATTTGCCTTTGCCAATAATATTTAACACAGGTTCACTGCAGGAATGTCACACGCCAATAGCATGAAGGATAATGTTTCTTCATAAGCCAATAAGGATATAAAATACTCCAACCTAGTGTTAGATTAATCACACTGTTGTTCCAGGCAAGGAGAAATGATTTAATTGAGGCATACCTTTATGTGAGTGGTACTCAGAAGAGGTGGCCAAACCACTTGGTAATTGACATCCAGCTACAAGTGCAAAGGTAAAATCACCCTGTTACTGGAGCATGTTGCTAGGGAACAACAGCAAGACAGTGGTGTTGACAGGCAAGAAGATCTTCATGGGGCCCCTGGACAGCTTTCACCACTGCTTGTAAAAAAGTCACCTACACTGTGGTAGGAGCTAATTGCACTACAGTCTTCACAGAGCCATTTTAGATCAGCAAAGTTTAGCTTTGCCCACACTGAACATTCTTGAGTTTTCCTCACAAAATCCATCATTATAGTCAAAATGTCCCCTTACTATAAATGCTTCTTCCTGTTTTCATTGCTAAACCCCCAGCTGAACCCCTCAGCAGCTGAGCTACTGAGTTCTTATTGGTGAGAACAGATAAGATGATGACATCCTGACTCAATTTACGTCATTTTTATATCAAAACAGCCTAACTTCTAAAAACATTTTTTGGTCTTTGTCATAGATAGGTGGATTTGAAATCAGATCAAACCAATAAATAACACACAACAGTCCCAGAGACTTTGAGAGAGAAAACCTAAATTATGCAAGGGAAAGATTTAGACATTTATAACAGACTTATGCTTCTTGCTATGATTTATTAAGAATAGCAAACTATTTCAAAGTAAACTTGACATAAAGAATGTAGAATTCCTATGGCAAATGAAATTCCATTGACCTAAGGGCAGACTGAATTGGAAGATAAATGATTTTAGCAAAATCTTTGCTGGGATTGAGTAATTTTCATAGGTGTCCTAGTGCATGCCATGGAAGTGGCAGACCTTAATTAGGTAGACTAATATCACTTCCTAAACTGTACCTTTTCTAATAGAAGTAAATATTATCTTTTTTCCAGCCTCTCCAAATCCCCACAACCTTCAAAAATGAAATTAGAAAACAGCAGATTCCACTTCATCCGGGCAGCCAATTAAACGGCCGAGGGTGTTTGCTTCTGTGTCCTTTTCAGAAACAATTGTATCATTAAATCGCTGAAATTGTGGTGTCAGCAGGAAATAGAGCAAATAGTTGCCAAAGGGAGAAAAAATATGAACAATACAACTACTTTGATGTCTTCCTGCCCTCCTTTCCAGTGTCTGTTGCTGAACAAGCTACAAACAAAATGTGAGGGAGCAAAGGCTTATGCGTGTGAGCCTGGGTGGTTGCAGCCTCCCTTGCTGGGAGGCTTGCTCACTGGTTCCGCTCCCACTTGACACCTTAGGCAGACCCGACCGCACTAACTAATCAATGTTTCAAAACACAACTCCCACTGCCCTGCCTCTGTTCCTCTCCAATTACTGATCACTCGTGGAATTTACTCTCTCATCTTCTTTAAAAGAAAAAATCATTCTTTTATTCATTCAACAGTTTCCTATGGAGCTTCCACCTTGTGCTAGTTAAGGATGTATCTGTGAACAAAATAGGCAAAATCGTGCCTTTAAGAAGATTACTTGGAGGTAGTAAAACACAATAAAGTATATATATCATACATAAATCTGCAATTCTACAGTTAGGTCAGGGAAAAGAATTGGACTGCCGTTTTTAATCAGGTAGTGAGAAGTTTGGGAAAAGGTGTTTCATGCTGTCCTCAGGGCTCATGGCATAGCGGTTAGTAAACTAGACTCTTCTTACCAGTCTGATAGGGTTCTTCATCCAGCTCTGTCACCTATTAGCTGTATAACTTGAGAAACTTACTTTATTTCTCCGGGTTTCAGTTTCCCCATCTCTACAGTGAGGACCATGTTAATACCTATTGAATCATACTGTATATCAAGGATTTATAACATAAGTAGAACATGTTACACAGTGCACATAGCAAGAACATAGCAAATACGATGTAAATTCGCTCCTTGATGTGTTCTGAGAAGCGTGTACACCTCATTTTAGAGACATCTGTGTTTGAAAACTCAACGATATTTCTTTCCTCCTTGCTAATCTGAACCTCAGTTGTATGACCAGGAAAATTAAGATAATTCCTACCATTTAGGGGCATTGTCAGGATAATAAGAAGGTTCATATTTTATATTCATAGAGGATCCTTATAAATACCATGCCCTCTTTTCTTCTAGACTTGGTTAAAATGCTTTGACATATTCTCATATTATCTCAGCTAGTGAAAATCTTAAGTCTCCTGGTATCACTCATGGTATTTATTACATACTAGCTTGTGCTGTCTTGGATTTCCTCCCTTCTAAAACATCATGGGTAATTAGGAGCACACTGTTGTTTTAATAGCAGCTTTTGAAGGGGAGAAAAGAAACTCTCCCACATTAAAATACACCTATCAATTATATGATGTCCCCTGATGTTAAAGTGATTTAAATATGAAAAAAAAAGTAAATTCAGAATCGAGGAAATGTGTGTTATTTTATGTTTATGTCTAATTGCTGCTACTGTGTGATTAACTACTCAGGAACTCTATAATTCTTTGTATCCTTCCCTTTGCTTAACCCAATGCCTTGAATAATAAAAGAACTCAATGAATATTTCCTAGATGATTGAATGGTTGACTACATAATTCCCCACACAAACAAATTGATTTAAGGTTATCCATGTCAAGTGAAAGTGGATCTTGGTCTTTCAAGTAGGGGGTATTTCTTAATTCAAAACTGCCTAGAGACCAAAAGCATATAGTAAGGAAATTTTTTAAAAGCAATATGCTTTAAGAGCATTTAAATGTTTATTTCTGTTGATCTTATGATTGGTTAGGACTCCTTTTGAGCATAAGTTAGAGAAACTCAATTGGACTGATGTTAGTAATAAAGCAGGGGTGGTTTCCATAAACAGGCAGGGTACTAGAAGCAGCGTAAAGAAATCAAGAGCAGGGATGCAATGCAACTCGGATTGTTCCACTTCAGACACCCTTTGTTTGTGCGTCCTCTCTTGCTGCTAACGAACCACTCCTAGCTGAGGGGCATCAGGCAGTCTGCAGCAGGCACACAGACAAAACGCAGAGCTGATTCTGCTCTGCATTGTCAGATTCTCAGCTGGAAGACTTCAACAGCAGAGGATAATTCAAATAGGGGCTGGCCTCTCTTTAAACCTTCATGGACAGCCTCCTTCAGGATGGTCAGGTTGCTGCTATAGTCTTCTCAAGGTCCTTAAACTTCTTTCACTGCTGTGTAGAAAGCCGATACCACATGGTTTAGGTTTTCATTGTGACAGTACTGATTTTCTTCTATATTAATGTGTGTGTGTTACCAGTTAGTGTTTGGTCAGAGAAGCAGAATCATTATCACGCTAAGGAATAAGGGATTTATTACAGGGATCTTAAGGAATTATGGGAGCTGATGGGGACGTTTCCACTAGGCTGTTGCCTCTGTATCTGATGTTGAGCCTAAAGTTGCTGTAAGTTGGTTGGGTTATTAGTTAGGTGACTGTGAAGTGGAAGAGACAAGGACAAACCAGGACTCATGAAGGTGAGCTGGAACTCCTTTCTGTCTCTCACCACCACCAATGCTGATGGTGCAGATGACCTGTAGAAGAAGTAAGCAAACTTCATCAAAGAGCCACATGTACATTTAACCCCAACTCAGAGAAGCTGGAGGAGGGGAATCAGTGGAAGCTCCAGGAGTTGCCTGCCTCCATGCTGCCCTGTTCTGGCAAGGGAAGTCAGCAGGCTGGGGCATGTACAAGCTGCCCCAGAGCCTGACATCTTACCCCCACCTTTAAGGAGAACAATATCTATCACTTCTCTATTTGCCCAATCATGCACAAAGTTCACTTGTGGCCTAACTGGAAACCATTGTTGGACAGGAAAAATTTTCTTCTATGATTCAAGACTCTCTTGGCTGGTCTAAGAATTAAACTGACATGAGGTAGATTAGCAAGAGGACATCAAATTTAATTACACAAGTCTTTCATAGTATGAGGCCCACAGGAAGTCAGGCAACTGAGGCTTTTATGCCAATGGAGCTAAAGAGAAGTGGGTAGGTGCCTGGGACTTCTAAGAGAAGGGAAACAATTCACAGGATGATTTGGTAAACAAATGTCTGTTGGGCCATACAGAAACGATGGGACATAGGGAGGAATTTTAAAAGATTTTGCTAGGCCTCTCCCTGTTCATATTACCCTGCAGTTATCTGTGATGATAGCTCTCTTTCTGGAACAAGTCCTTTATCTAAATTCATTGTTAGGGGAAAGATCAAAGGTTCTTTCTGAGTCTTATGTTTCTTAAAAATAATCAGCCTAATATAATCCACATACCAAAGAAAGACATTTTGAAGTGCATTTTGTTCCCCCACACCATACAAGGGATAAAATTATGAGAAACGGTCCCAGCTCTTCTAAGTTGATGCAATAAAAGGCATCCCAAGCAATGTGTATCAAAAACCTTGAAAACAGGGCGCCTGGGTGGCTCAGTGGGTTAAAGCCTCTGCCTTCGGCTCAGGTCATGATCCCAGGGTCCTGGGATCGAGCACTGCATCGGGCTCTCTGCGAAACAGGGAGACTGCTTCCCCCCTCTCTCTCTGTCTGCCTCTCTGCCTACTTGTGATCTCTGTCTGTCAAATAAATAAATAAAATCTTAAAAAAAAAAAAAAACCTTGAAAACATTTATTTCCATTGACTATATGATAAGCTATTGAAGTTATAGAAACCCAATCTGGACAAATGAACAAAACAAAACCCGATTGTTTTAAAGAGGTTTCTGAGGACTTCCATCTATCTGACATTTTGACATAACAAAGTTGAAAGAGAATGGGGTATAAAACAAAAAGGAGCTGTCTTCTGCTTTTTAAGTTTTAATAAGTTGAACGTCTATCTTCATATTACCTCTCTCCCTATTGTAATTAAGTAATAATTCATTTTCTGTGTAGCAGTGAATTTTTCCTTATACTTAGACCAGAACTTACAGAACAAGTAATCAGGTTTTTTCAAGCATAACATTTTAAAGCCTTTCCTCTAGCAAGTCATTTCAAGTCACATAGGAAAATTCTCTTGACAGTAGCTATGTTGACTTGATTCCAAGACATAAAGAGGCCTTATATAAGATAATTTTTCTTCTTCTCTACACACTTGTCTAAGTTACTAACAAGTGTCTCTGGGCAGAGACAAGTTTGTATAGGTATGTGTGTTTGTGTATATGCATATCTGTGTGTGATGCAAATTTTATTTTATTTTTATTTTCTTAAAGATTTTATTTATTTATTTGAGAGAGAGCACAAGCAGGGGGAAGGGTAGAGGGAGAAGCAGACTCCCTGCTGAGCAAGGAGCCTCATGCAGGGCTCCATTGTAGTACCCCAGAATCATGAACTGAGCTGAAGGCAGATGCTTAACACACTGAGTCACCCAGGCACCCCTCTTGTGATGTAAATTTTTAAAAATGAGATTCTTTTACTCTCAAATCTTGAAAAAATTTGTAAAAGTCTTCTCTTACTCTCTTCTTCCCTACACCTCTGTTTTTTAGTTCTAGCAAATATCAGGTGTAATTCAATAGTATTCATCATGAATACACAAAAATGAAAAGTTTGTCTTTGAGTTTGTTTCAGTAACTATTAGGATAGTGTTCTGGAATGGTTCCAGGCCACTGATTAAAATGTTTGGCTCTCAGTATTTCTTAGGATTTCTAATGTATGCTTGTTTTGGTTTTTTGTTTGTTTGTTTTGTTTTGTTTCGTTTTTGTTTTTGTTTTTCTCCCTAGTCTGTGTAGGACCAACTAAATAAAGTGTTTCTTTTGCTGTGGTTTTTTTTTTTGTTTGTTTTTTGTTGTTGTTGTTGTTGTTTTTTAAAAGATTTTATTTAATTGGAGAGAGAGGAAGGGAGAGAGCAGGGGAATGGCAGAAGAAGAGGCAAGAGAGAATCTGAAGCAGATTTGTGCTGAGTATGGAGCCCAGTGTAGGGCGTGATGTCACCACCACGAGATCATGACCTGACCTGAAACCAAGAGCCAGACGATTAATGCACTAAGTCACCAGGTGCCCCTAGGGTGGTTTTGTTTTTAAAATGGTAGCTAATCTGTAGAGACAGAAAGCTTATGTAGGAAACCGTAGAGGTCTTTTACATTTCTTGTCCATCCCTAGTGGCAGGGAATTTTTATAATCAAAATTCCAGAAATTATGGCAACAGTGTAATATGTTCCTTGTGGCAAGGACTTGAGTCATTCTTCCAAAAGATATCAGAGAGTGGGGCTGGGTGTTTTCAGGAGCCCTGAGACCATCACACAGTCATCATAACAGGGCCTCTTGACAAGGTTGGTATTGGTTTGAGCCCTAGATGGTGATATATTGACATGAAGAACAGGAAAAAGATTGATCACTTCCTTGTATATCTTTTCTCAGGAGGTTTGGAAAGGGGAAAATTAGTTTCAAATAATATACATTGTAAATCTCCTAAGGTTTTGCCAATGGAAAGTTTTCCTCTCCTTGAGCTTTAAGATATGTTTTAATACATAATCACCTTATGCCAGAACTCTAGATTTTGTTATATTTGCCCAGCAAGTGGTCTTTGGACCCATTGTCATGATATAGAATATTCCAGGGATTAGTGCAAAACTGGGAGTTAATTTCATTAAATCTACCTAGTATACAAATTTAAGACCTCAAAATAACTCCAGTTATTACAAACAATTAAGATATGATAGAGAATATAATGCAAACATGTGAGCATTTTATAAACACTTATCTCACAGCCATGAGTTAGCTTACTGAGTGTTGAGTGATCTGGCTGTTTTCTTCAGATAAATCAACTTTCCTGATAATATTACTTTATTTTAGGAGGAAGAATCATGTTCATTCTTTAAAAACCCAAAAATGTCTTTGATCTCATTCACCTACTCGGCTCTAAAAATTAGGTAATAGTAATATGTTATTATTAGATATATATATCTTAGTAATATTTATATAACATATGCAATGTATGTAATATATACATATGTGCATGTCTGTTTGTTTTCAGTGCCTACCGAATTGCCTAGGAGAGAATCAGTAACTGACCAAACAAATTAAACATTCTCTATAACCATCACAAAACTCTGAACATAAGTTTGTCAGTTGTGCAGATATTTCATACCAGAGTGCTTATTGTTTTGAACTCTCATAACTATATTGTATTCTAAAGAAATTTTAGATTTTAAGGAATGGACATTGCATTATAGATCTCATTTATTGATATTCCAGTTATAATCTTAAATGGGAAATTGGTCTGAATATTTTAAAATAAAAAGCAACTTAATATATACTGCATATTTGTATTTATAAATGGAAATATATACATATAAATAATACATATATATACCTATATATGTGAATGAAAGTGATTTTCATTGGTAAATTTGCAAATGATTTTCTTCTTCATACATTTCTACATTTCCTAAACTTTCAAAAGTTGTTATGTTTTACTTTATAATTAGTTTGCTAATAAAACCAAAATGTGAGACAACTGGAAAATAAAAAGTAGATGGGAAGTAAGTTTTGAATTCTATTAAAGAGTGGATATAAACAAAGCCAGCCTGAGCTGAAGTAGTATCAGTAACATGAAGTTGTATCTGTAATGATTAGTATATAAGTCAATAAGTGAAAATTTGGGCTCTACAAATAAATTTATATCTTTAATACCAGGACTTCAATACTATGGTTGAAAACTGGTTTTCTGAAAGACAAATATTGGGACCTGAAACAGCATCAACCCATCTATAGCATACCATTGGGAATTTTCCTCTGAAATTTTACAATAATAACAAAAATTCAACTTTTGGAATTTGGCTTTATTAACATATTTAATACTATCCCATATAGTTTCATTATTTTATTTCAAAGCTCTCTATTGTGAGGGTACTTTGAACTTTGTTTAATTAATAAATCATTTTATTCACAAATAGACCATCAAATAAATGCCTTACAAATGTAAGTAAATTGCCAACTTAGCCTACAGAGCCTTCACCTTGGACATCAGCATTTTACAGAATTACTTGCAGCTTTTTATTAAGGAACACAAAAATTGCTGAATCTAGCTGACAGGTTTCCTTATTTGGACTAAGATTTTTGAAAATTTTCCAGTCTAACATAGTAGATTGCTTTTTAGTTGTGCTTTTTGCTTTAGCTTAGAGAAATGAAGAAATTTAAAGAAAGAGAAGACAGATATCTACCTTAGAAGTAATCAGTGGATCAGGGACGCCTGGGTGGCTCAGTTGGTTGGACAACTGCCTTCCGCTCAGGTCGTGATCCCGGAGTCCCGGGATTGAGTCCCGCATCGGGCTCCCAGTTCCATGGGGAGTCTGCTTCTCCCTCTGACCTTCTCCTCGCTCATGCTCTCTCTCACTGTGTCTCTCTCTCAAATAAATAAATAAAATCTTAAAAAAAAAAAAAAGAAGCAATCAGTGGATCAAAATCTAGGCTTGGATAAATTTTCTTTTTGAGTATTTTTTCTGATACCTTCTTCAATGTGAAAATGAAATTACCTGAAGGCAGTTTCCATTTTTTGCTTAAAAAACTATTACATAGTAGTTTGTAGATTTCATATTTGCTTTTCCTAGTTAGTACCAAGAAAAATTTATTTAATATTTTATGAGTGGTACTATATGTCAATAGTATATCTAATGATCAATTTTTTTATCCAGCTCAAATTCTTCCTTTAATCATTATTCTGAAAAATCAAGCAAGAGTTAACTAATTATTATTAAATCTGAGATTAATTTAATAGATTGAGAAAAATTTATTCAGCTTGGAGTTTTATTATTTGGTGTATTTTAAAAGGTAAGGATTTTTCAGGGTCTCATTATTTTGCCTTGAGTTTCTTACAATAAAGTTTTCAAAGTAGCAAAGAATTTAAGCAACATAAAAATAAATCAAAGGCATCGTTCAGCAGTTTGCAGTTCCCATTTATTGATACCTCTCTCTCTCTTTTTAAATAATGGTATAAACCTAACTTAGTGTCGTTGATGAAGATAGGGTTAAAGACTGCATGTAATATAAAAAATAACAAAGTAGCATGCATTTACTCCAAATTCATTTCCCAAAGTAAAAGACAAAAAATATGGCCAGAATAGAGATTGAAGTGCTGCATAAATGTAATATAAACTTTCTTTTTTGATTATCTAATGTGTATTATCCCTGCTTCTCAAAATGTGTCCAGGAGTATTACCGACAGCACTAGCATCACCTGGGAGCTTGTTAGAAATTCAGAATCTCAGACCCCACTCCAGACCTACTGAATCATAACCTGCATTTCAACAAGACCCTCAAGTGATTTGATGCATATTCAAGAGCACTACTCTAGAACACCTGTTTTGTTTTTGTTTTTGTTTTTTTTGGTTTTTTTTTTGTTTTTTTTTCCATTTTACACTGTCTAATATCCTGGGAACAAGGAAAGGGTGCCTATTTGGAATCTAGAGTCATTCTGGCCTAAGTAACTACTTTATCACATAATATATAAATGACATTTCATTTAACTAAGTTGAGTCTCCTTCAGAAAATGCATTGATAACAATAACCACTACAAAACATTGTTATGAGCCTCATCTAATTACAAAAATGCATTTTGCATGTTGAGACTATAGATGTATTAGTATAATTTAAAATTCAGATTTGTCTTATTAAGTTAGATATTACACTGTCAAATTATTTCCAAGGTTTAGAGTAGACCACGTGCAAATTTCTGGTAGCAAATCTTGTAGGTGGTGAAGCATCAATATACTTCTAAAGCTTGAGGAACAAATGTTATGTTTTCAAAATCAAATAGTGGTCAGACAAAAAGTCATTGACTGCTTCATTGAAGGCAAGGAGTCCCAGAAAGGCTACCCTTGATCACAGAAAATTCTATCTCAGTAAATGTGCTCCTTTAGGGTAAATATGGGGATCTCGGAGAGATGTTTATAAAGCCATTGGAGGAAATGGGATTATCCGACTGAAGACCCTAATCAGTTTAATCAACCATAGAATCAGAGGAATGACACTGTCTCAACAGAACCTCTGCATATCCATTTAATAGTGCTAATATTAACAATAATAACAGTTTACCTATTTATTGGCCCAGCAGGAAAAAAAAATACCTTGTCTTTGAGTTTTTTCTTGCAATGAAGTCATACCACTTAATTTTCATTGATTACTTTTTGCATTAAAAATGAATGGTATTTCCTAAACCTGACATGGTAAAAATCATTGCTTAAACTACCATCAAGGAGATGTTGTAAGAGATTTTAAAAATTATTGGTATTTGTTTGAATGTTTTGTTTTTGTTTTTTTTTCAACTAAGAGAAGTGGTTACCAGGGTATCTAGTAACTAGATATTTTTCCGATAAGGGATTGTGTATTGATAAAATCCCTTCATGAATGCTGTATACTGTCTCTTTATAAAAGGGTCAATTTTCAGGTTTATAGGAGTGCTTTCATAGTTCATACCTAAAATTACCTAAAAATACCTTCATACCTAAAATTCTAGGAAAGTGAGAGATGAGGCATTATAATTTACCAAGAACTCACTCTGTTAATAGAAAGATGTGAATCAATATATCTACCCATTTAAATGTTTCTAGTTCTGCTAACTTAATTCAGAGAAAAACAATCATCCGGTTTATTTTGAATTTCTCTTAAAAATTCATGCAAGTGCATTCTTAGGACTATTATTTTTCCTTAGAGAGTACATGTTCTGATCTGTTCCTCTAGATATAATCTTAAAATAAATTTTTTGGTGATAACTGCACTGGTCACCTACAAATGTGTTCTCTCTGCTTCTTGGTGAACAGAATTTGTGTATGATATTCCTATATTTAAAAAAAAAAAAAGGAGGAGCACTCCAAGTCTGTAGGAATATATTATCTTTCACTAAACAAAATATAGATCAATTCTAAATAGCTACTAATTAAACTTAACAGTTATCATTATTAGTATTAAATTTCCCATTTTATTTTATTTTTTTAAAGATTTTATTTATTTATTTGACAGACAGAGATCACAAGTAGGCAGAGAGACAGAAGGAAGCAGGCTCCCTGTCCAGCAAAGAGCCCGATATGGGGCTCGATCCCAGAACTCTGGGAGTCATGACCTGAGCCGAAGGCAGCAGCTTTAACCCACTGAGCCACCCAGGTGCCCCTAAATTTCCCATTTTAAAGTATCTTATCCCTCTTAATTTCTGTCCCTCAATCTTTGCCCAAATGCAGAAAGAACTGGAGTTTACGTTAGATTTTTATTTTTAAAGATTGTATATATTTGACAGAGAGAGACACAGCAGGAGAGGGAACACAAGCATGGGGAGTGGGACAGGGAGAAGCAGGCTTCCCGCCAAGCAGGGAGCCCCATGGGGGGCTCGATCCCAGGACCCCAAGAGCATGACCTGAGCCTAAGGCAGCCACTTAACGATTGAGCCACCCAGGCCCCCCTTTACATTAGATTTTAAGTGAATAGCTAAAATGCTCATTTTAAAGCAATAGATTGCTTAGGAGTGAAAGCAACTCTTTCGATAGCTTACACGAGATGGTGAATTAGGTAGGTTGCAGTTTTGTTTTTGTTTTTGTTTTTTGATAGAATCCTCATCCTACTCATGGTTACTTCCATTATTGAACACTTCTTCACATCGTAAATGTTTTTCCCAGGCCACCACCTTAAGGAACACATACCAAAATTTTCCTACAAATGCCCACCAGGGGAATCCCTTCCTGAGAGTATAGCACTTGGATTTCTTCATCTTTCCCAAGACTAATTGTGTCTATTTCTCAGTCCTCTAAAGTGTACCATTTTTTACTGAGTCTGTTGGGTGAAATGTGAGATACTAAGCCAAGTGAGAACAGTGTGCTGATTGATGTGTTTGTTGCCATCTTCCCTCATTTCAAATATATATGTGCTCTTTAACTATTTTCTGAATATTTTAACCCAAAGTTCATTCCCCAAAATGGGGATTACAAGTATAGTACACTGTAGTAGCTATAGTAGCAAAATTATAGAGTAATGTTTGATGGTCAAAACTGATTTGGCATTTCTTTAATGAAAGCTCAATGGTAGACACAAATGAAAAAGCTTGACTTGAGTATTTATTCTAAAATCATTGTTTATTCTAAGTTTGATAGATCGGCCTAGGACCATGGAGAAATTCTTACTTTATTTTTGAAATAGTACAATTTGAGTGTTAGCTTGTAACCTAACTCAGCCTGTAATGATGTAGTCCAGATATAGTTTATTTTATAACAAACTTCAGCTCTCATTTGCTGTCCCCTGGTTTTCATCACTTTTATTTTACAAGCAGTTAGGATGTGCCAACATGGCATTATTTTATGCATAATCTTTTTTATGGGTCTGTCATGCATTAAACTGTCTGCAAGATGTTCATATTCATGGTTGTGAAGAGTACTTGCTGGTCCTTCACAAACTGATCAGATATTTAATGGGGTTCTGGTTTGAGCTTGTTGGAAACAGTAATGTAATAATCCTCACACAGTTTGCTCAGAACATAAATTTTCCTCACTTCATCTTTTGATATGAATGTATTTTGAATCCCTGGGACTTAGTCTGTACCATACTACCATTTCTGTCATTATATTTAAGATTTCTGTTACATTAATATGCATCTCTAGCTGATAAATCTGTCTTCTTGGTTTTCTTGACACATTTATTTCAAAGTTAAAACGTTTAAGAGAGCAAAGTGAATTAATCTTTAGGAAAATTTGGAATGTTTAACTTATGATATTGTATAATGTTTTTGCAATGATCTTGTGAATGCCTTCAGAGTCAGCCATTTTATTCAGCTAGTTCTTAATTTGATCTCTCTGCCTACTTGGATGACAGTGTCAAACATAAATGTTCAGTAAGTAAATATCATCCCACCATTATTCCTTTTACATTATTTAATAAACAAGCAAATAAAATAGTTGCATCTGTTTAAATAAAGATTATGTCCCAGCCTACCTTCCCTCTACTGTTAAGCCCCTTCAGATTTCTCTGAATTGTTCTGATTTGAGGTGAAGTCTATACTCTGATAGTATCCAACATTCTGTTTGGTCTTGTTCTATCTCAGATATAATCTTATTTCTCTTGTCTTCCAAACCATCAGTTTCTTTGATGCCCTGCCTTTCTTTCAGGTTCTTGGTAATTTTGTTTTGTTTGTTGTTATTGTTGACTGCTGTTGACCCCCGCTGTTGACTCTGCTTTTGTGATTCTACCTTTCGCTCAAACAATCCCCTCCCTAATCTTCATATTCCAGCTTAAATATTTTTGCCTCAGAGAGGTTTGTCTCTGCTTCTACAGATTCCATTACCATTTTCTGATACACACCTTTATAACAGTTGTTTTTTCTGTGGAGCAGTTATTGTAATTAATCGATTGCTTAATGATTATTAGTGAAAACTCCATCAGTTAACTAAAGGTGCATGGGTGCTAAGGTCTTCTGTCTTGTATTCCACCTAATGTTTAAATTGTAGCCAATACTCTTTATGTAATTTGCTGAGTGAATAGACGGAAGAACCTTCAAGTAGATGTTCTAAATAGCAGTTTCTAAGAAGCCATAAAGAAATATATAATTTGCATTGAAACAATATTATTAAAGTAGAGGATCTTTGTGGGTTTCGGGTTGAATACCTTGGGTGATAGTAACCTGAGTTTCTGTGTTAATAAAAGAAATGTTACAATATCAAAAGATCCATGGGTTTCTGCATAAGGTATCTACCAAGCACATGGCAATCCAGTCGCCTAAAAAAAAATTATCTTAACTTTTAAAGGGGAAACACAGCCAAGCTTTGCTAAATTCTTGATCCTTATATTAATAAGGCTTAGTGTGATTAAGAGAGAGGATTTTCAAGCTTATGTAGTCAGCTGGTTTTTCCTCAGCTGTAGGCGTTGCTGACTTAAGCAAGTCTGAGACATTATTTATCAATATTAAGTACAGAACTATTCAATTGCTAGTTCTTTATAATGCAATGTACATGTGTAACTGGAACCATTATTTATAATTGAAGCTGATTTTTTAGACATCCCATGCTAAATAGCTACATTGAGATGTAAATTATTCTGTAAAAAGTCAAGAGTTTAGAACATAAAGCAGAAATCCATACTATGTAAAGATTTTAGAATCTCAATTGCCAAGCTACTTACTGATCCACTAAAATGTCAGATAATGCATTTAGGCATTTTTATTACAATTTCCAAGGGAAATGACATTTGGTGGCTAGAAATAATTCCCTGGAAAATATATCTTTTAGGTTAGCACTGATTGAACTGATTAGGTTGATAATACTGTGAATTAAATTATAGGAGGAAGGAAAAAATGTCATTGCCAAATATTTCATCTAGAATCCCTATCTTCACATCCTTTGTTATGGTTCTGAGTTTTTGAGCATTTTTAGCTCTCTGCATCATGATCTCTCTGTAAGTATCATTTATTGTTACAAAATAGTTATTGCTATTGTAAAAAGAATGTAAAGGCATATTACCTAACAAATAGTAGATGAGTGGGTATACTTCTCACTCAATGTATATATAAACACTTCTTCAAAAAGAAAAAAAACTTTAGTGATGAAAACTGACTTTAAGTGTGACTTTCTTTAAAAAAATAATTGAAAGAAAGAAGATTATTTGTCACAGTTCTTCAACTTGTTTCTTCTTGCAAAAGGTAAAATCCAGAAATATTCCAAATTAATTTGATAATTGAGCTTATAAATTATATTGAGTTTCTACAGCACACCCACAAAACTTGCCATCCACCTAGAGGGGTAGATAGTGCCTCATATATATTATACATTTTCAGGTGTACTTATTAGTTATGTGAATTTCAAATGCAAAATCTACAGTAGTAACAGACTGTAAGACTGTTTCATACAGTCTGTATTAAATGATCACTAATCCATCCACAAAGGAGAAGGCTAAGTGCAATTGTTTGCAAGCTTGAAGACACAGAATCAGAAGGTAATTACAATTTCAGAGACAGATTAATAATGCAGTACAGCTTAGGTAGGCACTGTCTCCTGACTATTCTTTTGAATCATCTCACAGTAGCTCATGCTGGTAGCTTGCCAACAGACACAGTGTGTCTTGGCACCTTTATTTCTATTTTTTCTATAATGAATGATATCGTAAAAGTTGATCATATGATTCTAAAAGAGAAGAAAGAAGAGGAGGACGAGGAGAAGAAGGGCCGGGGGGTGGGGGGGAAGGCAACATGTTTTTAGCCTGACCAGTAGCTTTCAGAAGTCTTCGTGCTGTGAACTCAGCTCTACTTGCAGATGGATGAGTAGAATCACCAGGACAGGCAGGCATTGCTAAACACCTGACAAGTATACATTCTTTCCTGCTTTAGAATTTTATTTTGGGGAGGCAGCATTGTACCCAGTTAAAAATATCTTTCCCCCCATATTTTCATGTAGTTAGCTGTGGTCCTGGTACCAGTTCTAGCTTACCAGACTTGAGAGGGCAAATACTGAGTAGGGCTTCTGGGAAAGCTATTGATTTACTGACTAGAAGGGACTGACGAGGCTGACAGGAACTGTTTGTTCTTGGTTATGCCCCCATCTCTCCACTTCCTCACATCCCAGATTATCCTTGAGGTAGAGTAGTTGCATTGTGGTCTTAAGGATGAAAGCTACAAGTTAATGATACTCAAGCAAGATGCTTGATCTAGCTCAGATCTCTGGTGATTTTCTGAGCAAATTCTGATTATATATTCTGACTGCGTGTTATGTGAAAAATTAGCCTTTTTTTTTATTATTATACCACTGTGGTAACTTAACAAAATGCAGCCACTTTAAATCCTCATGGATGCAGATGTAGAAAATGGAAGAACCACAAGTATGCTATCATTTTGCAAAGGTCATCACTTATAAACAGACATGTATTCTGTCAAATGATAGAACAAACTTTGCAAGTTTGATTTAGTTCACTCAGGGAAAATCAGTAGCAGCTAAATGGGTCCTAGACATGTGAAATTACTAATGGGATAAGGTTTAGATAAAAGAGTGCATCAAAGAAGGCATTTTTATGCTATGACTCAAATGCCACATCTATATTGAAAAATTAGAAAAAGGAAGTTGGAATTTAGAACAAATTAGCTGCAGAATACTAAAAATCATCTTTGTACATATGTATCGTATGCATGAGCCAAAGGTGACTTTTGTCAGTTAAATAGCATAGTCAGAGGTTATGTATTGCCAGATTAAAGGCCACATTGGGGCGATAAGGATTAGCTCCAAAAGGTGATTTTTTAAAAAAAATTTTGTTTGCTTGTTTTGTCTTTTTTTGTCTGTTACTTTAAAATTTATGTGAATAAGATACGTAATTTAAAAGTCAGAAGGTTTTATACAAAAATCCAGATTTTTAAAATCTTCTCACAAAATATCAAAAGATGCAGCAACAGTAGCCCACTTTCCAGTAAAGTTCAACTGTAGCTAAGCAAATACTGAATGCTATTTTTAGTTTACTGTAATATCTTAAATGACCTATTCCTTTAAACTGTCTTCTGATTCTGGCTCTGGCTCACTAGACTGTTTTACTCATTTTTTTGGCCTATGAAAGAATGTGAAATTAAAATATTTAAATAGTATAATCTGCATAGTTTCACATTATCGTTAAAAATAGAGAAGCTTATTCAAATCTAATTTTAAGTGACAGCACAAAAATCTAATTAATTGAATAAATTAGATAATATTGGCAAGAATAATCCCCTCAATTTTTTTTTGTTGTTATTTTTTGCCTGTACTTCACAAAGTGCTATATAGAGCCTAGCTTTTTGTATTAGCATTTGAATACATCTCAAAATGTGAAATTCTGTAGCTGGTCCCAATAGAGATACCCATTATGTATGGAATCACAATTTACAAAATATTCATTAGCAAACTAAAAGGGGTCTCTTTACAGAAGTTTAGTACATAATAGTATGTGCTTGCTTTATGAATGTGTTCATGTGCTATTGGTTTTTTTGTTTCTAAGTAGTTAGGACCCTTTAAAGAAGCACTTGGAATTAGGTCCAAGATCTTTTTTTTTTTTTTAAGATTTTATTTATTTATCTGAGAGTAAGAGAAAGCATGAGCAAGGGGAGGGGAAGAGGGAGAGGAAGAAGCAGACTCTCCACTGAGTGGGGAGCCCTGACTTGGGACTGGATCCCAGGACCCTGAGATCATGACACAAGCCCAAATCAGACCCTTGTGACTGAGCCACCCAGGTGTACCTAGGTTCAAGATCTTTAATTAAAATATTCACCACATTGTGTATTGTTATCTTCTTACTCACCTGGGAAATTATTTTACTGTGGTTGAATCTGTACTTATCTTGCCAAGATTGAAAATGTTCTAACTGCAGTTTTAAGATGTTTTATACATTTATAATAATGTGTTACTAATACCTTTGATATGAATTGCTGTTATTCGTGTGTGTGGGAAAACATAAATGTTATGTCAGAA
Source organism: Lutra lutra (assembly GCF_902655055.1). Lineage (NCBI taxonomy): Eukaryota > Metazoa > Chordata > Mammalia > Carnivora > Mustelidae > Lutra > Lutra lutra. The sequence goes on along the minus strand of NC_062290.1, from coordinate 36,907,696 downwards.
AAAGCACATAAAAAACACCTAACTTAATATGTTGGAAGATCTAAGATAATATAATCTAATATATTATATTATATACATAATATAATAGATTGAAATATAATGATCCAATAAAACAGAATTTCAATGTAAAACAGTAGTGGATTTTCTGGAAAAACGAGACCAAATAAAATCTTTCACAATTAAAAAATACAAATATGGACCAAAGATAAAGTCCCCAGTCCTGTTTATCCTTTTCCCATTCATAAAACTTACACAGAATTACTCTCATTCCTTTGTTCTTTTTTCCTGTTTATTTTGTTATTCATCCAACATTACTTAATCTTTAGTAACATGAATCATAACATGTAACCCACGCATACAAGCATCATTCTGTGTTACATTTCAAATAGTGGTGCTACTATCATTGCACTTGTATTTTGTTGAATTCCAAAGTCCTTAGATGTTTATAGTTGAAGACAACATCTTGCTTGCTAAGTTATTGGGAATACTATATTATGATTTTTCTACTTTGTTAAATAATGGTCATCATAGATATTCTCCATGTAGTTCTAAGTTAATCCTTATCTGATGCCTTTTTCTCCTACTTTTGGAGTTGTCTTGAGTGAGTTTCCTAATAGTATTTAGTCAGATTTATCTCCAAAAGAAAGATATTAATTTGTACTTGAGATACAATCTCAAAATGAGATTTGCTTTGAAAATCTAAGTTATATTAAAACAGGGAGTGATAACAGTGTTCTAAAGTAATTTTAAAATATATATTACCATCATAAAGTCAAACTCCAAATACCGTTCAGCACTCTTTGTGTCTTGAACTGTCTCCTCCTTTCTTATAAATTTCAAAGTGGCTTATCTGTTATGGTGACAGTATCATAAAACTTAGGGAAATCCAAAGAGGAAAATATTAAGAAATGGATGCAATGTGAAGTTGCCCTGAGCAGGTATCAGCTCTGTAAATATACTTCTATAACCAGCATAAGCCACCATCAAAGAGCTGCACCATTCTCTAGGGATCAACCAGCTTGAGTGCAAAATTGGGAAAGCCTACAGATGGAAGGCTAATTCTTCTGTATAGTTCCATGGGGCCTATTGCCCCACTATTCCTGCAGAATAGTAAAGGGCTAATGAAACAAGGGATGTTATTTTTATCCACACAAATTGTTTGGATTACCTTGTGGGAAAGTTTAAGGAGAAATTTAATGTCAAACAAATATTATGATAGATTCAAACACTCTAAACCATGCATTAAAAAAGAATGCAAATACACTTGAGTATTTGTGATCCTGGGTACTAGATTTTGTGAATGTAAAATAAATTCCTCTGTTTCAGATTTAAGTTTAATTTGTATGCATGCTGCATATCAGGCTTCCGAAGTATGGAATCTATGATTGACCTTATTTAAAAAAACAAACAGTCTTGGGTTGAATTTAAAAAGCTTAAATGATAAAATTAACACAAACATAATCAAGGCATTCATTTTGGATGTCTCATATAAAAATGAATCATGATTATATATTTTCTTATCATGAAAATGAACTGCATGTGCATACATTTTAATGTCAGCTTGGTATTGGTCTTTTCTTTCCATACGTTTGCAAATCTTTTCTACCCATGTTACCTCTTACATTGTTCCCAGATGCATTTAAATGGAAATGGAGGGGGTGCCTGGGTGGCTCAGTCAGTTAAGTGTCCTACTTGATTTCTGCTCAGGTTATCATCTCAGGTTTATGAGATCGAATCCTGCAATGGGTTCCATGCACAGTGGGGAGTCTGCTTGGGATTCTCTCTCTCCCTCTGTACCCTTCCCTACCAGAGCTTGCTCTCTCTCTCTATCTTTTTCTCTCTCTCTCTCTCCTGTAAATAAATAGATAGATAGATAGATAGATAAATAAATAAATGGTAAGAGAGAAGAGTTAGGCTCTACAGGTTTGCTTAAAGTTTCTCAGAGTCCAGGAGAAATTTATGACCAGATCCCCAAATACCAGAGAAAGTCTATAATTTTGAAAGCGTTGGTATGATATTAAACTGTGTGTTTTGTGAAAAGAGAGATGAGTTGGAATTCAGTACACATATTTTAATCTTGCCTTAACCATTTACTTAAAATATTCTCTCAATCATGGACGGTGTCTTGGATATTGAGAAGTGTTGATCATAGTTGTTCTCTTGAAATTCTTCTCCCCTGGAGTAGGGGGAGGAGTAGGAATACATCTATCACTGTGTAGTGATGGTTCTTTTCCTACCTATCTCTCTCTTTCTCTAATCTATCTGTAAGTTCTCATTGTCATTATGCAAATTATTATCAAGTGTATATGTGTATGTGTGTATATATATAAACTTATTGTATAACATGATTAATTTATTTTAGCATCAAATTCTTTTCTAAATTTCAGAAATGCATTTTTTAAAGGTTTTATTTATTTATTTGAGAGAAAGAGACAGTAAGAGAGAGCATGAGGGTGGATGGGTCAGGGGAGAAACAGGCTCTCTGCTCAGCAGGGCTCAGTGGGGCTCAATCCATGGAATCCAAATCATGACCTGAGCCAAAAGTAGACATTTAACCAACTGAGCCACCCAGGTGCCCAGAAGTGCATTTTTATTTTTATTTTTATAAAGATTTATTTATTTTAAAGCAAGAAAGATAGTGAGAGAGAGAGAGAGAGAGAAAGCAAGCATGAACGGGGCTAGAGGCAAAAGGAGAGGGAGAGATAGAGAATTCTCAAACAGACTCCCCATTGAGTACGGAGACAGATGTGGAGCTTGACCCCATAACCCTGTGATCATTATCTGAGCTGAAGTCAAGAGTTGGATGCTTAACTGACTGACCCATCCTGGCTCTCCTAGAAATGCATTTTTAATTGCCTCCCAGTCCCCCCAGTAGAACATGACAACATCGAGTCAAAGCTTCTATGTCAAAATCTATAGTCATCATCTATCTCCCTGCCCAACAGTCCCTAATTCTTTCTTATTTACTTGCTCCTGCTATATTCCTGCTCACCAGACTCAAGATAAAGTCTTTTTATCTATACTTTCAATCTTACCCTACACATCTAGTAAGGTGACAATTCCTATTGATTCAGTTTCTAAAACCTTTGGAAATTTTGCTATTTTTATTCCAATTCCAATGTTAACCTTGTTGGGGACTCCTTTTCCTGTACTATTGTAAGAATTATTTATATGGTGTTTACATTTATAATGCCATTTCCTATGCAAATATACATTATATATTGAATATATTAATATCTCTATGAAATAATTATGATTATGACTCTCCCCTGTCCCATAACATTCTGAATTTCCCCATTATCTCAAGATTAAAATGCAAATTTTTAGGGTAATGCCAAACTTCCTTGCAACTTTATCTCTCACTTAAAAGCTTCTCTCTCCACCACTTTGTCTTCATCTCCTTTTATCAAATATCCACATATCAAAGACCACCACCTCCATGACGTTGGACAGAAAGCCACTGCAGTGAAAAACCATCTGTCTGATCTGAACCACCACATTTTGCCTATATCTTTCTTAAGGCATACACCTTAATGGCCCTTGCATAATTTATAAGTCTCTCTCTGCATAGAAAGAGAAATTATTATGGAAGTCCTCCAATGGGAGGTGTCAGCTTAGCTGAATTTTGAATGGTGAGTGGAATTCAATACAGAGAGACAATTGGTGAAAATAGATTGGAAACAGAGCAATACTTGCAATGCATCAGAGTGGCATGTCCTGAGGACCAGGACTAGATTTAAATGGTTTAAGTATTTGGATATGGTGGGAGGTTTGTGCAGGATTCTAATGCACTAGCTACACAGAGAGGGCTTTGTATCTCTTGATAAAAAATGTCAAATGAGGCTGGTTAAGAGATATTTGAAAGATTTTAAATTTTGAAATCCCATGATCAATGGATCAATGGTTGTATTTTGGAATAACCATCAATAGTTGTATTTTTGAACACCCATAGTAATGGCTGTGTAAAGTGAATGTGAACAAAATAGGAATTTAGGTTTATTTTTGTAATTAGGTATCACCCTTCTTCCCAGTTTCTCCACGTGTTGTACATTTCCATTTCCAGGTTGTCATTCTCTCTAGTCTTCAAATCTCTAATTATTAACTAAGAATAGTGCCTGGGAGATACAATCTAGGTTAGCCCTGTGAAGCTGTGTGTAAGCATCAGCATGTTTTCATGAATTGTATTGCTTAATGATAGATCTACCCTTAACTTAGCTTCAGAAGAAACTTCAAAATCTTGTCCCAGTCTTGAGTCCAGAAAGGTTTCATCTATGGATATCACAAACTGTATAACCTAGGAGTTATACAGGAGGTAGATATATAGGAGATATATAGGAGACAGTGAGAACGTGAGGACATGTATCCAATTATTTTTAACAGTCATGACATGGTTGTTTACCTTTAACTCCACGTGTCACTCAAGACCAGTGATGGACTAAAAGATAGGTCTATTTTTACTATATATATCTTTATAGTTACCTACAATGTTTTTATTCTTGTACAAAAAGCCATACAGATGACAAGAAATTCTATATTTCATAAAATTACATTCTCAGCCTCTCACATTTGCTCCTGAACTTTATCACAGAGACCACCAAATTCCTTTTCCCTAGGTCAGTGGAATTGCACCTTTGAATCCCAACCTTAGATGGTTTTCTTGGTTATTTCTAGTTTAATTTCATTTTTATTGTCTTGCTCTGACCTTTTTCTGTTGATAGTTTTGTCATGCTTTTTATATAAAGCACATATGTTTTAGAGAAAATATATAGATATATACTAGTATAAGAAGATATTAACTAGATACACAAATGTAGAAAATAAGAATGTTATCAGTCATTCTGTTCTGTATCAGGTAAAATATGTAGACAAGTCTCTTTTTAAAGTATTAGTTTATAAATTGCAAAACTTCTAACACCAAGTTGTTATAAAATACCTGGTTAGAGTTTCTGTCTTGAAATCCATTTCTAATTCAACAAAACCAGAAGGCAGCTATATATTCTACTTCATAATAGTTATAATCAATACCTCTGTATTCTTACAATGCTGAAATGCTATTTTAATTGTATATGTGCTTACTTTATCAAAAATAGAATCAATCTTTTGATTGATTTACAAAATAGCTTCCAATGGATGAGGAAGAGTGAATGACCCAAACATGCAGGAAAAAAAAAAAATGACTTTGCTTTTTTAACCAATGTTAGCACAGGAGTATGTAATGAAAAATCAATTATAACATAAAATCTCATAAAGGCATTCAAGTGTTCCCTCATCAAATGACGGTATAAAAACAAGTCTGACTACATAGACTCCAGTTATTTTTATTTCTTTTGAGTAAGAACAGCTGTCAGAGGTGTATAATAACAACGTACTAGATGAAGTTTTCTTATTGGTCACTGTGTGAAATATCCAAGTTAACAACTTCCAGAACCAGGTGTGTCTGTGGATGTGGGAGGTAGGAAGAGAGAAAAAAAGAAAGGTGGTAAATAAAAGTCTGTGACATCTCTCCCAGTGGCCTTTCCCGACAAAAGCTTTTTATTGTATCAGCATTACTGTGAGTAGTTAACAGGAAGGACAGGGAAACCCATTATGGTTAGCCTAGTTCCTATTATACTACAAACTGACCCTGTAATATTGTCTGAAGTGGATTCTGATTATATAAAGAACAATACAATGCAACTAATATTGGTCTGTGTGTGTGTGTAATAGATGCAAGTTCTATAGACTGAAATGAATTAATACCCTACTTCGGAGATAATGGAATGCATATTTTTTTCCAGTAGTTGCACAATAATTGTTGTAGTTGTGTTTAAAGAAGTTATAGCTAAGGGAGTAGATTGCAGTAAAAATATCTGATATATTTATGCATATTTATGTATCTTTTTTAGTTAAGGTGGTATTGTGTTTTCTTTTTCTTTTTTTTTTTTAAAGATTTTTATTTATTTATTTGAGAGAGAGACAGTGAGAGAGAGCATGAGCAAGGAGAAGATCAGAGGGAGAAGCAGACTCCCCATGGAGCTGGGAGCCCGATGTGGGACTCGATCCCGGGACCCCGGGATCATGACCTGAGCCGAAGGCAGTCGTCCAACCAACTGAGCCACCCAGGCGTCCCGTGTTTTCTTTTTCATGTGATCCCCACAAGAAGTATCTACCACACAATAGGCATTCAATAAGTAGTTGACAAATAAACAAATGGATGAAGGATGGAATGAGTAGTCAAATAACCCAAAGAGATAGTCAATGTAATTGTAAATCTTGATTTTGAAGATAAGAAAAGTGAGTTTAGAGCAAGATGAGGTTTTATGAAGTTTATGTGCAAAATGAGTAGCAAGGCCAAAAATAATGTTTAGGTCTCCTTTCCCATAGCATATTGCATTTATGTTTAGATTTTCACCAATTTGTATAACTTCCATTTATCATTCAGGTGCACATAATTATGATCTTCTTTAGTTTTTTCATAATCAGTATGAAAATTGGCCTTGAGCTTGGAAGAAGACACTGTGAAAGCTAAGTATTTTCCCTCCAAGTTAGAATATTAAGAAGGGAAACGTCAAGGCAGTTTAAGGAAAACCAGCACCTCGCACTAGGGTAGAGGGGGGAAGGCTAAGGGTAGCACACCAAATATAAAATCTAACAACACTATCTACATAAAGCATAAGCAAAGTAAAAGGGAAAAAAATGCTCAGCATAAGTATACGAAATTTTGAATATCCAAAATTGGCTCTTGCACCCACTTTTATGGGAAAGGGGCCAAATGGAGTTTGCAGTCAAAAATGGTTCCCATTTACCACACATGCTTCTTCTGTGACAAAGAGCGATTTGATAATGTAGGTACAGCAGGTGACTAGGAGCAGCAGCTTGTTCTCAAGGCTATTTTGGAGGCAGGTGTCCTCTGCTTAGAATAACAATGTATTAATGGAAAACCATCTTCGCAATCTTTTGTGTTTAAAAATCACTCAGACTTGTCAAACTTCCAGTACCTTGTTTGAAGACAATGTTACAAGGCTGTCTGTTCAGGAATGAATAAATACTCTAAAGGCTTATTGACAAATGGAAGACAATGAAACTTCAGCCAAAAGCTTTAGAATCCATTGGGAATTATGGAAACATTTTTCTCCAAACATTGGGGAAAGATCCAAACCTCCATTATTCCTCTCCTTTTAATACAACCACACTCCCCCCCCTTTTTAAATTCTCAGTGAACATACTATTTCTCTTTTGTTTGCCATAGAAATATTACTTTCCTCAAAATCATGTTTTCTTAACCTACAATTTATCTGAATTTTTTTTGAATCTTCAATACACATTGTTAAAGTAGGCATGACTGATAATGATAATGGTAGACTATGTATTTTTTTTTCTTTTGATATGCCTCTGTACTTCCGAAATCATGTTTAATACTTTCTATCTGTTATTAGGAATTGGGAGAAGGTATATACATGTCTTGATATTTCTTTACACATTAGTATTTTCCTTTGACTGTTTTTTCTCTTGAGTACTATATACATTTTTTATCATAGATTCTTGAGTTTAACCCTGAAACAAAAATGAAGGTTCTAGTGTGGGTTTTATGGATTTCCACTATTCTTGCTTGTTTTTAAGTCTCTATACCAACCTCTTGTGTATCCAAAAAGAGAATAATGTGTTAGTGAAACACCATTTAATAATTGTGAAGAATTCCTAGTTTGTCATACCCCAAAGGATCTCTAGTTACTTCAATAAGTATTCTACTCTTGACATACTATTTCATTAAAAGTTTTATGTCATGCTGCATTTTTTGGAACAAAAGAAAGGTAGCAAATCAATGATATCCAGTGTTAAGGTATTAACACAACTCCAAAAATGTTATCAAATATTACTTTAGCCTGCAAAATTGTACTATTTTTAGCTTAGGTTTCTCCTTTTCATTAAAAAGCTACTCTGTTTTGGGGTGCCTTGGTGACTCAGTAGATTGAGTCTGTCTTTGGTTCAGGTCATTATCCCAGGGTCCTGGGAGGAGCCCCATGTGGGGCTCTCTGCTCAGGGGGAAGTCTGCTTCTCTCTCTCCCTCTGTCCCTTCTCCTTGCCTGTGTGCTCTTTCTGTCTCACTTTCTCTCTCTCTCTCTCAAATAAATAACCAAAATCTCTAAAAAAATAAAATAAGATCTATTCTGTGTCCTTTATTTTGTGGTGAAAATTAATAGTGAACATATATATAGATATAGGTATCAAGACTAAAATATTGACTAAATATCTTAAAAGTAAAATAATAAAATTTTAGACCCAGCTATTCTTTTAGGATTTTTTCCAATAGTCAGTATTAATGTACTCTCACAAATATGCAGTCTTGAAGTATATTTAATGCAACATTGTTTATAGTAGCAAAACAATTAGAAACAGTGTATCATCCATTGACAGAAGCCTGCTTTAATCAATTCTACTACATTTGTGTAATGAAACACAATACACAACTTAAAAAGCATGATAGAGATTAACCGCTTGTATTTGCTATAAAATTTTAGTATTTTATGACCAAAACTAAGAAGATAGAAAAATTGATAAGTAACAGCACAATTAGAATTAGAATGCTAAGACAAGAAGAGTAGCCACTGCAGAAGCTGGTCTGCTGAGTTCCTTTAGATATATACATGTATCACAAACTAATTCTACAGGCACCATAATACTTACAACATGTGAATTCAAATGGAGAGGTAATATTTTTAGACTCTGGATGATGTAAGGGACAAAAGATAAGCTCATAGAAAATTTCTAAGCAATTAAAAATTCCTGTATTTCAATTATTAGTAATTTTTATTGAGAAAAAATGTTACAAGTATGTTTAATCTCTAGTTATTAGAAGTTGCTTTATTTTCTACAGATTAGTTCACATATGTGAAAATCCTTATTCTGAGTGATGACAGGAAAATCTATAGGAAAGACTATTTATCCAAATTACAAACCATATATCAGCATCACAGTGCTTAACTTTCATCAATGGGTTTTATTTTCTTGAGTCTTTTATATGATTCTGTTTATCAGAAAATAAACCAGCTATTGGTAGAGACTATAATGATGAGATGAAAACATTTATACTTGTAAATTTAAAATGTTAAGTAGTGTTAAGGTTATAGACACTATACATGATGAGTAGTGCAGTGGCTGGAATATTGTCCCTTCAATTTATATTATAAAATGAACACATAAGGGCACCTGGATGGCTCAGTCAACTAAGTGTCTGACTCTTGATTTTGGCTCAGGTCATGATCTTGCAGTGTGGGATGGAGTGCCATGTGACACTTAATGCTCAGCGCGGTATCTACTTGTCTTTCTCCCTCTGTTCCTCCCTTGCTCACACACACACTCTCTCTCTCTCTCAAATATATAAATTAATTAAATATTTTTTAAAAGAACAAATAATGAGTTAGATTAGAAATGTACCAATTTTTCCAGGGAAAAGGGAATGGAGGCTAGGCTGTCAATATTTGATAATCAGGTCCTTGACTGTATAGTAAATTTAATGGGAAAACGTGTCAATTAGGGATAGAGAAAAATTATGGTAGTGCAAACACAAGAAATGTCCACTGCAGCATGTTCGCGCCAACCTGTTTGCAAATATTATCTGCTTGAGGGTTTTCTCAGTTCTGGATGTCAGTTTTCATCTATCAAAACTAGCTACTATTACCTGTAATGATTCTAGGACTATTGAGTAAACTTCTGATGACCTACCTAACCAGGTCTCTAATCCCAGGGTGAGAATACCCTATTCTGGGTAATGTAGGGTCTATTTAGCAGTTATAATATGAAATTTACTTTTTTCAAGCAAACACCTTAACTTCACTATAAGTCTTACACACATATTTCTCGGGAGATCTCTTTATTTAATGTCTTTTTCTTTAACAAAATTTAAGGATTGCAATTTCTAGAGATGGTAGTTTTCTTTTTGGTTTTGTTTTTGTTTTTTATTCCATAATCACACAGCTTTTTTGTGAGATAGCTGAAATTAGCATTCTGGTGCCCTCCCTCTCAGGAAAGTTCTTTGTTGTGTCCATTCTGGTGTCCAAAGCAGACTGTTTTCAGATTTCTGTAATTACAACTCATGAATCAGAAAAATAGGCAATAGTCTAAAATATTCCACAGTTAATAGTTTCTCAACAATTATCTATTGTTAATGACTATAATGAAAGGCATTCTACCCAAGTTTTGCAATATTACTATATAAGAATCATTGTAATAATAAACTATAAACTGTTAGTAATAATAAATATTAAAACAATAAACCATAAAATTATAATGGCCAAGGTTTATCAAACATTTGCAATGTATCTTGGCACTCTGTAATGTCATTGTATACATTAATTAATTTAATTTCCTTAATATAATGAAGTAAAATCTGTTTAATCTTAAGTTTACAGAAGAAACTAAGCCTTTAGAAAGTTTTGTGTACTTTCTAACCAATGAAGAGGACAGAAATGATTGAAATATTTCTTTGCCTTCAAGAAACCTCTGCTCTATCTTTACAGCTCTAATATGCAAAATTATATAATGCAAGTAAGAAAATAAATATCACAGACGTAGTAAAAATGCTTTGCAATAACAATAATATAACACATCATTATATTTGTTCAATATATGGTATCTCTTTCAGACTATGCTAACATATTTTTTTCATTGTTTTCTTTCTTTGAAAGGGGTATCAAATACATGGGAAATGAGTCTACCTTGGGTTTTATCTAAATCTTTAAATTTTATTTATTATATGATAACAAAAACTAAATATTGTTTTCTGAAAATTATGGCAATTGACTGAAAAATATAAAGTGGACGAATGCATAGGCGGAGGGCAGAGATGCATTTAAAAATCCAGGTTGTAAAAACTCTCTTTGATCTTAACTGTAATATATCCCTTTACTGTTATTGAAAATTGAATGTTTGCCTTGGCAAGGAACATATCTTTACTATAACTGGAACCAGTGGAACTCTAATTTGGCAAATAGCCTTCCTTATTGAATAATGGATCCTTTAGAATATATTGCTATTGGAACCTATAATGTGTTCCTAAGTTTAACTTTTCAGGAGAGGTAAGCTGATTTCTATTCTAGGGCACAGCAGTCACTTTTCCTTTCAGAATAAAAATCTATTAAGAATTATCATTCACAGGGCACCTGAGTGGCTCAGTGGGTTAAGCCTCTGCCCTCAGCTCAGGTCATGATGCCAGGGTCCTGGGATCGAGCCCCTCATCCAGCTCCCTGTTCTGCGGGAAGCCTGCTTCTCCCTCTCCCACTCCCTTTGTTTGTGTTTCCTCTCTCACTGTGTTTCTCTCTGTCAAATAAATAAATAAAATCTTTTAAAAAATCTTATCTTTCACAAAAATAGTTATTTGATTTAGTAAAGATAAAAGTATTTTTACGATAGGTTTTTAATGCTTTACTTTTTCTTTTAAATAAAGGAACCCCAAAACTAAAGAGCCACCTGTTACTTTAGGAAGCATCTTTTCTGCCTGGTGTTTCAGATCATTGCGTTCATTCATGCATATGTTCTTTAGTCCTCCTTGCCTTGCTTGGAACTGTGTCAGGAAATGGAAACTATACCACTTGAGCTTTTTAATATGAAGGATGTCTTAGAAATGCCAAATTTCCACATTGGAAATGTTTCCAAATCATTGAAGTAAAACCATTACAACCAGAAGTAAATATTCACACAGATTTTATCATACCAACATTCCTATGCTACTTTCCCTTAGCTCTGATTAAATAGCTGAATTGAAAATCTTGGTTTCACCCTCAGCACACAGCCAAAGTTAGCTGCACTCCTCCATATGAATCTGATTTGTTGATTGACATATTGATTATTGATTCATTTATTTATTTAATTTGAATTTATTTTGGATTTTACATTGACAACTTACATATTGTTAGAGAAACACAGTTTGTAGAGGTGGGCCATCTCCAAATTTTAAGCATGAATATGACTCAAGGTCACCCTGGTAACTCACTTTTCTTGTTGGAACGAAATGCTCAGTGGAAAGGAAACTAAGCCCAGGTTGAGTATGCTTGCCTGATCCTGTTTTTTTGTTGGAATAACAAGGCAATGAAAAGAACATTGTTTACATCATCTATGACTCACACACTGAGTATGTAAGGGAGTATGTAAAACTTAAAACTAAAGAAAAAACTTTAGGTACATCTTTCTGGAATTTACTTTCCTTTACATCACTCAAATATTTAGGGGAAATGATGCTATAGATAGTCCCACAAATTAAAATAATAAGAAGAAATAAAATAATTTTTCTCTTGCAGACTCTCTTGAGTTGGACCCCAGATATTGCAGAGACTCATATTCACCATACTTAATTATTAGGAGTCTATCGGTCAAAAAGTTTGGGTAGCATTGATCTCAGTGGATAAGCATTCTTATCATAATCTAGCTAATGGAGGATGGGGGAATATTGTAAGAATAATTAATAGAAATAAAATGGGTAAATTTGGTGCATGAGAGATCAACAACACTTAGGAAGAAAGAAACAATCCAAAAAAGGTCAAACACCACAATATTAATGTTCTGATACTGCGGAAGCAAAGTAACTGAAGACTATGCTTGGGTTTTGATATACTAAACTGAATTCTAGAGATGCTGACCTGCTTCTGTTTCACTCCTAGATACCTGGGCTGGTGCCCCTTCCTGTGCTAACAATATTATTTTAGTTGAGTAATTTAAAGAATCATGAAGTGATTTTCAAACAGTAAGGAAAAATTTGGGGAAAAATAATATCGGTTTGTCTACAAATGAAGCAAATTGAGTGTGTATACACATCATCTACATAATGCATGAATTTATTGTTTTTCTCCCACCTGTGGTCCAAATTCGGTGGAGAAAATCAGTCACATACTTGTGTATTTATGTTGCCGTGAGGGTCTATCCTTTATAATCCCAGCCCTTACAAGTCTTAGACTAAAATGCTGCAAAGTGTTCTGTTGGTCCACATGAACAGTTAGTCTGCACTCTGGCCAAGGAGCTCAGGGGCACAGAACAGTGTCAAGAGAGATGTTATCAATGCCCAAGGATTTCCTAAGCATATTCTGTTTATTAATTTTGGTAATGTAAACATCACAAATCCAACCTATATATCTCAGGCTTATCTTAGACATACTTATAAAACAAAACAAAGCAAAAAGACCCAAATAATGTGTCTAACCATAACTGAGGGTTGGCATAAGAAATTAAAGTAGATATAATCCCTCTGTCATTACAAAAGATAATTTCCATTATGATATTCAATGTTCTTTATATACAGACACTATGTAAAAATATACACATGTTTTTAGATGAATTGAATAGTTTCATATGTCTAGATGATCCAAACTACCATGTAAGAAATTATCTTTTCTGTTTTGTTTTGCCTGGTAGGATGCTCAGTGCTAAATGTGGTTTCAAATCTTGTAACCTGATCAATCAATTTAGGGTTATGCTGTTCTTTTTACCTTATTTTTATGTCTTAGCTAGCATACTTTGTTTGCCTCTGTCTTGGGTCTTCTTTTACATTGCTTTTATTGTAAATCATCTTATATCCTTCTTGAAAATATATGGATTAAAAATAAAACAACTTAAAATAAGATCAAGGATGCAAGATGATAGAGCATTATATTCAATCAATAAACTTTATTGATCATCCCCTATTTGAAAGGCACTGCAAGAGAATAAGGATATCATGATGAATAAGAGATCATCTCTGACCCTGAAGAAGTATATCCAGTTGTGTTTAGTTGTATTTATAAAACGAAATCCGGTTTTCTATGCCAGCATAACAAAGCACCACACCACACATTTCCTGGCTTAAAACAACACAGATTTGTCATCTTACTGTTCTGTAGGTCCGTGTGTCAGCTTAACTAGTTACTTTCCTTGGGTCTCATAAGGCAGATGTCAAGGCATTTGCCTGTCTAGGCTCCCATCTAAAAACTATTGGGGGGCGCCTGGGTGGCTCAGTGGGTTAAGCCGCTGCCTTCGGCTCAGGTCATGATCTCAGGGTCCTGGGATCGAGTCCCGCATCGGGCTCTCTGCTCAGCAAGAAGCCTGCTTCCCTCTCTCTCTCTGCTTGTCTCTCTGTCTACTTGTGATCTCTCTCTGTCAAATAAATAAATAAAATCTTTAAAAAAAAAAATAAAAAATAAAAACTATTGGGGAGAATCGTCTTTCAAGCTCATTCAGGTTTTTGGCAGAATGAAATTCCTTGGGGCTTTAGGCCTGGGGCCTTCACTAACTGTTAGCTAATACCCAGAGACTTTTCTTAGCACCTAAGGGACATCTGCAGTCTTGCTTGCATAGCTCCCTCATCTCCAAAACAGTAAAAGTGCATAAAACTTCTTACTCTTTGACTTTTCTTTCTGCTTCAGCCAAAGAAAGTTCTGTTTGGGGCCTTATGTGATTAGATTGGGCCTGTCCAGGTGAGGATAATATAGGACAATCTTCATATCCTATAGTCCATAACTTTAATCACTTCTACAAAATCCCTTCTGCCTTTCTCCACAACCTCTCTAGAAAACAGTGTGGAGATTCCTTAAGAAATTAAAAATAGAGCTACTGTATGACCCTAATTGCACTACTGGGTATTTACCCCAAGGATACAGATGTAGTGAACAGAAGGGCCATCTGTACCCCAATGTTCATAGCAGCAATGGCCATGGTCACCAAACTGTGGAAAGAACCAAGATGCCCTTCAAGGGACGAATGGATAAGGAAGATGTGGTCCATATCCACTATGGATTATTATGCCTCCATCAGAAAGGATGAATACCCAACTTTTGTAGCAACATGGATGGGACTGGAAGAGATTATGCTGAGTGAAATAAGTCAAGCAGAGTCAATTATCATATGGTTTCACTTATTTGTGGAGCATAACAAATAACATAGAGGACATGGGGAGATGGAGAGGAGAAGGGACTTGGGGGAAATTGGAGGAGGAGATGAACTATGAGAGACTGTGGACTCTGAGAAACAAACTGAGGGTTTTGTAGATTAAAAAATTATTTTACACTGTGGTAACAATTACAATGTTGTCCACTTGTATTTTAATCTTCAATAGTTTTTACTTTTTTTGTTTTAAAATTACTTTAAAAATAACATTGATTTTCATTTCTGCACGTTTAAGAGCTGAAAAACTGAAAAGCCAACAACTCTTCTCAAGTTCTTAAGGCAAGGGAGGACTCAAGGCAAATGGCTGTCCCCAAGACTGGAAAGCAATGGGCAAATTCAGGGAGTCACAACTTATCCGAGCAGGGACTCAAGAGCAGAACAGATATCTCCGTAGGAATGAATAGGGTGGGAAACCTCCAGAAGCTTGACTAGGTTCCCATAGTAAATATGGAGAAAAACTGTCTCCTGCTTCCAGCAAGGGGAGGAGGAAAGCAACCATTTTGAAAACAAAACTGAGGGTTTTGGAAGGCGGGGTGGGGGAATGGGTGAGCCTGGTGGTTCGTATTAAGGAGGGCACCTATTGCATGGAGCACTGGGTATGGTGCATAAACAATGAATCTTGGAACACTGAAAAAATAAAATTAATTTTAAAAAAGACCTTAAAAACTGAAAAAAAAAGTCCCTTATGCCATGTAAAGTAGCATATTTACAGGACTCAGGAATTAGAGTAGGGATATGATTCTGCCTACTATAAATACTATAAGGGAAAGGAGTGTGATGTAAACAAGTTCTTCAATAAAATTATCTGAATGCTATGTAATCACACAGAAAGGAATAACTATAATTGATCAACACAGGAGAAATTCAGAAGTAAAACTCAGAAAATAAAAACAAATAATCAAAATAGATTAAAGAGGCAATTCAGTTTTATCCACATACAACATTATTTATCATAAAAAAATGGATGGTTAAATTTCTATTATTCCTGGAAATGATGCAGGATGACACAAACATTTCCTGTTTTGTGATAAAACTAAGAGAAAACATCTCTTAGTCAAACTGGTAGAGCTGGGCTAGTTTTCCGGCTCATCACAAATACTTAAGCAACTATTTCTTCTGTAGCTGATTTCCTTTGTAATTTCTCTGTTGATAAAAATTCATTTCTCAATGAATTTGGAAGTCACTTATAGCTTGGGTGAAAGTATGACTTACATGTTGTCACTCACAATCCTTTATAGCAAAAGAATTAATTTATATCTGTAACTATATAAGTGAAGGGTATTTGAAATATTCAAATATCCAAAATTGCTTAATATTCTGTTTTCAGGGAAAACCAGCTCATGGCTGGAGATATATATATATATATCACATTTTATATATATTTATATAAAATATTTTATATATATTTATATAAAATATTTATATAAAATACACTGTATTTTAAAAGATTAAAAAGGATAACCCAGAAACCCATACAAGAATACTTCATAAATACCTGTCACTAAGGTAATAGATTCATACAATGTCTTTTTAAAGATTTTTTTTTCTTTTTAAAGATTTTTAACAATGATTGAAGACTTTTAACAAGATACTTATAAAGACTTTCAATAATTAAATGAATGTTCCTCTTTTCCCAGTATATTAAATAATCATAAATTAATCAAGTAAAATTCACCTAACTCAAATGTCTTACATCTTTTCATTGATATTTTATTTATTCTTTTTTTTTTTAGATTTTTTTTATTTATTTATTTGACAGAGAGAGAGCACAAGCAGGCAGAGAGGCAGGCAGAGAGAGAGGAGGAGGAAGCAGGCCCCCTGCCGAGCAGAGAGCCCGATGCGGGGCTCGATCCCAGGACCCTGAGATCATGACCTGAGCCGAAGGCAGCGGCTTAACCCACTGAGCCACCCAGGCACCCCGATATTTTATTTATTCTTAATGAAGATAAATAGATGAAAAATCGTTATGTAAACTCACATGATGATGCAAAAACTATTGTCTATTATTGCTTTTTCATTTAGGATTAGTGAATACAAACAGAATTTATTATTTATGATATACATATTAAAGATAGTTGGTAAAGTACAATGAAAATAGCATTGGGCTTAAATTAGAAGACAGGAATTAAAATCCATCTCATACCTGATACATTTTAACTCTATAATTTACCTCTTAAACAATCTGAGCACATTTCTCTATCCCTATAAAAGAGGGGTTTAGATTAAACAAACTCTAAAGTCTTTTCACACTATAAATATTTAGAATATTAAAATATAGGTAATGAGATATCCAGGAAATATATGTATAAAATAAAGACAAATTAATATCTAAAGCCTTTTTTAAGACTTCAACTATCTCTCAGTTAAAAGTGTGAATGTTTTCCAGAAAACAGTGCTTTTAGGTTGGCTTGATTTACAGTCATTTTCCAAAATGGGAAATGCAGCACATAAAGTAATTGTTTTTAATGGTTATTGTACTTTAGCTTGTAACCACCTGATAATGTGACTTTTTCTGCCTATCTTCCTGCTTCTTTCAAATTAGATGCTTTATCTTAATGGGATTTTTTTTCTTCCCGTGTTTTCAGTAGATGAACATCTCTCTGTATTTATAACCACTGAACATCATCAAATTCATTTGAGGGTTAGCCTGCCTGATATCTCTCTCTTTCTAGATAACACGGGGAAACAGGAAAAGCAAAAACAAAAACACCTAAACAAAAACAAAAAAAAAGACAACATTGTTCGGGATGCGTTTACTGAATTATTCAGTATAAAAAATGAAGTTGGCCAATTTACTATCAAGGCACCAAATTCTGGTAAAATGTTTCACATATTTTGTAAAAGTTTTGAGAGTTTTATGGGTTTTTGTATACTCATCATTGTTGGTACATATGATACAATGTGTCATAAGTAATGAAAAATGAGTGAGAATCCATCACTTTTTAAATTGTGGGTTTACAGAATGAAGGTCACTGGAGCAATCACAGTAAGAATGGTGAAAAAAAATTCATCACAATATTGATTCCATATCAATTAGTCCTGAATTAGTCCTGACTGAATTAGTCCTAAGGTCTACCTAACTCCACATCTCACCTTGGTGTCTCTGTAAGAGTCATCAGCAGTCACCCTGGAGATGTGTGGCTGTTCTCACTACCAAAAGGAGCTAGAGACATACTTCAAAATATTGTGAAGTATCATAACTTATCAGAGAATTTTTCTAAATTTGTGAAAATTAATACATAGCCCTTCAGCATATACTAGCTTTCAGGAAAGGAGATTGGTAAAGTTGTTGGCTTATGATAGAGCACTTCCTTTCATTTT
Organism: Lutra lutra; assembly: GCF_902655055.1. Taxonomy (NCBI): domain Eukaryota; kingdom Metazoa; phylum Chordata; class Mammalia; order Carnivora; family Mustelidae; genus Lutra; species Lutra lutra. The sequence continues at coordinate 36,889,489 of NC_062290.1, read as the reverse complement.
AATGTTAGATTTTGTAAAACCTCAAGGAGTGTCCTCAATTTAATGATGAAGCAAATGTGAATAAATAAAATTTATGTAACATTATTTAATATTTTTCAGGCTCAACTTCTTTTAAGCTTTTTGTTTTTTTCTCTCTGAAGTGCTTAAGCTAAGTCTCATGTCAAATCTAGATCCTTCCGCAAAATTTTGAATTTTCTATATCTTGAAACAATTACCATTTTTAGTATTTTTTAATTGGAATGTAGAGGACAAATCTTTAGTTTTAGTCTAGGGAAAATAAAGCCATTTTTTACAAGATAAAGAAATGGTATTGTTTATTTTTCTTTTTGCAATAGCTCCTATAAGGGATCCCCAACATTTTGTTGAATTTTTAGTTTGTGATATTTCATTTTGATGTGGAAGGAGTAAACACCTAATTTGAGAACAGAGATGTCAGATATGGAATCCCATGTCAGCCACTCTCTGTGTGATCATGAGATCTATAATATGCTTTCCCAGATGTCTTAGTTGGTTCAGGCTGCTATAACAAAAATCGCTTCAGACTAGGTGGCTTAAATAACAAACATTTATTTCTCACAGTTCTAGAGACTAGAGGTCTGAGATCAGGGTGCTCGTGTGATTGGGGTCTTTCTTGATAAGGGCTGCCTTCCTGTTTTACAGACAGCTGCCTTCTTTCTGCCTTTACATTGGCAGGGAGCAAGATAATCTCTCTCACATTTCTTCTTTTAAGTACACTAATCTCATTCATGAGGACTCTACCTTCATGACCCGATTACCTCTGGAAGGCCCCACCTTTTAATAGCAATGTGTACATTCTGAGGGGGCACAAGCATTCTTTCCATAGCAATAGGGTTCTTATTCTTATTAGCTTTATATTTTAATTTGTGTGTCTCATTCATGAGAAATAATCCATTCAGTCAACAAACGTTAAAAGAACATTTTAATATCAGCAAGAACATCTAGAATACAAAGGTGGGTAGTGCTGGCCACTACCTGGATAGCCACTTATTCTTTCATGTAGCAATTAATGTGAATTAATTTATATATATATGCATAGTAGCTTCATTTAGTGTTCCTTAGTCATGTAACATTAAATAGTAAATAGATACTTCTCCAAAGAAGACATACAAATGGCTAGCAGACACATGAAAAAAAAATGTTCAACATCATTAGCTATCAGGGAAATTCAAATCAAAACCACACTGAGATACCACCTTACACCAGTTACAATGCCAAAAATTAGCAAGGCAAGAAACAACAAATGTTGACAAGGATATGGAAAAAGGGGAACCCTCTCACATTGTTGGTGGGAATGCAAACTGGTGCAGCCACTCTAGAAAACAGTGTAACGTTTCCTCAAAAACTTAATAATGGAGCTACCCTATGACCCAGCAATTATACTACTGGGCATTTACTCCAAAGATACAGATGTAGTGAACAAAAGGGGCTCATGCACCCCAATGTTGACAGCAGCAATGTCCGCGATAGCCAAACTCTAGAAGGAGCTGAGATGCCCTTCAACAGATGAACAGATAAAGAAGATGTGGTTCATATATACAATTACTCAATACAATTACTCAATTACTCAACTATCAGGAAGGATGAATACCCACGATTTGCATCAACATAGATGGAACTAAAGGAGATTAAGCTAAGTGAAATAAGTCAATCAGAGAAAGACAATTACATGGTTTCCATATGTGGAACAGAAGGAATAGCATGGAGGACAATAAGGGAGGGGAGGGAAAACTGAATGGGAAGAAATCAGAGGAGACAAACCATGAGAGACTATGGACTCCAGGAAACAAACTGGTTACAGAGGAGAGGGGTGTGGGGGCATGGGGTAGCCAGGTGATGGGTATTAAGGAGGACATGTGTTGTGAAAAGCACTGGGTGTTATATGCAACTAATGAATCACTGAACACTACATCAAACACTAATGATGTACTGAATGGTGGCTAACTTAGCATAATAAAAAATAAAAAATAATAATAAATAGATAAATAAATAAATGCCTATGTATTTTGGATATTGAGGACCAACAGAAACAAAAGAATTTTATGGAGTTTATATCCATGGAGAGATAACCAAAAAGTTAAATAAATATATGTATAATGTCAGGTGGATTAAAAAAAGACAATAAAAGTAATACTTTACATATTACTCTAGATTTCATAAGATTTTGCTGGCTAGAAGCCAGCCCTAATTAAAACAAAATTTTTGAAAGTGAGTTTCTCCCTTATATTATATGTTATCTATGGGCCATTGTGGGTCAGCTTCAGCTCTGGGCTTGTATCCTCATTGTGGGATTTAGGCTACACAGATTGTATGGGGTTTATGACCAGTTTTGGAGATTTGGGCTTTTATTTAAAGAGGGGAAGACATTCGAAGGTTTTGAACAAAGGAATGGTATAATACACTGTGTATTTTTTTTTAAAGATTTTATTCATTTATGTGAAAGAGAGAATGAGAAAAAGAGAAAGCATGAGAGGGGTGAGGTTCAGAGGGAGAAACAGACTCCCCACTGAGCAGGGAGCCCAATTCAGGACTCTGTCCCCAGACTCCAGGATCAGAACCTGAGTGAAAGCAGTCACTTAACGAACTGAGCCACCAAGTGGCTCTCTCTGTATTTTTAGAAAGCTCTCTCTGTTTCCTATGTAGCAAGGGTACTATCAGGAAGAACTGTTGAAGCTAACAGTAGAGTGTAGATGAAAAAAAAAAGTAGTTTGTACTAGTATAGTAGCACTTAATGAGGGAAGAGACAAGTGGCCTGGTTTTAGAGAAATTGAAGGCAGATCTGAAAGATGAGCTGGTAGATTTGTATGTGAGGGTGAGACAAAAATGCATTAAAGATGGTTCTGGAGTATCTTTCACTTGAGCAATTGAAAATATGGTGGTGCCTTTTATTGAGATAGCTCTTAATATTACTTATATAAAATTGTGATAAGTGATTTATTCCCCCCCACCCCGGGCTGTGATCAATACCTTTGAATTTCTGACAACAAAAGCACTAAATTACTTAAATTAGAAGTTACTGTAAAGTTACATGTGAATGGAAGCTTAGGATAGGATCCAGCAAAGTCAATTAAAATGATAACCCATTGAACAAATATTTACTAGAGAAAACAATCAACAAAGCCACTTAGATAATACACATGTGCACCTCACAGTGTTGTTACTAAGCACTCCAGGATGGATTAACTTAATGGCTCGTTTCAATCTCTTCACCTGAATTAGTTTCTTATGGCTGCTACACTAAATTAGCACAAATTTGGTGGCTTAAAGCAAAACAAAATTATCCTTTTATGGTTCTAGGGGCAGAAGTTTGAAATCAATTTCACTGGAAGAAATGAATGAATCTGCAAGGCCCACCTTCCCTCCTGATATATTAGAGGAGAATTTGTTTCCTTGCTATTTCAATATTCTAGAGCTGCATTCCTTGGCTCATGGCATCTTCCTCCATTTCAAAGCCAATAGTGCAACATCTTCAATCTCTCTCTTCTTGCATCATCTTACGTTCCCCTCTCTGCGGTAAAATCTCCTTCTGCCTCCCTCTTTTAAAGAAATTTGTGATTAGGGACGCCTGGCTGGCTCAGTTGGTTGGACGACTGCCTTCGGCTCAGGTCATGATCCTGGGAGTCCCGGGATCGAGTCCCGCATGGGGCTCCCGGCTCCATGGGGAGTCTGCTTCTCTCTCTGACCTTCTCCTCGCTCATGCTCTCTCTCACTGTCTCTCTCTCAAATAAATAAATAAAATCTTAAAAAAAAAAAAAAGAAATTTGTGATTACATTTAGGGTCCAATTGAGATAATCAGGATCATTCATCCATTTCAATTTCCTCCATTTTCTCCCATTTACAAAGTTTCTTTTCCCATATAAAAGGTAACAATCAGAGATTGCAGGCAATGAGGCCGTTAAGATCTTCTAGAGCCATCACTCAGCCTACCACACAATCTCTACTTGCCTTCTTCAGCCAGGGGTCTTCATCCTCAGCTGCCATCCATTGTGGCTTGATGGTGGTGGCATATTTTAGGAAGCTCATGAAGATGCTAGTGTTCAGTGGAAGAAAAACCAAGGTCCATCTGGGTATGTGTCTCTATTTATCAACAAAGAAACCTTTCTCTAGAGTCCCCCCACAAGCTTTTCTTCACAATTGAAGAGAAATCTCACTACATGCTCATTCCTAAATAGATCACTAAGTAGGGCAATTAATGCAGATCCGCTGAACAATTGCATTTGTTATAAAAATAGAAGGTCAGTACTGTCAATGTTAGGTCAACAACCAACATTTCACTTACATTTCTCTAACATTAGCTTATCATTTCTATACCAGGAGAGTTTATTTCATATGCAAAGCTATCTGTAGAGTATTGTGTGTATGATTTCCTTTGTTGATATAGTTTACATATCATTTCATCGACTCTGACCCTTATTCATTATATTTCAACATCTGTAGAATACTATCTTTTGTTTGTTTTTTTACTCTAAACTTAATGTATGTCATTTATAATATTATAAATGCAACCTAAATATGTTTTAAAATATCACACCTCCCTATGGTCTTACTGTTCAAAACAAAGTATAAAAAGAGTATTAGAAAGATTGTCCAATGTAAGAGTCAATAATATAATTTCTATTTTCTTAGTCCATTTGTATATTATAATGTATATTAGTGAAATCTCTCCTTTAAACATTGAAGAAAGTGAAAGACAAGCTTTCCCAAATTAAGCTGCCCTGGGATGTGACTACAGCTTTCATGACTGTAATCCTGAAAGCAAATGTCTGACATTCTCTTCCTTAAGTTGGAACCTGATTTATGGGTTTATGTCTGCATCAATGCCTCCTTTGGATCGTTGCAGTTTGAAAAAGAGTAAACCAGCCAGCTTAAGATTGTCTTTGTTAACAGTTCTGGAAAAGTAATAACCAGCTTGTCATACAAAGGAGACGAGATAGATGAGGTATGGGGTCAGAAAAACTCTGACTTCTACTGAATAAATTAACAGTATTTGGGATGCTTTAATGGAATGCAGTTTGCTGCTAGCAACAACTAGCAATCAATATTTACTGTTGTCCTCCCACACTTTTGGTGAGGCTCCTAGACTGCATTTGAATATTCCAAGTTCAGTAACATACCATGGTCATCTTATCATGAGAAAATAAAATTTTCCCATAGCCCTTGTTTTGCAGTTTTAATAAGTGACAAAGCATTAAGCAATCTTCTAATTGACTAGAATGTCTACTTATATTTCACTGAAGTAAATGAGGACATGAATATTTCACTGTAATCAACCACATTTACCTTCCCTTCCCAACACCCACACATACAGCATAAGAGGTCCCTCTTTCTCTAAATACTCCTTAACATTTCATCTGCACCTTTCTTCCCACCCATTGCACTCTTCTCTCCATTACAATTGGTCTTATGCATATCTTATTTCCCTTATTTTATTTAAAACCCCATATGTATATAAAGACCCCAAAACAGATACTTTAAAGCACCTGCTGAATCAAAGTTTAATTCCAAATGACATTGTAGAAATTTCCCATCTGGTCTCATTTTTACAATTAACTCTTGTGATGAATAAAGAACATATGCCCTCTACATTAGAAGACATTTCCTTTTTTTTTTCCCCCCTTTTCTTCCATTTTGCCCCTCACTGAAGGCCAGGTGTGGTATTAGAATTAAGGGATTGGGAGAAAGAAACACTGCCAGGTCATTATTTCCACTTAACCTGTGGATTTAAAAAAGCAAAAAAATAAACAAACACATTTCTCATTATTATGACTATAATGGGGAAAATCATTTATACCATCCTAAAGCCAGACAGTTTTATCAATGTGAGCAAGGTTCTTGTTTGTGTTCTCAACTTCATAATCTTCAACACCTAAACCAGAGCCTGCTCTGTGGTTCACATTCAGTAGGTATATATTGAATGTAAACTTAAGTTATGAAAATATAAAAGATAAGTTGTTGTTTTTTTAGAGAGGCATATCACATAGAGCCTATAAATAAACTCATAAATAAACAAATACATAAATAAAAGATATTATAGCTAGGTTGTTAACATGTACCCAAACTTCATGTGAACCCACCTCATTTCTGGAGCTTTTGGACTTTATGGCATGGGCTCTGTTAGAAGATAAACTGGAGGATGCTTGGGTGGCTCAGTTGTTAAGCATCTGCCTTTGGCTCAGGTCATGATCCTAGGGTCCTGGGATGGAGCCCTGCATCTGTCTCCCTGCCCAGCAGGAAGTCTTCTTCTCCCTCTCCCATTCCCTCCCTCTTTCGCTGTGTCTCTCTCTCTCAAATAAATATATAAAATCTTTAAAAAAGATAAACTAAGACATATTCACATTTCTAGGAGTTTATTTGAACAAAAATCAGTTAGAATTAGGCAGTACCAAGCCAGGAGTAGTTCGGAATGTTCCTTGGGCAGGAGCTCTGGAAGAGACGTTTATAGAGAAAAGGTGAAAGCAAAGCAAGAATATTGTTTATTGGCTAGATGAAAGCTAGTTAGTTGTTTGTGATTGGCTATCTTCAGATTTTAACTTAGTGATCGTGCGGTATTTACAGGCTTACATTTTGGCTTGCTTACATAGCAACGCAGCATTAGAGCTACCTTTTCTAAAAGTTTCCTTGATTAATTAGTTTAACACGCTTACGTTAGTCCCATTCTGGCAACCTTTTCTTCAATTTGAACCTAGCTTTTGGTTTTCAAGAGACTACAATATAGAAAGAAAAAGATAACGAAAATGTCTATCCTGATTTAGAGTAAGTAAGCAGTGTTTTGGTTATTCTACATCTATATATTCCCAACTGGTAACTTATTGATGCCCTATTATACGGTCAGTTTGAGTACAGATGAAAGCAAGACTGGATTTTTTCTATTGCATATTTTCTTATAACCCAGTTTTAGTATCTCTGAAATAGACTCCTCAAGAAGAGGGGGGAAAAATGTTTTTAATTTCCCAGTTCTAATCTGGGCTGTTGCCATGTCTGTATTTTAGAAATTGTAAAGTAAATGAGGCAGTGATGAAGCTTTCATGCCAGAAACGCTTTTAAATACCAAAAGTATGTCATTACTGCTGAGTTTCGTTTTTCTCCTAATTCTTTAATTAGATAGGATAAGAACTGCATCTCTTAAGCAAATTCTCCTGCTATCTTTTTCTAGCCTCCATAAATCTTATATTTGTATGCATCATATTTTATTTGTAATGAACTTTTACAAATTGTAGACTTTGTACTTTCATCCTATCCTTGAACTAGAAGTGGATTCTAGATTTCTGTATTCCAGAAAACAACAGCTTAATTGTGTTGCTTCTTTATTTGGTTCAATAAGTTAACAGATAAACTGATGTTTTAAATTCTGTGGAGAAAATAGAAGGAATAATCATAACATATTTGAAAATAGACAATTGTACAATTGTTTTTAAAACTAATGACTCAGCCGCTAATTGAAGCATTAAATATAATATTTTTTCTTTCAAAAATAGTTTTAACAGGATAATAAAATAGGTTTTTGTTTTCCTTTTCTTTAAAATGGTTATGGAATTTTTAAGTTAATTTTAAAATCTGTTTTTAAAATTATAAAGACAAAATCAAATGCCATCAATAACCCCCTCCCCCCATGGAAAAAAGTAAAGGTCAGTTTTTCTGTTTCTGAGTCCTCCAACAGAGATTTATCAAACTACTAAAAATGTAGAATAATTCTTGAATTCTTCATTAATTTGTAATTATCTTCCAGTCTTAAGACTATAGAATTCTCTAGTCAATTAAATTTGTTAAATTTGAGGCTTCATCAGTTATTTGAACTTCTTAAAACAAGTCATAGAGCATAGGTACCAGAAGGATAAAATATTAGGTGTTGGGCCCAGAATGCCACGTAAGAGTAAAAACTTATGCTATTTGGCAAATTCCCTGTTGGTTATTTTGGCTGAGGAATAGCCTTCAGCATATTGTACAGTGATCTAGAAGTGAGAAGGAGATAACTCTTTCCCATCTAAGGAATGCCCCTACAATGGGATAGTTGCTAGCAAATTCATTGAATAGTAGAAGAAAAAGAAATCAGGTGGGAGAGAGGAAGCACAGCAACATGGCAGGAACTGGAGCCAAAATAGAAAGGATAACCAGTGACACCCTGTTCAGTGGAAGACTGAAGACTTCACTGGGCACTATGAGGCTTCCTGTTTTTGCTTGTGTTGTTTTAGTTCTCCTGGCTCCTGCTTGATGGCTGGTTACCATCCCAAGGCAAGTGTGAGGCTTGAGTTTAGGGGATGGCATGTACAGTGGCAGTGGTGGCAGTGGTAGGTGGATTTTTTTTTTTTTTTAAGGGTACTCTTGGGAGGGCACAGGGCCATCTAACCAGAAACAGTTTCTTCAGGTGTCTGGATGCAGAAGGAATATGTTGAGACAATTTATTTCTGCTTTAGTTATGTTGGTTTTATTGTACAGAAACACTCAACTGAGCCATTAAGTTATTTCTGGAATTAGTTTGGGCCCACTCACCAAAACTTGCTATAGGACCTAGGCCTGCATCTTTCCAGATTTGGGACATTGTTATCAAAATGTATTCCAACACCCACATGAGATGTATGTGCTAACATGACCCTGATCTTGTCAATTCCTACCTTAGAGCCAAAATAGGAATTTTAAGGGCTTGAACCATAAGGCATTTGGTGTGCAATTAACAATTAATGAACTCCTTGACACTAGGTTGGTGATCTGGGTAAAACATATTTGACATAATAATGTTCCCTGTTTTCCCTTGTCAATCTCTCTCAGCCTTTCTTTCTTCATAGCTAGGGAGCTAGATACTGATACAGATAGCCATATATATATATATACATATATATATATTTAGATTCCACATGTAAGAGACCTCATGGAATATTTATTTATTATATTATATTACATTAATATATATAATATATAACATATAATAATATATATAATATATTACATATATTTATATAATTATAATATTTACTTTTCTCTTTCCGGTGTATTTTACTTAGCATAATGTCCTTGAGGTCCATCCATGTTGTTGCATATGACAGTAACTCATTCTTGTTTATAGCAGAATTTCATATTATCAGGTAAACACCCAGAAGTACAAATACTGCATTTTATGGTAGCCTTCTGTTTAATTTTTTGAGGAAACTCCACATTGTTTTCTATAAGGATAACATCAGTTTATTCCTAGACATTTTATTCTTTTTGGTGCAATTGTCAATTAGATTATTTTCTTAATTTATCTTTCTCATAATTCATTACCTTTTCAGCATCTATTGAGATGATCATGTATTTTTGTATTTCATTTTGTTAATGTGGTGTATTACGTTGACTGATTTGTGAATATCAAATCATCCTTACATCACATCATAAGAATAAATTCCACTTGATAATGGTGTGTGATCATTTTAATATGTTGAATTTGGTTTGCTAATATTTTGTTGAGATATATATATATATATTTTTTTGCCTCTGTGTTCATCAGGGATTGGCCTCTCATTTTCTTTTTTTTCTGGCATCTTTTTTTGGTTTTGGTATCAGGATAATGCTGGCCTCATAAAATGATCTTGGAAGAATGTCTTCCTCTTATATTTTTTGGAAGGGTTTGAGAAGGGTTGGACTGAAATATTCTTTGAATATTTTTTATAGAATTCACCAGGGATGCCATCTGGTCCTGGACTATTATTTGTCAGGAGGTTTTGGATTACTAATTCAATTTTCTTACTAGTAATTGGTCTGTTCATATTTTCTTTTTCATCATGATTCAGTCTTGGTAGGTTGTACGTTTCTAGTAATTTATTCGTGTAGGCTGTCCAAATTATTAACTTGTAATTGTTGATAGTAGTCACTTAATGATCTTTTGTATTTCTGTGGTATCAGTTGTAACATCTCATTTATTTCAGATTTATTTATCTGAGTTTTCTTTTTTTCTTGATGACTCTAGCTAAAGTTTTGTCAATTTTGCTTGTTTTTTGAAAGAACCTAAATACATTTAAATAATAAACATATAGCTCCATTTTTCAGCTTATCAATTTAAACAAAACCCTTTGACTCACACCTGTGAAAAATACCTTCTGTGCAATTATATTATTCTACTAGCCTTCGTCAGTCCTCTCAAAATTTGATAGAGATATACTCTTTCTAATTATTCTTTTAGTTACTCCTGCATATTTATATGACTCATTTGGACTTTGATTTCATGCACCACCAATGTGTGCTACTATTGAGAACCTTTACTATATTAAATGGGAACACTGGTGTTCTTACCGACACCTCTGTTTTTACCTACTACCCTGTTTTCTGAAAGATCTAACTTTGCTTTTATATTTCCAGACTTGTTAAATTTATATTTTGTTTCTCTACCATGTTTGAGTTATTAGTACTTTATTTATGGGTTCATCCTAACCGTTAGGACAAACACTCATAGGGGTACCTGGGTAGCTCAGTTGATTAAGCATCTGACTCCTGATTTCAGCTCAAGTCACGATCTCAGGTTTATAGAATCGAGCCCTGCATTAGGCTCTGCACTGGGCATAGAGCTGGCTTGAGATTCTCTCTCTTCCTCTGCTCCTCCCCACCCCTCCCTTTTAAAAAACAAAACAAAACAAAAAAACTCATAGTAGTATGATTCTGTGAATACAGTTAGTTGCAGTAGTGAGTAGGATATGTACTCTTTTCTGCAGCTTCAAGTCTGAGACTTTTTGCATCTGGATTCTTAAAAAACAGTAGAGTCATTACTTTTGTCTCTCTATACTTTAATACTTCTGTAGGGATTTCTTTATCATCATGTGCACACACAGGTCCAAATTGAAAGGCATAATTTCATGTTTATACGGATTAAAAACATTTAAATATATATTAGACAAACACACACACATTCCATGTGCCAGGCTTTCTAAGTATATAGAAATGAATTTAATTAAGAAATTTAATCTTCTCTGTAATCCTCTTAAAGCTGGTACCTATTATTATGCCTATTTTATTTATGAAGATACTGTGACCAGAAAATGGTATGAAACGTGTCCAATGTTATACAACTTATGGGTTAGTAATGGCACTGAGATTTAAACCTAAGAGCCCTGTCGTAAATGTTGTGATTTGTTAATTATCATGTAGTGTTTCTCTAAGGAGAGTTAAATTTAGATTCATGTTAAGATATTATTTATGGGTATTTCACCACAAAGAATGAAATTAAAGGGAGGTTAATATACTAAACCCCAACAAAATGTTTTCATATGTTAATACAAGGGAAAATAAAATGCAATCATTTTGCAAATATTTTCTTTTTACACTTTAAATTTATTCTTTCACATGAAAACAGATACATTATCTTTTTAGCTAGGTTTGAGTTTTAAAACATTAATTTTGAGTAGCATCACATGGACTATATAAAAACAAGTGTAATTCAGAACTGTTATTTACATTTTAATTTGAGAACCTGTTTCAAGAGACACTTAGAGTTAATAACTGACAAAAACCTTTATTACTGTTATTAGCCCAATTGAAAGCAAATTCTTAGTTCCAGTAAGTAGTTAAAATTAAACATTAATAGCCTTCATATTATCTTCAAAATAACAATTTAAATTAAACATTAATACTGCTTGAAATATTGTCCAAAATGGAGCTCTTCTATAGCCCATATTCAGATTGTGCTGTAGACCATGTATGAATGTGGTATACAGAATTCTAAGATGAACCTGAGTGCCCTACATCTTTGTATAATCCCACACTCCTTGAGCGTGAGCTGAGCCTGAGACTGTGTCAGTCCACACATATTGGCAAAGTGGAGATATACTTTAGATGTAATTAAGTCCCTTCTCAATTGGCTTTAAATTAACCCAAAGAGAGGCATGCCTGGGTGGCTCAACCAGTAAGTGTCCAACTCTTGATTTTGGCTCAGATCATCAATTTAGGATCTTGGGATTGAGCCCTGCATCAGACTCCATGCTCAGCAGGAATTCTGCTTGATTATCTCTCTCTCTCCCTCTCCCTCTGCCCCTTTCCTTGCTCATGTGCTTTCTCTCTCTCTTTTTCTCTCTCAAATAAGTAAATAAATAATTCTTTTTTAAAAATTCGGTAACCTAAAAGGAGATTATTATAGATGGACCTGACCTGATTGGATAGGATCTTCAAAAGGGACCAAGAAATGAGAGACTGGAAGCAGCAAATACTGGTGCTCTCTCCTGCTGGCCTTGGAAAAGAAAGTTTCCATGAGTTATACAGCTAGCTGCAAGGAATGAATTCTGCTGATGACCACAGGAGACTGGAGAAAAGGCCTTGACCTCAGATGAGATTGCAAGCCAAGACTTGCATGTACCCTCTGAGACCCTAAACAAGAGAGCCCAACTAAACCATCCCTGAATTTCTGACCCACAGGAACTATGACATAATAAATGAGTGTCATTTTATGCTGCCATTCTCGTGATAATTTTTTTTATAGAGCAATAGAAAACCAATACAGTGAACTATCTCTTAGGGGAAAAAAAGTAGAATATTTTTTCTATAAAATAGGTTTTCTACATTGATAATGTTTTGTCACATAAATGTAGACACACAGATATGTGCACACATGCATGCAAATCTAAAATATCAAACTCCTCAGAATTTGTAGGGAAAAAAAAATCCAGGTTTAATCAATACTTATATGTTAGTAGTTCTAATAATCATAGAATGTCAAAGTTAAAGAGGTGAGAGTATGTCTAAACTATTTGTTTTTCTTTTTTTTTTTTAAGATTTTATTTATTTATTTGACAGAGAGAGATCACAAGTAGGCAGAGAGGCAGGCAGAGAGAGGAGGAAGCAGGCTTCCCACCGAGCAGAGAGCCCGATGGGGGGCTCGATCCCAGGACCCTGAGATCATGACCTGAGCTGAAGGCAGAGGCATTAACCCACTGAGCCACCCAGGCGCCCCTAAACTATTTGTTTTTCTATTACGGAATAAGAACTGCAAAAAGGCAGAGAGCTTGCGCAGGATCACATAAGCCTGAAATGCCGTGGCCGGGACAAGAAGCCAGCCTGTGTACTCAGAAACAGAGCAGTTTCCTTCTGGTACAAGTTATTTGTAGAACCTACTCAAACTCCACCAAACCAATACAGAATGGCAGACAACTCATCTTGACCATGCATAGAAATGAGATTGTGTAATCTTGCAATGAATAGGATTGAAAGTGTTTTTCTTCAGAACAACACAAACCTAAATATATTAGGTCAATATATTTGACAATACATCAGTTGGGTGTTTTTATGTTACACAGCAGTTCTCAATGATTAACTGTGCATTTGGATACTGAACTGACAGTTTCAAACTCAGCTGTGTCAATTGAAACCTGATTTCTATCTTCAGACGAACAAATTGTGATGCTTGAATGAATGAGGAAGATTATCCTATAGTGAAACTAATTCACAGAAGAAAAGCATAGTACCAGTAGACACTTAAAGAGATATTCAGATTTACCAATAATTGAGTAAGTGCAAATAATAAGAAAAAAAATTACTTTTAGTTTTCATCTTTCATCAAATATTGACTGAGTGCTTATTGTACATTAGGCAATTTGTGTTGTTTCTGAGAATAAATAGCAAAACCATCATTCTTGCCTTCATGGAGGTAACATTCTAGCATTAGGGGGGCGCCTGGGTGGCTCAGTGGGTTAAGCCGCTGCCTTCGGCTCAGGTCATGATCTCAGGGTCCTGGAATCAAGTCCCGCATCGGGCTCTCTGCTCAGCGGGGAGCCTGCTTCCCTCTCTCTCTCTCTCTCTTTCTCTGCCTGCCTCTCTGTCTACTTGTGATCTCTCTCTGTCAAATAAATTTAAAAAAAAAAAAAACATTCTAGCATTAGGTACGGACACTGAAAAACAGACCACACAAATAAACTTAAAATTGAATCCACAGTAAGGCCCATGGAGGAGAGGACCAGTAGGCTATGAATACACATATCCCAGCACCTAACCCAGTCTTTTTCTTTTCCTGTGTATATGAGATAAAGCCCTAATTTTCTTTTATTAAAATTCTTTTTAAATGAAAAAAAATATTGAGGTATAATTGAAATATAGCATATTCATTTCAGGTGGTTTGTATTTGTATATACTGCAAAATGATTACTATAGTAAGCATGGTTACCATTTGTCATCATACCCATTTACAATTTTTTTTTAATTGTAATGAGAACTATTAAGAATTACCCTCTTCGTAACTTTCAAATGTTCAGTACGATATTATTAATCATACTCCTGGTGCTTTACATTACATCCCCATGACTTATTTTTACTACTGGAAGTTGGTACTTCTTCATCCTCTTCACCCTTTTCATTGATGCACCAACCCTCTTTCCCTCTGGCAACCACTGATCTATACTTCGTATCTCTGAGTCTTGTTTTTGTTTTGTTTTGCTTTCCAGATTCCACATATAAGTGAGATCATACAGTATTTTTCTTTCTCTGCCTGACTTATTTCGCTCAGCATGGCAGTCTTTCATTTTCTTAATGTTTGAGTAATGTTATATATGTTTTATAATAGACATATAAAATATATTTTGATATACCACATCTTAATTCGTCTTTCAAAGGACACTTAGGGTATCTCCATATCTCAGCTACTGTAAGCAATGCTACAATGAATACACGGGTGCATATATCTTTTCAAGTTAATGTTTTCACTTTTTTCAGTTATATACACTGAAGTGGAATTGCTAGATCACATGGTAATTCTATTTTTAATTTTTAAAGGAATTTCTCTACTGTTTTCCATTGTGGCTGCAGCAGTTTACATTCCTGTCAACAGTGCAGGAGGGCTCCCTGGTCGCCACATCCTAGCAAATATTTTTTTTTTCTTGCCTTTTTTTTTAAAGCCATTCTAACAGAAGTGATGTGATATTTCACTGTTCCTTTGATTTGCATTTTCCAGATGATAGTGATGTTTAACATCTTTTTTTATGTCTCTTGGCTGTCTATGTGTTCCTTTGGAAAATGTCTACTCGTATCCTCTTCCCATTTCTTGATCAATTGTTGTTTGTTACTTTTGTTTTTTACTATTGAGTTGTCTGAGGTTCTTTAATGCATTTGGATGTAACCCTTTATCAGATATATGATTTGCAAATATTTTCCCCCATACAGTAGGATGCCTTTTTCATTTTATTGATGGTTTCCTTTGCCGTGTAGAAGCCTTTTAGTTTGGTATTGTCTCACCTGTTTATTTTTGCTTTTGTTGCCTTTGCTTTCAGAATCAGATCTAAAAAATCATCATTGAGGTTGATGTCAAGGAATTTGCCACCTATGTTTTGTTCTAGGAGTTTTATGACAGTGTTTCACATTAACATCTTTAAACCCTTTTGAGTTTATTTTTGTGAATGCTATAAGACAGTGGTCCAGTTTCATTCTTTTACATGTGGCTGCCCAGTTTTCCTAAAAACATACATACATTTATTTATTTATTTATTTATTTATTTAAGATTTTATTTATTTTTATTTACTTGGCAGAGAAAGTGAGAGAGCACAAACAGGGGGAGTGGCAGATATAGGGAGAGAGGGAGAAAGAGAGTCCCTGCTGGTCAGAGAGCCTGATGCAGGGCTCGATCCCATTTCTCTGGGATCATGACCTGAGCCAAAAGTAGCTGCTTTAACCAACTGAGCAACCCAGGTGTCCTCTTAACAACATTTATTGAAGAGACTGTTCTTGGGGTGCCTGGGTGGCTCAGTTAAGCGTCCAACTCTTGATTTCAGGTCAGGTCATAATCTCAGGGTTGTGAGATTGAACTTCATGTCATCTCTGTGCTGGACATGGAGTCTGCTTAAAATTCTCTCTCCCAGGCTGCCTGGGTGGGCCTGTTGACTAACCTTCTAACTCTTGGTTTCAGCTCAGTTAGTGATTACAGGGTCCTGAGATTGAGCCTCATATTGAGTTCCACATTCAGCATGGAGTCTGCTAAAATTTCTCCCTCTCCTTTTCCTTCTACCTCTCTCTCGTCTTCCCCTGCCCCCCTGCACATTTGCACATGCTCTCTCTCTCTCAAATAAATAAATAAATCTCAAAAAAAAAAATTCTCTCTCACTTTCCTCTGCTGTCTCCCACTTCCCTCTCTCTGTCTCTCTTTAAAAAAAAAAAAAAAAGAGGCTTCTTTCTCCTTTGTATATTCTTGGCTCCTTTGTCATGAGTTAATTGACCATACAGTTGTGAGTTTGTTTCTGGGCTCTCTCTCCTCTGTTCCATTGATTTATGTATCTTTCTATTACAGTATCATACTTTTTAATTAGTATAGCTTTGTAATATAGTTTGAAATCAAGAGGTGTGATACCTCCAGCTTTGTTCCTCTTTCTCAAATTACTTTGACTACTTGGAATGTTTTGTGGCTCCACACAAATTTTAGGATTTTCACATTTTATTTTCATCAAAACTGCCATTGGAATTTTGTTAGAGGTTATATTGCATCTGTAATTTTATTTGGGTAGTAAGAACATTTTAGCAAAATTAATTTTTCCACCCCTGAATGTGAAATAGCTTTCCATTTATTTGTGTTTTCTTCAGTGACTTTTGTTAATGCCATATAGCTTTCAGTGTATAGTTCTTTCACATCTTTAGCTGAACTTTTTCCCAAATATTTAATTAATTTTGATATAATTTGTGTGAATTTGATGGTTTTCTCTTTTTTTCCCCCCTCAAGACTTATTTATTTATTTCAGTGGGGAGGGGCAGGGGGACAGGGAGAGAGAGAATCTCAAACAGACTCCCCCATTGAGCATAGAGCCTGGCGTGGGGCTTGATCCCAAGACATAGAAATCATGACCTGAGCTGAAATCAGAGTCAGATGCTTAACTGATGGGAGGCACCCAGGCACCCCAATTTGATGCTTTTCTAAATGTATTTTTTTTATTTTTAAAATAATTTTTAAAGGACTTTTTAAATTTGCTTGAGAGAGAGAGTGTGTGTGAAAGAGCATGAGTTGGGAAGAGGGCCAGAGGTAGGAGCAGACTCCCCTCTGAGCAGGGTGTTTGATGTGGGGTTTAATCCCAGGACCCTGAAATCATGACCTGAAGCAAAGGCAGACAGTTAACTAACTGAGCCACCCAGGCGCCCCTTAATTTCTCTTTCTGATAGCTCATTGTTAGTGACTAGGAATGCAACAAATATTCATCTATTTATTTTTAAGATTTTATCTATTTATTTGATAGAAAGAGAAAGAGTGAGTGCACAAGAGGGAGGAGTGGGAGAGGGTCAGGTAGGCTCCCTACTGAGCCAGGAGCCCAATGAAGGGCTAGATCCCAGGACCCCAGGATCATGACCTGGGCCAAAGGCACATGCTTAACTGTCTGAGACACCAAGTTGCCCTGTAACAAATATTTATATATCGATTAAGTACCCTGCAACTTTTCTGAATTTGTTATTAGTTCAACAGTTTTGAGTAGTGTCTCTAGGGATTTCCATATATGAAATCATGTCATCCATAAATAGTGACAATTTACTTTGTTCCTTTCTAACTTAGATGCCTTTTCTTTCCTTTTTCTTGACTAATTTCTGTGTCTAGGACTTCCATTATTGTGTTGAATAAAGGTGGTGACAGTCGGCATCCTTGTTTTGTTCCTGATCTTAGAGGCAAAGCTTTTGGTTTTTACTGTTGGGTGTGGGCTTGTCATCTATGGTCTTTGTTGTTTTGAGGTATGATCTCTTTATAGCCACTTTACTGAGATTTTTATCATAAATAAATGTTGGATTTTGTCAAACTCTCTTTCTGCATTTATAGAGATGATTATATGATTTTTATTCTTCATTTTATTAATATAGTGTATCACATTGATTTGTGAATATTTTTACCATTCTTGCATTCCTGGAATAATCCACTTGATCATAGTTTTTGATCCGTTTAACATATTATTAAATTAGGTTTGCTAATATTTGTTAGGAATTATTCATTTGTGTTCATCAGGGATATTGGCCTATAGTTTTCTTTTCTTACAGATAATTGTCTGGTTTGTTGTCAGAATAATGCTCGTTTCATAAAATTGTCTTCTATTTTTTTTTTTAGAGGAGTTTGAAAAGAATAGGTATTATTAAATCTTCTTTGAATGTTTGATAGATTCCATTAGTGAAACTATCTGGTCCTGGACTTTTGTTTTTTAGGAGGTTACTGATTCAATCTCCTTACTAGTAATTGGTCTGTTCAAATTTCCTATTTCTTCATGATTCAGTCTTGGAAAATTTTATGTTTCTAGGAACATACCCGTTTCTTCTAGGTTCTCTAATTCGTTGGCCAATAGTTGTTCATTATAGTTTCTTATGATCTTTTTGTGTCTGTGGTATTGGTTATAATGTCTCTTCTTTTAATTTGTTTTTATTATTTGAGCCCTCTCTTTTTTTCTTGATAAGTAAAGATAAAGGTTTGTTATTTTTTTTATCTTTTCAAAGAACCAGCTCTTAGATTTATTAATGTTTTGTATTCTTTCTCTTTCTTAAGACTTTATTTATTTATTTATTTATTTATTTATTTACAGAGCAAAGCAGGGAGAGGGGCAGAGGGAGAGGATAAAAGAATCTCAAGTAGACTCCCACTGAATGCAAAGCCCCATCTCAGGGCTCAATCTCATGATCCTGAGGTCATGACATGAGCTGAAGTCAAGGGTCAGATGCTGGACTGAACTGAGCCATGCAGGTGCCCCTCTATTCTCTTTCTAAATCTCTGTTTTATTTCTCTCCACTCTGATCTTTGTTGTTTCCTTCATTCTCCCAGACTTGGGCTTCATTTGTTATTTTACTACTTTCTTTAGTTGTAGTGTTAGATTGTTCATTTGAGATTTTTCTTGCTTCTTGTGGTAAACATGTATTACAATGAACCTCTGTCTTAAATTGCATTTGTTGTATCCCATAGATGCTGGTATGTCGTATTGACATTTTCATTTGCCTTAAGGTATTTTTTGTTTGTTTGTTTCTGCTTTGATTTCTTCATTGACCCATTTGGTTTAATAGCATGTTGTTGAATCTCCATATTGGTGAATTTTCCAGTATTTTCTTGTAATTTGCCTCAAGTTTCATGTCATTTTGGTCATAAAAGACACTTGATATGATCTCAGTCTTCTTAAATTTACTGATACTTATTTGTGGCCTAACATATGATCTATCCTCCAGAATGTGACACATGCAATTGAGAAGAATGTGCATTCTACTGCTCTTGGATGGAATGTTCTGTATTTATCTATTAGGTCCACTTGGTATTATGTGTCATTTAAGGGCCATAATTCTTTATTAAATTTCTGTGTGTCTGATCTACACATGGATGTAAGGGAGGTATTAAAATCTCCTACTTATTGTATTGCTATTTATTTTTCTTTTTAGGTCTGCTAAAATTTACTTTATATTTTGAGTGTATCTGTGTTGGGTGCATATTTACAAATGTTATATATTCATTTTGACTTGATCCCTTTACAATTGTGTACTGCCATTAGTTGTCTTTTATTCAAGTCTCTCTCTCTCTCTCTTTTTTTTTTTTTTTTTTTTTTTTTTAGTCTATTTTGCAGGGTTCCTGCATGGCTGAGCTGGTTGAGAATCTGATTCTTGATTTCAGCTCAGGTTATGCTCTCAGGGTTGTGAGATCAAGCCCTGCATCAGACTCCATGCTTAGTGGAGTAGTCTGCTGGGTATTCTTTCTCTCCCTCTTTATCTAACTCTTACCCCACTCTCTGTCAAATAAATAAATAAGTCATTTTTTAAAGTCTATTTTGCCTAAGCTACCTCTGCTTTGTTTCAGTTTCCATTTACTTGGAATATATTTTTTTTCCATCCCTTCACTTTCATTCTGTGTTTGTCCTTAAAGATGAAGCAAATCTCTCATAGGCAGCATATGGATGACTCTTGTTTTTATTTTTTTAATCATTTAACCAATCTATATTTTATTAGAGAATTTTGTCCATTTATATTTAAAATAACTATTGATAGGTATGTAATTATTGCCATTTTGTCAATTGTTTACTGGCTATTTTGAAATTTGTTCTGTCCTTTTCTTCTCTTTTTCTCTTTCCTGGTGATTTGATAACTTCCTTTAATGTTATGCTAAGTTCAGTTATCACTATTTTTTCTATATCTCACTATAGGTTTTTTTGCTTTGTAGTTACCTTGAGGCTTACACAGCCCTATATCTAACAGTCTATTTTAAGTTAATAGAAACTTAGATTTGAACACATTCTTCATTTCTACAATTTTACATTTATGTTGTTTTTAAAGTATTTGTTTGTTTCAGAGTGGGGAGGGGCAAAGGGATAGGGAGAGAAAGTCTAAGCAGACTCCATGCTGATCATGGAGCCTCATGTGAGGTGGATCTCAGGACCCTGAGCTTCTGACCTGAGCTGAAACCATGAGTTGGATGCTTAACTGACTGAGTCAACTAGGCACCACTTACATTTATGTTTTTATTATCAAATTTGTACTTTTTAGTTTGTGTGTCCCTTAACTAATTATTGTATTTATAGTTAATTTTGCTACCTTTGTCTTGTAACCTTCATACTAGCTTTGTAAGAGATGAACCCATGACCTTTATTTTATATTTACCTTTACCAATGAGATTCATTGTTTCAGATGTTCTCTTGCTACTAATTAACACCTTTTGTATTCAGCTTAAAGAAGTTCATTAACATTTCTTATAAGGCTAGTTTAGGTGATGGACACCATTAGTTTTCTTATCTGGAAAACTGCATATCTCTTCTTCAACTTTGAATGATAACTTTGTCAGGTAAACTATTATTTGGTGATTTTTCTTTTTTTCCTTTCAGCGCTATGAATATATCATGCCTTTCCCTTCTGGCCTGCAAAGTTTTTGGCCTGCAAAAATCTACAGATAGTCTTATGTAGTTCTGTTGTGAATAACAAGTTGTTTTTCTCTTGTTGCTTTTAAGTTTCTTTCTTTATCTTTTAATATTTTAATTATAATTTATGTTGGCACAGAAATTTTGGAGTTCATCTTACTTAGAATTCTTAGGGCTTCCCAGATCTGGATGTCTGTTTTCTTTCTCAGTTAGGGAAGTCCTCAGCTATTATTTCTTCAAATAATTTTTCTACTCCTTTCCATCTTTACTTTTTAAAATTATTTTTCCTGCTCTATTTGGTTGGTTTCTACTGCCCTGTCTTCTGGGTCCCTGATCCTTTCTTTGTTTCATCTAGTCAGCTGTTATAACTCTTTAGCGTATTTTTCAGTTTAGTCGTTGTATTTTTCAGCCCTGTGATTTCTGTTTGTAAATTTCTTATATTTTCTATCTCTTTGTGGAAGTTTTCATTGTGTTTAGCCATTCTTCTGAGTTCTTTGAACATCTTCATGACCAGGACTTTGAACTCTTTGTAAGGTAAATTACCCATGCCATTTCATTAAATTCTCCCCTCCAATGTTTTATCTCATTCTTAAAATTAGAACATGTTCCTCTGTTTCCTCATTTTACTTGACTCTCTGTATTCATTTCTATGTTTTAGGCACAACAGCTACCTCCCCCAATCATAAAAGAGTAACCTTGTATAGATGAAATGTACCATTAAACTGTGCTTTAGTTCTCAGTTGTCCTTTGAAACTTTGTGATTTTTTTTTTCAAGCAACCTGACTTATTTGTTAATAGGCCTCAGACGTTGAGAGATTTTCAAGTCCTGTCAGTGTACCAAAGATAAAGATCTCCATCAATAGCTAGGTACAAGTTGATTTGAAGTCAGACTCTTAGGCAGCATTACAAATATTTGTTTCTATGTAAAGTATGTAAATATATACAGTTATGTAGGACTACACTCATAGACTCAGCTGACATTCAGACCAGGAGATCTGGAGGTGTTCCCTGAGTGACAGTTGCAAAAATCAGGGCCCCACACTTGTATAAGCCCCTCTCTTGGAGGTACTGTTGAGTTTTAGTGAGGGTAAAGGAGAGCACAAAGGTTGTATGTTACTATCTACATTTTCTGAGAGCAATTTTGCAGGCTTTAGATGTATAATAAACCTGAATCCTGCCCTTCGGCTTCAGTTCCAGTGCAAGTAAATAGGCCTCTTTCAGAGAAAGACTGGGAATGTATTTTAGTCTGCTGTCTGTGCAGTGCCTTAGAGGTGGTAGTCTGCCAAGAACTGTTTCTCTGATTGTTACAGTCCTGTGAAACCCAGAAACACAAGCTTCTCTGGCCACCAGAGCCAATTAAGGATTAGAATGCATGCAACTGCCAGGTTTAGCAAGGTAGTGGGAAAGCAGAGATGGTTCATGCTTGCCAGCATTGTCAAGGTAGAGGGAATAAGTTCCATCGGTTTTAAAGCCAGGTGTTTTGGAGGTTCATCTATCCAGTGAAAGCCTTAGGGGTTGAGGTGCTTGATACAGGGTATGAATCTTTTACTCTTCAGGAAGAAGCTCCTGGATTTGTGAGATCCCTCCTAATTGTGGGTTACCTTGCCAGGGTTGGGGTTTTTGGTGAGACCATATTTCAGCCTCTCCCACCCACCAGCCCTCTTATCGTTTCATGTCAGGGAGATATTCAGTTGGTTTTCAGTTCTTTTTCAGAGGGAATTTTTCCATATGTAGCAGTAGATTTGGTGTATCCATGGAAGAGGTGAGTTTAGGATTTTCCTAACATCTTGACCCATCTACCTCCTCCATCTAACCTCATCTTGAGGTCAAAGGGGGGGGGGGTTTCCTGAGTCAGTGACTTTTAAAGGTGAAATAGAAATTGATAGGTTGAGTGTGTGTGTGTGTGTGTGTGTGTGTGTGTGTGTGCGCTTATGAAGATGTTGTGGATATGAGAGAAAGTCTTATATTTCACTTTGTGATTTTGATCTTGGGGAATTAGAGAATAGAGGTTTTTTTAATATGAAAATCATGCTAAAGAAGAGGTATTAATGAATGAAATGAACTGTATTACAAGGAAGCTGAGTTTGTTCCAGACAGATGGAAAGAAGAAAATAGATTTTGGATGAGGACATTGGATAAAGGATTTTGTGAGGTTCACCTGTATCACAGAACCATTTTTTTTTGGGGGGGGGGGAATGGAATGGGATACTTGTTGATTATGCTTCTGATTTCCCCTACATCTACACTTCTTACAATTTTAATTTAAGGTGGGTGGTTCACAACTCTGACTACAGTTGGAATCATCATATTACTTTAAAGGATTGTTGATGCTCAGTCTGTACTCCACAAAGACTCTGATTTGTGTTTTGGAAGTATTTTTTAAAGGCACTCAACAGATTCTAATGTATAGCCAGATTTGAGAACCACAGCGTTCCAACTCTTAAAACATTAAGGTAACATCAGTTACAGATCCTTAATATCATTTGAATTGAGAATTTCTTACAGCAGCTATCTGGAATATAATAGAATAATAAATAAGTACCCTGAGGAATCATCTAATTCAATTCCTACATTTTATAGATGAAACTGAAGGCTCATCTAGGGTGAAAAAAAGTTGTTTTGTTTCTTTTTTTTAAAACTGTTTAAGTCATAGTCCACATATGAAAGTTAATATTGGGTAATTAAAACTCATTCTCAAAGAAATTAAGTCAATAACCACTATTAGACTATGCTAGGTCAGTTAAGTTAATATCTAATCATATAAGTAAAGTGTTATCACTTCCATTTTAGAGATTCAAGGACATTAAGTAAATTCCATAAATTATGGAGCCCATAAGCAGTGGAGTCAGGATTCCATTCCAGTTTTACAAGATTTGAAATCCATTATTTTTCTATGACTGCTTCCATGCGCTTATTTAATATATCCTCATATACCTAACATCACCTATCAGTTAAACTAATTGATTCTTTCAACATTTCCTAAACAGCTAATTTTGCAACTTTTGATTATTTTTGTTGCTTAGAACCCCAATATCATTGCAATTATGTTAGCATAAAATACTTAAAAAACTTATTCAAAAGAGTCCAAGTATTAAATAATTCTAAAATAATTTATATAATATTTAAAATGCAATGGAATGCTGATTCTTGATCTAGAAAACTTCAGAATCTTCACTCAAGAAAATCTTTTGAGTCATTTTTTAAATTGTTATCCTGACCTTTAGTAAGTGTTAAACAGGTTTGTTCAGAATTTAATGAGGATGAGTTTTCATATGATAGTCATTTTAATTCAAAGTATTATGAAGGATTCAACAATTTTAGTATAAAATAGCAGAACTTGTTACATATGTATGGTTGATGACTAGCTCAGGCTAAATTTTGCACATCTATGGATTCTAAAATTGAATTTGGATTTCATCCAAATTTTTGTTTAAGTATCATAAGTAAAAGAGAATACATAGTCTAAAAGGAACCATGGTTTGAATCTGCATTCTCTTCTCAGTCACTGTTTTTTTGTGAGTGGCTTCTCAAAAGCAATTCTAACTACTGGATATTAGGGAAGATGTAGAGATTCTGATAAAATAATGCATGCAGTTAGTACTGACTACCTTACCTGTTTCATCTATTAAGTGTGTGAGATGTAACAGAAAGTTTTAATTTTTAAGTATCATTATTTCAAGATACTGTAAATGAATTCAACTGCAAAAAGAATATTGGTGTCAATATTTGGTTTGAATTAACTTAAAACATTTAGACTAACCATCATTTCCCACTAAAATACATATTTCAGTGTCTGAGTAACTTCAACAACTACTATTCCTAACTTGTTTCTAATCATTTTCAGAGGTTTTTAAGCAGTTTTTATAAATTCATATATGCATATAACCCTTTCAGTTTTTTTTTCCCCCATTAATCAGTCTGAATGTAGCAGGCTGAAGGGGTATCCTAGGAAATATGGATGTCACAATGGGGATATTAATCAAATATGGAAACAACAAAATACTTAACATATAATATAGGAAAATAACTATATGTTGTCTCTTGAAAATAAATCTATCAGAATCGCCTGGCTTATAACTTATTTTATGAAAAAAACAAAAACAAAAACAAAAAACCTCCCACAAATTATTATTCCCTCTAACTGTAGAGTATCATTCTTTGAAATATAAAAGGGTCAAGGAATTTACTCTGCTTGAGAAAATGAGAATGCCATAAATGAAACAAAACTACCAGACAAGTGTGCTAAATTTTATGTATAGCATTTTTTGTTTTTGTTTTTCTGATCATTAGTTTTCAAATGTGATCCTTGAACCAGCATCAGTGTCATCTGAGTTGTTAGAAATGCATTTTTAGACTTTACCCAGACCTACTAAATCAGAATTTCTTGGGGTTGGACCAAGAAACAGGATTCTCCAGGTGATTCTGAAACACACTAAAATTTGAGAACTGTAGACCTTAATTTTTAAAGTATTATCATTTTAATTATGTGAACTTATTTTTATTGTTCTAATTAGTCTGAAGTTGATGGAAACTTGCTGTTTTGTTTTGTTTTGTTTTAGTTTCACTGAGATATCATTGATATATAGCACTATATAAGTTTAGGACATAACAAAATGATTTTACTTACCTATATCATGAATTTATTGTTAAAATTATCATCACATATAGATACCAAAAAAGAAAAAGTAAAAGAAAAGAAAAGAATTCCACTTGTGGTGAGAACTCATAGGATTTATACTTTTAAAAACTTTGATATATACACACAGCAGTGTTAACTATAGTCATCATGTTGTACATTACATTCCTAGTACTTATTTATCCTATAACTGGAAATATGTACCTTTTGACCACACTTCTGATCTCTATTTGTATGTATGAGTTTTTTATCTTATTTTGTTTTTTAGATTATTTTTTCTTTGTCTGACTTACTTAGGTGTCTGTCTTTCTCTGATTTATTTACTTAGCATAATGCCTCCAAGGTCCATTCATGTTGTTACATATGGCAAGATTCTTTCTTTCTTTCTCTTTTCTTTTTTTTTTTTTTTTTTGGTGGCCAAATAATATTTCTATATATATATGTAATATATATTATATATAATATATATATCACAAACTCTTTATCCATTCATTTGTATTTGTTGTGTTTGAACTCTTAGGTTGTTTCCATGTTTTGGCAATGGTAAATAATGCTTCTATGAAGATGGAGGTATAGATATCTATTCAACATAGTGTTTTTCTCTTTTTTTCTCTTCAGATATATTCCCAGAAGTGGAACTGCTGGATGATATGGTAGTTTCATTTTGAATTTTTGAGTATCCTCTATATTGTTTTCCATAGCAGCTTTACCAATTTACTTTCCTCCCAGTAGTGCACAAGGGTTCCTTTTTCTCCACATTCTTGACAGAGGATTTTTTTCTCTTGCCATTGTGATGCTACTCATTCAGGTAGGAGGTGATAGCTAATTGTGGTTTTGATTTGCATTTTCCTAAAGATTAGAGATAGTGAGACTTTTTTCATGTACCTGTTTGCATTGCTATGTGTTTTTAGGCACCTTAGAATATGTATGTATTTTCTTTATCAATCCTTTTCCTCCTTTTCACTATGTTTCTGAGAATAGGGGAAAAAATGTAACCTCAGGTAATCAATCACTAGTAGATTTAGCTAAATTTACTCTTCATTAAAAAAATCTATATAATTCTGAAAGAAAAATATCCTCTGGGAAATATACAAAAGTAAGAATTGGGCTTGGTAATATGGACCTCCTGATTCACTTGACTCCCTCAGTTATGTCTATAGAAATTTCTTCATAATCAACAGGTATATAACCATAAAATTTATTTTAAATATAGAATGTATTCTCATAGTCTCATAAGATCTAGATCCTGGTTTTAAAAAAACTGAATATTTAACACAAAAGATATTAACATATACAGTCAACAGGAGGATTGTGGATACAATGGTATTCCCACAGTACTTCAAAAGATGATAAGAATTCATACAAGTGAGGATAAGAGGACATTCTTAGTAAAGGGTGTAGGAATAACATTATAAAAGGAGCAAATCAATCTTACAATTCTTGACTGTGGCTTTTTGGGATCATTTATACTTTTTTGAAAATTTAGCATTTTTTTTAGTATCTATCTTCTGAGTAAAGGCTTTTTCCCTTAGTTTCATGCTATATGTCCACCAGTTAATACAGTGTCTGGCATAGTATAGGTACCTAATAAATAGTTTACAATGTGTAATGAAGTTGTCATCTGGAACTAGCTTGAGTAGGACCTTGGTGTCCAGCTATCAACAAAAGAGTTTAGATATATTCTACAGGCTTTATCAGTGAAATGATTAAAGTGATGTGGGAATACAGAAATCGCTGGAAGGAATATTGAAACAGAAAAGAGAGAGACCAAGAAATCACACAGGAGACTTGCAGTTAACAGTTTTATGGGCTGGGAAATGTCTAGGGGCTAAAGATGTCAATCATCTCTGTTGTATTTCTTTAATCACCAAAATATTATGTCAATTATTTTTTCATGAAACAGTGCCAGCTTCTTCATTTTCTACATTTTAAAAAAATTACTTAAACTTTAGTTTAATGTGGATGATCACATGCCTTGATATAAATTTGTTGTATGTCCTTAACTACTAGCCAGAATAGAGGAAAAACTAGGAAACAGTGAGAATAATGATTGAGCATCTGAGGAGATGTGAGGACTGACAAAGAAAGTTATAATAAAAACTTTTTCCATACATGAAGAGAAGATGCAATTTACATATGTTTTCAAATGGAAAGATTAGCATTAAATGATAAGGTCTTAAAATCATTAGTAAACCTTGCCATGGTTGGAAGAACTATACTGTTTTGCTTATATCCTAAATGAGGAAAATGTAAAACCTAGATCAGGGATTTTAATTTTTTTAAACAGCAAAACATACACACACACACACACACGCACACACACACACACACACACACACGCATGTACCACAAGTAATCCTTTTTTTCCCCCTAAAATGGAATCTTATTGCTGAAGTGTACAAATCAAACGAAGCCAAAAGTTATCTGATTGAAAAGGAGATGTAGTGGAGCAACATGAACCTCTCACTGCTGATCTCAAACTGTCTCTCAACTTCCTGAGGCACTTCATTTGTGCGCAGGGCTCCCAGAAAGCTTGCGTTTTCATATTAAGGATATACATAGATTATTCTATCTACACTATACCAACAAGACAGAAGTCTAATATGGGGGATAAAGGGGTGTTAAAATTATTTTGTCATATGTTTTTTTCTAGTAACTCCGTATTTGTGTCTAGGGACTACAAGATGATAAAAGTGTCCCTTTAAGTACCTCTAAGGCACTATACCTGAGTACTGGTTACCAGAAACTTCTTGGAGAAGCATGTAGATTTCATATACCTTCACTATGTGGGTGATTCATGAATATGGAGCTAAGATATGTAGAGAGCAGAAATAACACCAAAGACTGTAGGTAAGTTTAATCATGAGGCTAGTCCTACCATAGGGACGGAATCTATAGTACAGTATGAGGAAGAATATGAACCTGCCATGATGCAATGCTGCCCCACAGCAGTTTTAGCTTCTTTAGAATTGTGCCCCTTCCTGTTCCTCACTTCATATCCACCATGTAACACAGAGCTGGGCACAGTGGAGGCACTCAGCTAACAGTATGGAGTTTAGTTAGATTACCATATATCACTTTCCTGTGCATTACAAATGTGAAGCTCTTTTTATTCTCTGTTACAATATGTGTAAATATACTAATATTTTTATATTTAAATTTGTAGTTTACAAAAAAGACTCATGGTATATAAAATTAAGGTTTTTCCTTTCAATTAAAAAATGTGAGAATATAAAAGTATTCTCACCTTCAATAATATGTGGATTCCTAAAACTTGGAGAATCGAAGTTTACAAATTAAAATAATTTAAGTAATGTCTTTTTTGGAAAAGTTAGTAAAAATTCTTGCCTGGGCGTAATTGGGTGGGAAACATGGTGGAATACACATTATCCTACAAGTACTGTACACCTTCACTTTCAGGATCTTTATTTTAGGTAATCTTCTTATATAACACCCATCCCTGCATTTATTATGGCTGAAAGAGAAAAAAGAAATCAAATAAAGGCATTAAAATAATCTGTTTATATTTGTTGTACAAAAACAGCCATTTGCTGTGTGTATGTTGTGAGACTAGCTTAAGTGAAAATGCTCATCAAGGTTTGTCCTCCATGTTTGTTTTAATGTACTATGTATAAGAAATACAGACTCTTTGAGGCAGAATTTCTGGAAATCTGTCTTACAAAATTTGGTCACAAAAGATTGCTAGGACAACTTACTTGACTTTCAGTCACTTAGATAAATGACAATAACCTACAAATTGACTCAATCTAACTTCATAGTTGAGTGTACTTGCCGTTATGGGCATTCATTAGACACAGAATGCATCCCCACATAAAATTTGGCTCAGGCGTCAGAACTGATGACACACACAACCCAGAGGGTATAAAAAGAGTGATTACTTGCATGATGAGGTTTTGGGGTTTTCCTTGTGGTTAGGGAGTGAGGTCAGCATGAGGGTTACTGCACTAGTAGGCCAGGGCTTTTGTGATTAAAGGAGCGAGCCCCTAGGCCTTTTCTGCTTGTTTGGATTGGAGAAGTGGGCCAGAAAGTTGGGACTGCAAGCATCTAGCTGTAAAACATCAAAAAGATGATGTTAAGCAAACTCGAACAGTAGTAACTATATTTTAGAACCAGGGGATTTTAACTCCCCATTATTATCATATAAGCTAACACATATTCAACATTCTGTATCAGATACTTGGCCAATCAGCTTATATGATTATCTCATTCAAGTTTACAGCAACCTCATATGTTAGGTCCTATGACTATTCCCAATATGCAATTGAGGAAAATTGTGCTTAGAGAAATAAGGGATTTCTGCAAAGTGCTTGGCCACTGAGTGGTACAGAGAGCCCAGGCTGACCTCAGAGGAGGGCTATTAATCACTGTCATTTTCCACCTTCTGAAATTGTGAACTTTTTTGGAAGATTACCTTAGGAAAAAAAACATAAGAAACATAGATTTATGATAAAGACATCAGACAGTATATAAACCCTTGATATTTTTCTAAGTATACATGTCAATGATGGTTAAAATCAAGTTAATTTGCTATTAAAAAATTATATATAGCAGTATAAACTATGGAAATACATTATTTTAAATCTGAGACATGCCAAAATCTGATTTTGAAATAAGAGAAATATTTGTATTTTTTATAGGTCAGTGTGTTTATAACTCAATGTGGTAGTTCTATTGCTTTTTAAGATTTAAAAACAACTCCAAGAGGTCAAGTCTAAATTTAAGAGTGACACTTGATGAGATATTAAACTCTGGTTCAGTTATAAAAGATTCTGACTGGACTGAATTTGGTATAGCTTGTGTACTCAAAGAAGAGTAGAGAGAGATCTGGTGATCTGGCCAACTGTAACTTATGCTGTTCCCACCCCCCACTCTGAAAGAATTAAGCCTAATACTTAAAACCACGGGAATACTTTACTTTCTAGGGTTCTGCCAGATGCAATATATGTGTGTTTTAATTTATTCAGCAGGTATATGATATACAAGAGTGAATTATATAGGCCTAAAATTCATACCTTTATCTATTACAACTTTCTATATTAGATTATAGAAGTACCTAAGGGCTAACACAATGAATGTGTCTGAGGATTTGTTACTCAAATGAACTTTTTACAATAAATGTAATGACTTTGTCTTGATTCACCATGATACTATGCATACTGAGATCTGATCATTTCTCAGATGACTGGTATTAGTTATCATTTTCACCTACGTTCTCTTTTAATGAGAAAATTAGCTACCTTCTCTTGCTTTGTCCTTGGGGGTAAGTGAAAGAGGCATCAAAGAAAGGAAGGAAAGTGCAGGATTGTGCATTTGTACATTTGTGTCATGTAGTAGTTAATGAGCTGAACCCATGGCATTTCCCAAGGAAAATTAAATATGCAAATGAAAGCAATGGCTAAATTAGGGCCTTTCCATGTGTTTAATGTGAGATCCTCTATAGAAATTATTTTTTAATTACTTTTTTGTTATATTTATTTTTCACAATTTTATTCATCCAAATGCCATTGCTGCAAATCATTATTCAAAAGTTTGAGCATCCCCAGCAAGCCTGTGCTAAGCATTGCTATAGGGTCAGAAATTCCTGATTGAAAGGGGTGAGATAATTGGAAATTTGTCAAATGTTGGTAAAGGGGCTTGGCTCTTCAGGGATGAAAGACACAATGAGTCATTTATTCAAAAGTACCTCAAAATCCATGTGCCATATTAATTTTGAGGTTCTCTTCTCTTATAATATCTTTTAGGGATCTTCTTTACTTGGGCTACTGCAAATACTCCTAAGTCATATTGTACTTCTGGCTCTGTCACTTCCTAACTCCAAATTACATCTCTCCGGTTTGTTAAAGCGATGTTTTTAATGCTTCTATACTAATCATCTCCTCCAATTCTGAGACAACTGACCTTGATCTTAGTGCTGGCAAATGTTACCACCTTTATGTGACATTGAAGAAGAGGGAGGGGATGCTGCCCTCCTTTTGGTAGTCTATCCCAGTAATGGAATAGAATCTTACCTTAATTCTCACAAGATGGTAATAAGCATAGCACTATTTATTATCAACAACAATTAATAATACCATTTAAGGAGTTCTTAATGTGTGCAGACAAGATGATTTAACCTTCAAATAAAGCTACGAGTACGTTAATTCATTTTTTTAAACCAAGGACAAAAGTAAGTTTCAAAGAAGTTTAAAAAATTATCTAAAGATATGTTGCTTGAGAAGAATATATTTCAGATACAGGTCCACTTCTGTCCATACAGTATCTTTGCACAAATAAGAAAAATGAAAAAGAAAGTTACTTTCATCTTGAAAAAAATAGAATTTTAAAAGAAAAACATACTTCTGTATAACTGGCACCTGCAGGAGAGTTGTGTTTTAATGTATACATTTATGATGGCTATGATGTAAGTGGTGTCTCCTTAGATGTATTGTCCTTGTAAAATCAAGAATTCTTTACAAACGCACATGACAGCACTTTTAGAATTTTTTTAAAATTTTTATTTATTTTTTAATTTCTTTTCAGTGTTCCAGAATTCATTGTTTATGCACTTTTAGAATTTGAAAACAAGTGTTTGGAGTTTAAAGGCCTTCTGCTTAACTATTCCATAGACTCAGAAGTATATAAGCAAGACATAGTCAGATTTGTATATATAAGTTATGTAGGTAAACTGTTAATACTTTCTGCCCCCATTCCTGGTCACTACAATCACACCTGCCTTCCAGTCCACCATGCATTCTCTCGAGGGCATATTTATACTGTTGCCATCTAGCTCCTGAACATTATTAGGACAAAAGGAATTTTAGAAATAGAGATGACAACGTTAATGGAGTTATGGCAAAATGTAAATCTGGCTTCTAAGTTATTTGAAAACCTTTAAATGGAAGAAAGTTTCTTTCCCCAAAACTCAGCAAAAATAGGGGAAAATAAAAAGAAAATCAAACTCCATTCTTTCTTAAGCTACTGGACACTCCTAACTATGAACCACAGTGCTTGATGACAGAAAGTTCCTGAAAAGGGTGTGAATGTAGACCTAATATTCAGTCAATTGGTATCTGTTTTGAACTGTGTTTTTGCCAGAGCTATACTTATTAACTAACTTGAATACCAATTTAGGTCATACTAAGTACAAGCCAGATTTTCTCTCTCTCTCCGTCTTTTTTTTTTTTTAATAATTTATTTATTTATTTGACAGACAGAGATCACGAGTAGGCAGAGAGGCAGGCAGAGAGAGAGGAGGAAGCAGGCTCCCCGCTGAGCAGAAAGCCTGATGCGGGGCGCGATCCCAGGACCCTGAGATCATGACCTGAGCCAAAGGCAGAGGCTTAACCCACTGAGCCACCCAGACGCTCCTCTTTTTTTTTTTTTTTAAGATTTATTTATTTATTTGAGAGCAAGAATGAGTTGGGGAGATGGGCAGAGGGAGAAACAGTTTCCCTGCGGAGCAGAGGACCTGAGCTGAAGGCAGACACTTAACTAACTGAGCCACCCAGGTGCCCCCAGATTCTCTTTTTAAATGGAAGAACGTAAGTGGACTAATAGTCACAGGAAACTATTTGGAGAATATGTTTATGAGACACTATATTTAGCAACAAAATTCTGTTGCCATAGAACCATTTATTGAAGACTACAACCACCAAAAAATTTCAGCCACATGTTAATTATGACCATTGTCCTCAGTGGGGATTCCTAGCACATCAGTCCATTGTCATTTCCTCCAACTCTGTATGCAAAAGTTAGTTATTAATATACAGTTCAAAATACATTTCTGTGTGAAATGATCAAATCTTTTTTTTTTTTTTTAAGATTTTATTGATTTATTTGTCAGAGAGAGAGAGGGAGAGAGAGCAAGCACAGGCAGACAGAATGGCAGGCAGAGGCAGAAGCAGGCTCCCCGCCGAGCAAGGAGCCCGATACGGGACTCGATCCCAGGACGCTGGGATCATGACCTGAGCCGAAGGCAGCTGCTTAACCAACTGAGCCACTCAGGCGTCCCGAAATGATCAAATCTTAATGTGACTTACATACATCTGATTTTATCCTATGCTGTTTCCTGTGAGGGGAGCGTATCACAGTTGCATAGAATATTAGGGGTCAACTGGTAGCCAGAGCATTCATTTTACAGTTGAGAGAACAGAAACCCATACATTAAATAAATTTCTCAAAGCTGAAGTTCTTTTATGAGAGAGAGAGTTATGAGAGAGAGAGAAAGTGAGAGGAGAAGGTCAGACGGAGAAGCAGGCTCCCTGCGGAGCTGGGCCCCATGAGGGACTCGACCCCGGGACTCCGCATCTCGATGGCAGCCGAAAGCAGTTGCCAACCAACCGAGCCACCCGGCAGCCCTCAAAGCTGAAGTTCTTTTAAGGGGACACAACTAAAATAAGAATATTTGTCTCAAGTCTTAAAGTATGCAGATTTTTTAAATACATTGCACAATTATACTGAGTCATCTAGGCTCTTCTAAAAAAAATCAAAGAGAAGCATAATATATTTCTAAATAAACTGTGATAAGTCCAGTAATACTCTATTACTTTAATAAAGTGTAAAATATAAGTAACGTAATTATGGTTACCCTTTAGAACATGCTATTACCCATCATTTGTGCTACCAAGGATTTTTTTTTTTTTAATTTTAATTCCAGTACAGATAACATATAGTGTTATATTCCTTTCAGGTATGCAATATAGTGATTCAACAATTCCATACATCAACCAGTGCTCATCATCACAAGTGAATTCAATCTTCATTACCTATTTCACCCATCCCCCAACTCACCCACCCACCTCCCCTCTGGTAACCATCAGTTTGTTCTCTACAGTTAAATGTCTGTTTCTTAGTTTGATTCTCTTTTTCTTTTTTTTCCCCCTTTTGCTCATTTGTTTTGTTTCTTAAATTCCACATGTGAGTGAAATTAAATTTGTATTTGTCTTTCTCTGACTCACTTTTTTACTTAGCTTTCCACCTCTATCTAATTGCAAATGACAAGATTTCATTCTTTTCTATGGCTGAATAAGATACACATACACACACACACACACACACCCATCTTCTTTATTCATCTATCAGTGGAAACTTGAGCTGTTTCCATAATTTGGCTATTATAAAAAATAAAGCTGCTGTGAACATAGGGGTACATGAATCACTTTGAATTAGTGTTAACTTTTTTGAGGAATCTCCATACTGTTTTCCACAGTGGCTGCACCAGTTTGCATTCCCACCATCAGTGCAAGAGGATTCCTTTTTCTCCACATCCTCTCTGATACCTGTTGTTTACTGTGTTGCTGATTTTAGTCATTCTGACAGGTGTGAGGTGATATTTTAAAGTAGTTTTGATTTCCATTTCCCTGATAATGAGTGATGTTGAACATCTTTTCATGTGTCTATTGGCTAGCTGCATGTCTTCTTTGGAGAAATGTTTGTTTATGTCTTCTGCCCATTTTTAAATTAGAATACTAGTTTTTTGAGTGTTGAGTTTTATAAATTATTTATATATTTTGGATACTAACCCTTTATGGGATATGTCATTTGCAAATATCTTCCTCCATTCAGCAAGTTGTCTTTTAGTTTTGTTGATTATTCCCTTCGCTGTGTGGAGGTTATTTTGTTATTTTGAAGCTGTTTAAAGTTATTTTGTTGTAGTCCTGATAGTTTATTTTTGCTTCTATTTCCCTTGCCTCAGAGGACATAACTGGAAAAATGTTGTTATGGCTAATATCAGAGAGATTGTTGCCTATGCTTTCTTCTAGGATTTTAATGATTTCCGGTCTCACATTTAGGTTTTTAATCCATTTTGTATTTATGTTTGTGTATGTTGTAAGAAAGCAGTCTGGTTTCATTCTTTTGCTGGTAGCAGACACAGTTTTCATCTCTGTTTATTGAAGAAACTTTTTTCCATTGGATATCCTTTCCTACTTTCTTGAGGATTAATGAATGATATAATTGTAGGCTTATTTCTGGGTTTGTTTCTGGTTCTCTATTCTGTTTCATTGATCTATGTGTCTACTTTTGTGCTAGTACCTTACTGTTTTGAGTACTATAGCTTTGTGATATAATTTGAAGTTTGGAATTATAATACTTCTAGCTTTGCTTTTCCTTCTCAAAGTTGCTTTGGTTATTTGAGGGTTTTTTTGTGGTTTCATATTAATTTTAAGATTGCTTGTGCTTGTTCTGTGAAAAATGCTGTTGGTATTCTGATACGGATTGCATTAAATTTGTAGATTTCTTTTGGTTGTATAGGAATTTCATAAATATATTTTCTTCCAATCCATGAGCATGGAACATCTTTCCATTTCTTTGTGTTGTCTTTAATTTCTTTCATCAGTGTTTTATAATTTTCAGAGTACTGATCTTTCATCTCTTTGATTAGGTTTATTGCCAGGTATTTTATTATTTTGGTGTAGTTGTAAATGGGATTGTTTTCTTAATTTCTCTTTTCTGCTGCTTAATTACTAGCATATGGAAATGCAACAGATTTTGCACATTGATTTTGTATCCTCCTGAATTCATTTCTCAGTTCTAGTAGTTTTTGGTGGACTCTTTAGGGTTTTCTATATATAACATCATGCCATCTTCCTTACCAATTTGGATGACTCTTTTTGTTATCTGGTTGGTGTGGTTAAGACTTCCAGTACTATTTTGAATTAACCTGGTGAAAGTGGACATCCTTGTTTTGTTCCTTTCCCCTTAGGGGTAAAGTTTTCAGTTTTTCCCCATCAATTATGTTGTTAGCTATGGGTTTTTTAATGTATGGTATTTATTATGTTGAGGTATGGTTCCTCTAAACCTATTTTATTGAGGGGTTTAATCACGAATTGATGTTGTACTTTGTCAAATGCTTTTTATGCATCTCTTAAAATTGTCACGTGATTTTTATCCTTTTGCTTGTTGATGTGATGTATCACATTGATTGATTTGCAAATATTGAACCACTCTTAAATCTCAGAAATAAATCCCACTTGGCCATGGTGAATGATTTATTTAATGAATTGTTGGATTTGCTTTGCTAATATTTTGTTAAGGATTTTTGCAGCTATTTTCATCAAAAGTACTGACCTGTAGTTCTCTCTCTCTCTCTCTCTCACTCTTTTATTTTTTTTGGAATGTCTTTATCTGATTTGTGTCTCAGGATAATGTTGGCATCATAGAATGAATTTGGAATTTTTCCTTCTTTCTCTTCTATTTTTTTGAATAGTTTGAGAAGAATAGCTATTAACTCTTCTTTAAATGTTTGGTAGAACTTGCCTATGAAGACATCTGGGATCTCTTGCTGGTAATTGGTCTGTTTAAATTTTCTCTTTCTTCCTGCTTCAGTTTTGGTAGGTTGTATGTTTCTAGGAATTTATCTATTTCTTCTATGTTGTCTAATTTGTTGGTATTTAGTTTTCCATAATGTTTTCTTATAATTGTTTGTATTTATGTAGTGTTGATTATTATTTCTCATTCATTTGTGATTGTTTTTGAGTCCTTTCTCACTCTCTCTCCCTTTTTCACTCTCTCTTTATGAATCTGGCTAGAGATTTATCAATTTTTGTTGATCTTTTCAAAGAGCTGTCTCCTGATTTCATTGATCTATTCTATTGACCTCTTAGTTTCATAGTCATGTATTTCTGCTCTAATCTTTATTATTTCCTTCCTTCCACTTTTGTTTGTTTGTTTGTTTGTTTGTTTCAATTTTGTTTGTTGTTCTTTTTCTAGTTCCATTAGGTGTAAGGTTAGGTTGTTTTATTTCATGTTACCAATGAATTTAATCTTGATCTCACAAATTCAGTCCCATACTTGGAATCAGCAGCATTTCTTTGGCAGTTTTGTACTCCATTCTCTTCTTAGTGGTTCTTTGGGTAGAGAAACCATGTACATTTTGATCAGCTTACCAAAGCAACTTCGTAATGGACCAGGAATTGTGGATTGCCCATGACCTTGGTAAAATTCTGATTTACACTTTGGAGCCACACTGAGATACTTTTTGACGAAACAAAGACATTTCTAATGCATTTTAACTTTTGGGTTGAACTTTAGTCAGGTTAAACATTAATTTGTATTCATCTGCTTTTTTTTTTTCTTTCTTACCTCTAATATGCCACACCTAATACAGTCTGTCATTACAAAAGTCTCAATCCCTACTTTTGTATTAAAGCAATTTTCTTATTGGATTGTTTAAAAAATATATTAACAGCATTCACTTAATATTTTAAATCTAATATGCACTCCATGGTGTAATGATATGAAATCAGGGGATCTATAAACTGATGAAGCAAAGTGGGGCACTGGTTCTAGAGCTATAGTTGGTCTCAGAGGACACTTTAAAACTCTCGCATATGTCATAATTTCTTAATGATGATTTCTTTTGTTATATTATGGGTACATCATCTGAAATAGGTAAGTTCTTCTCTGAATATCAGAGTTCTAAATTAAAAGAAAACATCTGTACACAAATTATGCCAATCATCAGAGCATTGCTGAGAAAAGACAATTTTCCTAGGGGCTTGCTCATCAAATCTTCCTGAGTGTGTTTGACAGTGACATCAGGCATTTTTCATTTCTACTGAATTGAAACAGAATACTGATGGATAACATTTCAATTGCTCACCCGACAGAAGAAATACATTTATTACAAGTTAAGATAGGAAGACTTGAAAGAATTCTCACATGACATATGATATTCTCTCAGTTTCTTAGCCATTTATTAAAATTTTAAGTAGCCAAATATTTCTGTTTAGAGAAAAAAAATCAGGTTAGATAGCAGCTTATCTAACTTACTGGCTTTTTAAACAGGGTCTCAAATGAAAATAGGAGGTAAGCCACTATTTATGTGAGTTCCAACACTGGTGGTATTTATAAAATGGAGAGCAAAATTATCATTTGAAATTATATCTTATGAACATCACAAGAACAAAGTGTAGTGTCTCAAAAAAAAAAATAAGTCTTTTCCCAGCTGTCGAGAAAATAGAAATTACATGAAGAAAATAGTATAAAAAAGCAATGCTTAGCAGTGCATTCTTCTGTTTTCAAAAACAAAACCATTCATTCCTGGGTATATACTCAAGAGAATGAAAACATATGTCTACACAAAATTTTGTATATAAATATTCCTAGCAGAACTATTCATAATAGCCAAAAAGTCAAAACAACTCAAATATCCATCAGAACATAACAAGTAAATAATAGGTGCATATCCATAAAACAGAATATTATTTGGCAATAAAACAAAATGAAGTATTCATGCTAAAACACTGGTGAACTTTGAAAACATTATACTAAGTGAAAGAAATCAGTCTCAAAAGACCATATATCCTGTGATTCATTTTATATAAAATGTCCAGAATAGGCAAATATAGACAGAAAGTAAAATTAGTGGTTGTGATGGCTGGGAAGAGTTTATGGAGGAAATGATGAGTGAGGACTAAGAGTACAACCTTTCTTTTGGGGGATAAAAATATCCTAAAATTGATTGTGGCAACAGTTGTATAACTGTGACTATAGCAAGACAGTGGGTTGTATACTTTAAATGGGTGAATTGTATAGTATGTGAATTATATCTGAATAAAGCTGTTATAAAAAATGCCCAGACAATAGACTGGAAACAAAAATCACAAAAAATCAAAAACAGAAATACAAAAAACCAAAGATTTATTCCATACCATAAGAAACGTTAGTGTTTTATCAGTATTGGATAATATTTGCTTTTTAATTTATGAGACAGCATTTAGATGTCAATTATGAATATTGCTTCATTGTTTTTCTGAAGTGCAGTGTTCTGAGAAGTATTATGTTCTCAGGTATCATCAAGAGATTTTGATTTGCTCTTTATACTTCAGTTACTCTAAAATCAACAGTAGATTAAATGTACCACTTGCATTACTTTCTCTGTGTTAAATACTATTTGTAACCACTAAAAAATGCCAGTGAAAACTTAAAAGACATTAATTTCCTTCTAAAATATATATGAAATTTTGAAAATTACATTTAAAGTGAACTAAATATAGAAAATATTTAAAGAATTGAAAAGTTAAGTGTAGATATATGTGGTTCAAACATTGCTTCCCTTAGCTTTACCTATTAAAACATTAGGCTCAAGAATTTGAATAGTTAGAGGTAAAATCTTTAAATTATAAATTTCAGTTAATTTCTCATAAGATAATAAAGTAGTCTACATTCTAGCAATATATTTAAAAGAAGAATGCATCTAAGGTATGATGAATATGCATTAAATACCATATTTTTATAGTCAAAAATAATTCCATTTAGAGTAAATTGTCATTATTGAAACTGAAATATTTCCCATGGAGTTGAAGATCAAATAATATATCTGGTATGGAAGTCAGGTTTTTATTTTGGTTTTTGTATGACAGTTCTGCATTTTACATCTTATTCAAATTAGGTTTCTTCAATATCTGGCACAGCCCTCTCTGACAGATTAAAAATTGCTTTGTAAAATTGTAGGAAACAAAAAATATACACAAGGCTCATTTAGTTTACTTTCAAACTCTTTAAAATCCAATCTGAACTTGTGTTTCCTTGACTTGAGACTCGTATCCTTAACCTGAAATCCATTGCTTTATCATCATCTATTTTTTAAAGTATGATGTAATAGGAACACTGGATCAGCATAATACATTTTTATTTCCAAACAAAGTGTTTTAAACATTTTTTAAAAGGCTTTTTTTTTTTTACATAATAAGTCTCAGGGATAATTTGTCAAGGAAGATAAATTTAAAACATTTCAAAAGATATAGTTAATTATGAAACTCTTCATAGGTTTCTGTATGTTGCCAGACACATATCATTATTTAAAACATATATATGCATGCACATTTATACACATAGAAATATAAATATTACTTATTTATATAAATATACCTATTTATATTATATAATTAAATTATGTAAGTATAATTTCTGATGTATTACCACCAAAGCATTTAGCATAAGTGTAACATGTAATTCCTCCTCTCAAAAAATTTATATTTAGTTTTCATTCCATATTTTCTTAATTCTGTCTTTTAATTCTATTGCACTGCATATTTGGTTCTAGATGGCAAATTCAGTGTTCACTTATATCAAATCAATCAAAATATTAAAGCAGTTTTTTTTATTTTTGAAAGATTATATTTAAGAATTTAAATTTTAGAGAACAAACTGAATTTAATGTATTCAGAAGGTTTCTATAGAGATTGCAAGATACTTTTTTGAGACACAAAAAAAAATGAGAACAGTTTATTCTCAGTGAGTTAAAAAAATTGTAACCTCCTTTAAAAAGTTTTAGTTAATAAGACATTATGTATTGAACTTTCTGCAAGACAGCATTCTGGGAACTGTCAGTGGAAAAAAGATGTTGGAAATGCATTGCTTGCCTTTAAGCAGCTTACAGTCTTACTAAGGAGAGAAAGAAACAAGAAAAACTGAGCACCCTCTCACTTCTTACAATCAAAACATTTTTCTTCAGGTGGTTGATTAGTGCCAACAGCAACAGTAGGAATCAGGGCGAATAAATGGCCCCTGCCTTTGTCTCTCCAAATAGTCTAATACACTGACCAAAGGAGTAATTCATAGTTAGGGCAATTAGAGATTGCATCCGATTTTTTTTTTTTTTTTTTAGTCAGAGTCGGTATTTTGAATAATGTATTTGTTTGCCCTAAAATACTTAATCTGGCAGATTTAAGTCTGGGGCTGACAGTGATCAGCTTGTGAAGAGATAGCCTTTTGGTACAGGAACTAATTTTGAGAATGTGGTTTTTAGTCTTTAGGGTCAGACAGGCCTTTACATTTTCTCCCAAACCAGTGGTTCTCAGTTTGGTAATTTTGCCTCCAAGAGGAAATTTGGTAGTGTCTGGGAACATTTGTTTGTGCCACTGGGGAGTGTCACTGGTATTCAGTAGGTAGAGGCTAGGAATGCTAGCCTCTACATATCCTAGAATGCACAGGACACAATCCCTCCTCCCCGCCGCCAGGAATATTAGTAACACTGAGGTTGAAAAACCCTGCCTAGGGTTACTGGGTGGCTCAGTTGGTTAAGCAACAGCCTTCCACTCAAGTCATGATCCTGGAGTCCCAAGATCGAGTCCCACATCAACCTCCCTGTTCAGCGGGGAGTCTGCTTCTGCCTCTGTCCCTCCCCCTTCTCATGCTCTCTCTCATTCTCTCTCTTTCAAATAAATAAATAAAATCTTTAAGGAAAAAAAAAGGAAAGAAAAGAAATGAAAACCCTGCCTAAAATGAGCAAACATATTAACTGTTCAGGTTAATGTAGAGCATGAAATCAGCCAATTAACCTCCCCCCCCACTTTTTTTTTTTTTCATTTTGGTATAAGTTGGTTTAAGTTGGGTTCCTATCCCTGGCAGCTAAGTGGGTTTCACTATCAATAGAGGTTAAGAGAACTGTTCAGCACAGTGGTTACCTAGGGTTGCTGGGAGGTGAAGATATAGATGGTCCCCAACTTACTAGGGTTTGACTTAAAATTTTTTGACTTACGATGGTGTGAGAGTGATACACATTCAGTAGAAACTGTTCTTCAAATTTTAAACTTTGATCTTTTCCCAGAAATCTGTGGTATGATACTTTCTTGTGATGCTGGGTTGTGAACCTCAGCTCCCAGTCAGTCCCCTGATCACCAGAACAAACTACTGATACTCTTAGAACCAATCTGTACCCATATAACCATTCTATGTTTCATTTTCAGTGCAATATTCAGGAAACTACATGAGATATTTAACATTTTATTATAAAATAGGCTTTGTGTTAAGTGATCTTACCAATTGTAGGCTAGCATAAATGTTCTGAACACATTTAAGATAGGCTAGGCTAAACATTTTAACTTAGGATATTTTCCACTTTTGATGGATTTATTGGGATGTAACCTCATTATAAGTCAGAGAAAATCTGCACTACGAAGAGGATTTAAAAACAGGAAGGAGAAAAAAAAACAGGAAGGAGACAAACTGGGAGAAACAGGTGAAGTGTTTTAGGTAAACAGAACAAAGGTATAGACTGGAAAATAAAAATAAGTGTGAACTATCTGCAATATGTGGAAAGGAAGTAGAATTGCATAAAACAAAAAAATACTTGGTAACATATTTTGACTGGCCTTGAATGTTGGAGTAAGACACATTTAAAAGTTTTTGATCTAAAAGGAATAGTATTTCCTGGCACCATATTTTTAAAATCCCTATAAAAACAATAATGATTCATATTTACAAATTTAGAAAATTTTAAACATGTAAAGGAGTAAATGTTACCACTTCCGGAATAATTACTATTATTAGTTTAGCATATATTCTGACAGATTTTTCTCTTTCTCTCTCTATATATAATCATTATGTATATGTGATTTTTATCTTGCTTTTATATTATTCAATTAAGGTGATTAGATTCTCAGATTGTTGAAACTTTTCAGAATTTTTCATGGTCATATAAAATGTATTCATTTTATACACTGTATTTTATTTAACCTTTTTCTTATTGGGATTCCTGTTGTCAATTTAGGGAAAAAATAAATGAGTGTAATAAATATATTTCTGCATACAATTTTATAATTTATTATGAGTAAAATTATATGAAATACATAAACATAAAAATCTTGATACTTAATGCCAAAATGCATTAAGAAACATTGTCCCAATTTATATTCCTTTCAACAATCCACAGAAATTATTCCTACTTATTCTTGAAATTTAAGATAAGTCTTAGCCAAGTAGGGCCCTGGGCAAAAATCTTCTTCCTTTCCTATATTTTGCTAATAGGTTCCAATTATTTGCTATCTATGTCCAAAAAGACCTAACTATGAAAAAAACAATAAATTATGAATCAATCCATCTATTCATAAAATCACAATTCTAATAAGATATTAATCTACAGATTTTTCATTGCTTAAATCATAGTTACTTCTTGTATAATTTTGATCATAACATTAGTATTAAGGTGTCAGTGTTTTTGACATACTTAGGGCCTATCATTTGTACATCTATTTTTTATTTGTATTCAACCTATTGCCAAAAATGTTGGCTTAAATCCATCTTCTTAATCCCTGACTACTCATAAAGACAGGAGGTTTTCCTTAGTTTCATCATGAATTCTCCTGATAGTATTTTGACAGCTTTTAGAATCTTCTTAATGGTCCTAATACTCTGAATTTTTAAGCCACGTAAGTTACAACAGTAACATATCTAAGTTAGTTTTTTTCTAATAATAAATTTCAACATAGAACTCTTCTTACTCTGCTTTAATCAAAGTTTCCTTTGAAGCTCAATCCAAACTGTACTCTTTGCTAAGTGTTCTCTCCTTCTGGACTTCTACGCCTGCTCTCTGTCCACATTCTGCCCCTACTCTTCATTCCTTGCATGCCTACATACTCCTTGATGTTACCAGTTCTCTTTTACCCTAAAATCCTTCCCTTAGTTAATAACATGAACAGAATTTCTTTTAAGATATATTCTGCATAAATTAAGAGTGGCATATTTGGGTCAAAATTATCCTCCTTCAGCACTCAAGGACACACACACACACATCTTTCAAATGTATCCTATTTCTCAGCTTCATCTGCTCTCTTCAGTCTCATATTTCAGAGACAGCCTTTACAACTGGCACATCACATGAAGGACCACA
The DNA here is from genome assembly GCF_902655055.1 of Lutra lutra. Taxonomy (NCBI): domain Eukaryota; kingdom Metazoa; phylum Chordata; class Mammalia; order Carnivora; family Mustelidae; genus Lutra; species Lutra lutra. The sequence continues at coordinate 36,845,449 of NC_062290.1, read as the reverse complement.
TTTGACACTATATTAAATAATACATCTAATATGCATAATAAAATATTTGCAAAATTTTAGTTTCCTTATTTTAATTCTCTTTAAAATTCCATAGATCAGTGAATTTATCATCTTGCTTAACAACTGTGCTTTTTAAAGCACATTTTTTTTTATTTTTTTTTTTAAAGATTTTATTTATTTATTTGACAGAGAGAGATCACAAGCAGGCAGAGAGGCAGGCAGAGAGACAGGAGGAAGCAGGCTCCCTGCTGAGCAGAGAGCCCGATGCGGGACTCGATCCCAGGACTCCGAGATCATGACCTGAGCCGAAGGCAGCGGCTTAACCCACTGAGCCACCCAGGCGCCCTTTAAAGCACATTTAACTGGTGATTTTTAAACTTTAACTGCGTGTGTACATGCATGCATGAGAGTGTTGATATCATAGGGTCAAGGAAGAGGTAATGTGTGAAATTTCAGTTATATTTTTATTTTTCAAGTTAATATAATTTTAGTATTGTATCATAAGTTTTGAGCAATCACTACCACCAAAAATAAATTTGAATTACGGGGGTGGGGAGGGGGAAGCATTTTCTATTCTTTTCAATAATGAAAGCTTGGTTATTTAGGGAACAGATTTTAATTGGAATAATGTAATTCTGACTTCACTTGTAATGCAAATTATAATTACAGAATTGATTTTCTCAATGTTAATGAGCTCCTCTTGATCTAGCTATTAGCTTTTGCTATATAACAAACCACCCTAAATTTTTTTGGCTTAAAACTAAAGTCCATAAACTATTGCCTGAGGGCCAAATCCAAACATTGCCTGTGTTTTTATTTCATTTTGGTTTTTTTTTTTGTTTGTGTACTATCTGTTATTGTAAACAAAGTGTTATTGGAACACAGCCATTTATTTGCTTTTGGTCAATGACTGCTTTTGTGCTACAAAAAGAGAGTTGAGTAGTTGTGATAGAGACTGTAGAGTCCTCACAGCCTAAATATTTACTTTCTGGCTCTTTATGAGAAAAACTATTTATCCCTGACTAAAAACAACAATCACTTGTTCACTTACAACTGTTTCTGTGAGCAATTGGGGTTGAGTTCAGCTGAACAGTTCTTCTGAGGGCTTTTTCTGGACTCACTCACGTGGCTACGGTCTGCTGACCTCATTTTTGTGTCTGATGGTTGGTGCTGGCTGTCATCTAAGTGGTAAGACCCAGTGAGCAAGGAGTTTTCACACCTGTGTTTTATCACATTTCATATTCTCTCATCTACCAAAGCAAGTCACAGTGGCAGTCCCAGGATCAGTGTGCAAAGGACGGATACAAAGGTGTGAATATAGGAGGCATGAACAAATTGGGGGCTACCAAGTGCAAAAATTTACTGTGGTTCATTTCCTAATTTTACAGGTAAGGAAAACGAGGCCCAGAGATTTAAAGTGACTTCCCCATGTCATATACCTAGTCAGCGTATAAGTCTGAGTTGACACAGAATCTTTTGATTTCTAGTAGCAATACATCTATTTATTTTATATTTTTAAAATGCCATTCAGGGACGCCTGGGTGGCTCAGTTGGTTGGACGTCTGTCTTCGGCTCAGGTCATGATCCCGGGGTTCCAGGATCGAGTCCCACGTCGGGCTCCCAGCTCCATGGGGAGTCTGCTTCTCCCTCTGACCTTCTCCTTGCTCATGCTCTCTCTCACTGTCTCTCTCTCAAATAAATAAATAAAATCTTTAAAATGCCATTCAGCTCACCGTCAGTAAATAATTATGGAGCACACAGGGATGGTACAGTACAAGAGCTAAAAGCATTATGTTGGATTTCAGACCTCAGTTTTAATCTTGGTTTCACCATTTTGTAGGTGATTTTGAACAAGTGACTCAAATGTTAGGAATATGTTTCTCCTATGCAGGTAAAGATGACCGAGCCTACATTATAAGAATGTTGATAAGCAAGTAAGATGAGCTCTGTAAGGTATTATGAAAGTATTGAATCAGTGTACATGCTCAAAAAAAATGTTAGCTTCTTTTTAGTGTTATTATCCAATTTTGTATTTCATTACACAATTGTTCATACCAAATATATTGTTTATTCTTTAAATTTTATCATTATTTTCTTTCAAACTCCCAAATTGTTTTCTCTTTAATTTCACCTTTTTGGACCCTGATTTTCAAGTAACCTGAGTTTTCATCTTTAGAACCTAGTTTGTCAATTAAATGCTTTAGTATACACATAATAGGTAGCCTTGTCATATTAAGTAGAATTTTTGGTCTTTAAACACTTCTGTTTGATTAAGGCCCATTTTTGTGGAGGGAAGTCATTATTTATTGAACTAAAGCTACATTTTTGCTGGAGCATATTCCAAGACATCTGTTGAGTTTACTAGGTTCTAGGAGGTACATCTAGAAGGCCAGTATACCTCAAGGCTACACATCTACTTTGATACACAGTATCGAGGCAGATCTGTTTTGTTGCTTCTATATATTTACTATTGTTTAGTTGCCTTTACACTTATTATAAAGGAGAATTGAGTTCAAGAGTGAGTTTCATTTCTTTCATACAATGTTAAACCAAATCATTCACATAACTATTTAAATTCTGTGATTTGATTTTTTAAACTCTAGAAATCAGGGACACCTGGGTGGCTCAGTGGGTTAAGCCGCTGCCTTCAGCTCAGGTCATGATCCCAGGGTCCTGGGATCGAGTCCCACATCGGGCTTCTGGCTCAGCAGGGAGCCTGTTCTCTCTCTGCCTCTGCCTGCTTCTCTGCCTGCTTGTGTGCTCTCTCTCCCTCACTTCCTCTTTGACAAATAAATAAATAAATAAAATCTTTTGAAAAAATAATAAATAAACTCTAGAAATCACAGATGACATTCAGCTTTTTGTTTGTTTGTTTGAGAAAGCATGTGTCATATGAGCTATAAGCTCAATTTGCAAGCACATGCTTAGTTTCTAAGATCCTCTAGGGGTTTTTCCCTATAGTTGTTTTGCTTTATTTGAACTGGTCTTTAAAAGTTAGTTTCATTTTAATAACAGAGACTTTGGCTTATTTAGAAAAATAACCATAAGTGTGCCCTAAGTAAAAAACTCCCTTGAATATGTAAGAATTAAAAAGAGCAGTAAGGAAATCATGCTTAAAATTTTAGTTTCTTTCCTAAACTGTTGGCAAGGGACAAACAAGGTTGTTACAACAGACTTGTAATCATGTGCAAGATAATGCTGCTTCTAAAGGAAATTACCAACTGCAAATACAACCTCCATTTTGTTAATTATCTTATTAGAAGCTCAAATGCTTTTCTTCTGTTATGAAAATCTAGAGGAATTCAGAATATTCTCATATTCTACTGGGTAAACGTAGGGTGTCACCTTGTAGTGATATACACACACTAATCCAAAATGCCAGATTTAGGCATTCTTCAAGAGCTCACTCTGGACAGTTAGATTTAGTTTTGCATGATAAATCATGGGTTTATATTTAGGAATGCTAGGATTTGAGGAAGAATTTAGACTTGAAAGTTACCTTTGAGATTACCTGGCTGATATTCTGTCTATTGAAAAAAAATGAGATCTTGAGTAAAGAAATTTCTACAAAATATCAGATGTAGCCATTAGTAAAAGAGGGACTCAGTTATGATGGGATTTTAGGATCTAACATTATACCAATGTGTTTTCTTGGACTGGTTATGGTTTTAATAGTACCAAAGGGATTCTCTTTATTTGGTACTGGTTCATAGTCTGGACCCAACTACCCATTCACAGAATTAACAAATGAAAATGGAGACAAACAATTAGAGACTGTGGACTCTGAGAAATAAGCTGAGGGTTTTGGAGGGGAGGGGCGTTGGGTTTTGGGAGGGCCTGATGATGGGTATTAAGGAGGGCATGTATTGCATGGAGCACTGAGTGTGGTGCATAAACAATGAATCTTGGAACACTGAAAAAATAAAATAAAATTTTAAAAAAAGGACAAATTTTTAAAAAAACAAGGCACCTGATTAAATTTGAATTTCAGATAGATTTTTTTAATATAACTATATCTCCATAATTGTCGTATCACAACAGGTAGCCTTGAGATATATTAGACCTGAGTATCTGGTAAAGGGAACTTACAGGAATCAAGCAGATTAGGACCCAGGCTATAAAGCTGAGATTCTGGATGGCTTTATAATTGACTGAACAGGGGAGTTTGATGGGGAAAACTAACATAGATCCCCATTTTTTATTAATTCAGCCAAAATTATGACAGTTTAAAGGCAAGTTATAGAAAAAGTTGTGAGTTAATTAACTGAAATAGAAAAGATCACCAGATGGTATTGTGAACTTCTGACACAGTTTCCAATTGGATTGGTTCAAGAACTGAACAGGACACATCCTAAAGGTAGAAAACAGCAGAACTTCCCAGGTGAAGAGTTCCTTAAATCTAAGGAGTCAAGAGTGGAACAGAGGACTTTGAGGCCTTTTATAAATAATACATTATTCCTGGATACCAGGGACTTTTGAAGTTAGCAATCAACTGATTACCACATACTGGTGAGGAGAACAAAGAATGTCAGCCCTACTATGTCTTCTTACCCATAAACAAAACAAAACAAAACAAATCAACAAAAACAGATACTTTGAAAAATCTTAAAGAAAAGCTGGACAACTGTTTTAAGGTTGTTTATCATTTTTCTATTGTTTTATTTTTTAATTTTATTGTATTTCTTTTCAGTGTTCCAAAATTATTTGTTCATGCACCACACCCAGTGTTCCATATTTGTAATAATCCATTTTCCATCATACAGTAAATGATTTTAATGAATTATAAATTAAGCATAAAACATGAAAACTGTGGTACACTCTGTTGTTTTCCCTACTCTTTGAATTTTTAACCACAAATGGTTATTCCTAAGTGTGTGTGTGTGTGTGCGTGCGTGCATGTGAGAGAGAGAGAGAGAAGAAAGTCAATGCCTTACAAAACTGAAATCGTGCTCAATTGCCTATCTGTATACTTTATACATATTTGGTATAAAAAGGATTTAGATGTAGGTAAATATTCTGAAGTATCCAGATGATTATTTGTTGGCTTGCCAATATCATACATAAAAAATATTGCTTACTTTATTGCTGATTTATAAACATTATTAAATGAAAATGTATGCATAAAAATACATAGATCACTTACATAAATTGCATCGTTTCGTGATGACCTAAGCATATTAATAGTGGTCACTGCTGTTTGAGGTATTTACAGTGAGTTACCTTTATGCTCATTTACATTTTGATATCCTACCTTTATACTTTCTCATGTTTCACCTGGTGAAACCACATTCATACTGCATTTCTTGCTCTCAGAACCCCTCAGCCACCATGACCATGCACAGGGAACTAAATACAAGGGCTGTCTAAGCAAAAACTCATCAGAACCTGAGTTTTGGATGAGGCCTCTCCATTAATATGTGCATTCCACTTAGTCCTTCTGTTCTCTCTCCATCCAACTACAGCTAGTTTAAGCAAGAAGAGAGATATAGGTTCACTTATTCAAGCTCTGTAAAGGACAAGAGTAGAAGTGTTTGAAACATGGCTGGTATAAAGGGAAATTGAAAGCTGTGTTCTCCCTTCACTTTCTCTCTTCCCCTCCCTCACTCCTTTTTTCATTCTCTTCTTCTTCTTCTTCCTTTGCTCCTCCCTTCCTCCCTCTTTCTTTCCCTCTCTTCCTTTGCTTTCTTACACTCATTCCTACACCCACATACCCCCCAGTACACACACCTTTCCCTTTCTACACATGCCTGTTTCATTATAGTTTACTACAGAAAGTCTTCTTCTTTTTTTTTTATTTTTTTTTTAAGATTTTTTTTTATTTTTTTTTTTAATTTGACAGAGAGAGAGATCACAAGCAGGCAGAGAGGCAGACAGAGAGAGAGGAGGAAGCAGGTTCTCCGCTGAGCAGAGAGCCCGATGCGGGGCTCGATCCCAGGACCCTTGAGATCATGACCTGAGCCGAAGGCAGCGGCTTAACCCGCTGAGCCACCCAGGCGCCCCTTCTTTTTTTTTTAATACCATGATGCATGCCACTGTTAGCATCTTAACATTTTAATTTGACTTTACTCAGATGGCCAGTTACTCTTATCTTAAATTTTCAAATCCTCTGGGGGAGAATTCAGGTTGGCCTGTCTTGAGTCACATGTTCATCTGTTGACCACTGAAGGTGACTGGGAGCTTGAATACCAAGGATTAGTCCAATTGAGATCTCCTCATGGATTATTCAGCAGTTCTAGCAGAGAGGAGCATGAGAAGGAGGAAATTTATTTCCATACTATAGTTTACAGAAATTCTGTCTACACACGGGTCCTTGTGACCACATAGCAGGAGAGAAAATAGTGTCAGGTTATATGTTCAAATGGGTATTTCATCTCATTCTTTCCTGTCTACCTCTGGCAGTCAAAAGAATCTACATTTTTTCTGCATAACTCTTGGTCTGTTTGTATAGTGAGGACCACAAAGATAACTGAAAAGTCCTCAGTCATCCTAATTGTTAGTATATACACACTTTTATGAAACAGAATGCTGTTAGGCTAAATTGTTTTTATCCTTTATTCATTTGCCATATAGTGACAATATTAAAACACACACAGAGATGGTCATAAGCCTAGCCTGACAACAATTAAAAAAAAAATGTTGGCTATTTGACAGTAAAAAACAGTAAAAAAAAAAAAAAAATGGTGTTGGCTATTTGACAAACTGGAACATTTGTCCCTGAATAAGAAGTTGGCCCAAATATTAAACAAGTGTATTTCATTATATAATTCATATTGTTTATCACCAAGGGAAAGATTCAAAACACTATTAAGCACATTTTGGTAAATCAAAGACTTACAGTTATTACTTTTATATTTTAAATAACTGATTCTACATTCAGTTACTTACTTTTACTTTTATATGAACCCACAAATGATTTACCAATTTATAACAAATATCCATTTATAAATGATATAAATAAACTTTAGAATGGGGTAGGAAATATATGACTGTTGGCCTTGTCAGTTGTCAGTATGATGATTAGTTAGAGCCTTTTTTTTTTTTCTTTTAATTTGCTGAGAGAAGATGCTTTCTTTAACATTAAGCTGTAATGGAAACATTTTATTATCTTCAACACAATTACATTTCTATAGCTATATAATTAGGGTTAATTTATCTTACTTAAACTTTTATTTTCTTTCCTTTGACATTTTTCTTTTTAAAACGCCAAATTGGTGCTATTCTGCTTTATAAAATGATCAAGGACTTCTTTTCTGACTGAAGAATAGCTTCTTAAAGTGAGAGAAAAATTAGCCCATTTAATTTTCTGAGCAAATTAGTTTGTCTTTTAAGATAGATGCATAGCTCTTTATTCAAGGAATATCCCTCCTTCAATGTATTTCATGTGGTAAACCCCTCTCTTTAGAAGAGTGCTCTTATGGGGCTGATACTACTCAAACAAATGCCACTCTGAGAGGTTTTTCTTTGTCTGACAGATTGTTCTTGACCAGTTAGAGCCTCTAAAAAAGGCTGTATCCATATAAAGAAGGGCAATGCAACTGAGTTATTATTTAACACTTTGAAACACTTTAAACTATGTTTAAATCAGAAGAGAAGGATTGGTTTTAGTTATATGTTGAAAAAAAGTTGGTTGATTACACTTTCCTGAGCTGTCAGGACCCTAAGTGAATGGTTTTCCTCAATGTGTCTGGGAAGTTTGGTTACTGTATGTATGCTCTGTCGTCTTAATAGAGTCAGAACTTCCTCCTGTTGTTCCCATAAGAAGAAAGACCCCAAATTCCTGGTAGTATAGTGATTGATGATGAAAATGTTCTTCTTTTCTTGACCTTAAGAAGAAGCTGCTTAAGATATGCATGTGTTCTTTTGCTCATCATCTTATGCCAAACCTTGCTTAGAGTAGTGACGGATCACCTTTTCTTTTTTGGGGTAGCAGAAAAATGAAAATTTTCATTAAATCTAATTGTTAATCTCTGTCTCTCTATAAGATCTATTTATTTAGAGAAAAAGAACATGCCTCAGCTCTATAACTAGATTTTTTAAAAAAATCAAACAATTTCAGGAACATATTTAATCAGCGTATTTTAGGAGAAAAAATTTAAAAAGGAAACTTGGTGCCTGGACTGGTTATCTATTGCTATATAACAAATCATCCAACCAAACAGTGGTATGTGCTCATTTGTCTTCCTCATTCGTATGTCTCATCATCATGAAGGTGACAATGCAAGGCTTGGTGGTTATTGTTCTTACCTCATGGAAATTTAGTCAGATCACAGCAGAAACAGGTGTTAGCTTCAAAGACTTTTTCACTCACTTGTCTGACAGTTGATGATGGCAGTTGACTAGGGATTTAGCTGGAGTTTTTGGCTGTAATGTCTACACATCACCTATAGATATGGCTGGTTCTTATTCTCAGCTGGTGACTAGATTCTAACAGTAAGTATTAAGAAATAAAGAGAAACAGACAAAGAGACAGAGACACAGAGAGAGAGTGATACAGAAACACAGAGATAGGCAGACACTCTATTACCTTTTATGACCTAACTTTGGAAGTTACATAACTTCATTTCCATCAGTTCTATTGGTTGTGACTGTCATAAAGTTTCACCTGGCTCCAAGGGAAGAAGACATAAGCTCTATCTTTCATTAGAAAAAGGCGAGGGGACATTATGAGATGAGTGAGTGGAATATTATTAAGATCACTTTAGGAAGCTATAATCTGCCATAGGGGCTCCCAAAGGATCACAAAATGAATCCTTAGTGATATTAGATAATTTTTGTTATATACTTACCACGTGCTGTGTGATGTTCTACATGATTTATACATATTATCATTCAGATCTTACTATATCTATTTATTTAATGTGAATGCTATTGTTTTTCCTCATTCTTAAAGGATAAAAACCAAAGCTAAACACTTTATTCAATGTCACAGAGCTGAAACTGAAGATATGGATACTAGCTCTTAACGTCTATCCTATACTGTTTCCCACTAGACAACAGAAATCAATAGATAGGGAAAAGTTTAATATCTTAATTTAGAAGACCTACTGGTTAGTCATATGAGCTTGATTTACATACTTTATATCTGTGAACCATACAGATTTATGTCTAACTGTGTGGCTAGAAATAATAGGCTTTTAGGATGATAAACAAAGTTAATTATAATGTGAATTAAAAAAGTGCCCAGCACAGTGCTGATCACATAATTGTTCCCTGAAGTAGAAGGCTTGAACATGTTATTTTATCAATCTTAATTTTTTTTACATTTAGTCCTTTTTTCAAAAATGTTTCTATTTTCGGAACACCTGGGTGGCTCAGTGGGTTAAGCCTCTGCCTTCCGCTCAGGTCATGATCTCAGGGTCCTGGGATAGAGCCCCGCATCGGGCTCTCTGCTCAGCAGGGAGCCTGCTTCCTCCTCTCTCTCTGCCTGCATCTCTGTCTACTTGTGATCTCTCTCTCTCTCTCAAATAAATAAATAAAATCTTTTCAAAAATAAAATAAAATGTTTCTATTTTCATTTTAATTCATTTGGTATAAGTATATGGATAGTGCTCAACTCTGTCCTATTCAAGGCCTCCTATTTAACACCACTAATTGAATTACAGTGGTATTGGTAGATATTATAAATGATAATATGAACATTTAAATTTCTGACAAATTAGATTTTTTTTTAAGATTTTATTTATTTATTTGACAGAGAGAGATCACAAGTAGACAGAGAAGCAGGCAGAGAGAGAGAGGGAAGCAGGCTCCCTGCTGAGCAGAGAGCCCGATGCGGGACTCAATCCCAGGACCCTGAGATCATGACCTGAGCCGAAGGCAGTGGCTTAACCCATTGAGCCACCCAGGCACCCAGATTATTTTATTTTTTAAGCACTAACCTGTAGTATATTGTTTTATAATCTCATATTGTTCCAGTAAGGATATGGACTCATAAGTGCAAAGACATTTTTTGTCCTTTTGTTTTTTTTTTATTTTGTGTCCTTTTAAATATGTATGTAAATATTTAATATGCAACCTATATAATATATAATTATGTGCTATTAAAGATATCTCATATATATATATATATAAACACACACACACACACACACGTATAAATGGTTTCTTCTTTGACCTTATTTTAATTCTTGGGGCATATGCTTAGGAACATATAGCATATAGCTTGCAGTTCTCTGGCAGATACTGAGTGATTTAAGGTGAAAATTTTCTTTCTTTTCCTTTTACTTAGATTTTGTTTTCTCCTGTGTAATTAGAATGGTGTATGTTCAATAAGTGTTTGTTGATTGATCAAAGGATTTAGGTCTGATATTAAGTTTAAAGAAGGATTATCTCTTAATTTTCTCTTGTTAACTATCATTTTGGGAAAACTTAAAGAGTAATCAAGCCCCACTTAAGACTCTAATTTTGATCTGATACTAATCTAAACCTTATAAAGACTCTTTAGGTCTTTTGACACTATAGAATTTGGTTGCCGTACATCTTGTCTTGGCAAGAATCCAGAAATGTAGCAAATGTTCAGATGTCTTATAGAATTATTGAGGTTAATTTAAAATTTTGTTATATAAATGAACAAAGGGTCAGAGAACATACATGGCATATATTTTATTTAATATTTTATTTTATTACCCAAAACCTGACTTGTGAAGGAAGTTACTTTTTCATTTTTTAGAGTCTCTTCTGTCAGAATCTTTATCTCTTTTCTCTTGATGTAAATGTTGTAAAACAATGAATGTTCCCTTTATACTGTTTTATTATAACCCTGAAATAAAATACTAAGTACTTTAATTCAAATAAAATTTGACAAGAGCAATAACAAGGATAAAAAACTAGTTATTTTTCCCCAACAATATTCTGTGTAGACACATCTATGAAAGATGCAGATGTGACCATTATTTTTGAAAATGCACATCAATAATTAATATAATTTTTTTGGCAAATGTAAGTTTTTGTTTCTAATTGTTTTAGAGAGAAATATTTAAACATTTTTTTAAAGTAGCAGCCAATTTTCATAGCTTATTGTAGGCACTGTTATCTATAAACTGATGCTGACATGTAAATGTACTTGAATTTGTAGGCTGCTCAGTATGCTATTCATTATCAATCCCTAAAATGCAAGACAACTGCATTTATAGTAGCACCATTCAAATTGTGTAATTGTAGAAAACAAAGTCCTTACTATTAGAACTAGTCATAAAATAAACACATGGGAAAATATGTTAGGGAAATGTAATGAGATTTAAAAATAAAATATTGATTTCTAAATCTGGGTCATGAATTAGATTTCACATATGTTCTTCTATCTACTTTATATAATTGGTCTAGTGTCCAAGTTTCAAAGAGACCGTTATCTTTTCCTTTGACAGACATAATGATTACCTGTATAGTTTGCTCTCACTAATGGTATCAAACTAGCCTCATGGAAAAGACATTTTGAGGTGTACTTTTGACTATTACCAGAATTTGCTACCAGTTTTAAACTGTTAATCCTAGCTCCTGCAGATCTTGAAATAAGAGAAACAGAGAACTACTACCATAACTGTTAGTCACAGAATAATTCAAGCCTAATAATGTCTTTGTTGTTGTGAAGATCAGAATTAAGTTTACTTTTCACAAGAGGAACGGTCACTGGACCTTTTCTTTAGTGACTAACAGCTATTGAGTTTCCTCTTTTACTCTCAGTGCAAGCATAGTAGGGGAGATAAAAACGGAGAGGTCTTGAAGTAATTATAATCACTCATCTGTGGTGAACATTTTAAAATGCAGGTTGAATTTGCTGATTTCAGAGTAATAACATTTGCAGAAGTAATGTCTTGCGCTGAAAAAGAAGGAACACAAAAGCATTAGGAATGCATAGCATGATTCAAGGGACCAGGTTTCTAGGCTACCCTGCGGTATTACCCCCTTAGGAGTTCTAATTCCCTACTTAGGCTACCCAACTGCATTCACATGGAAATTGTCAGTGTTGCTAAAGTGACTACACACTTCTTATGGACAGAGGCCATGTTTTAGTCATCTTCTTATCCCCAGTGTATGACACAAGATTTCTGGATTAACCCAGACTCTCTAAAATTGTTCCCTACGTGAGAGAACATGTCCTTTTTCTGAAGCCATGCCCAACAACATGTGCCAGAGAACTCAGTTCTAGGACAGCCCATGGTGGACATTTAGAATGCATATCTTCTTATTAATGGTTCCCAGGTAGTCTATAGTAAAGAAACCTTGAATTTGCTACACTCTCCAAACTGGTATGTTATGGGAATCTTTCATTTTTCCTGTAAGTACTCTTTGAAGTTAGGTAGAACTAATGATTAACATGTCACACATTGGGAGAGTGGTATTTCCTGTTTTGGTGAGTACCTTATTTCTCCCCATTCCCTAAGTTTCTTTTCCAAGTGTTTTTTTTTCAATAGTGCTTTGTTTGCCCAGTAATCTACCTTGGAGTCAGAAGATTCAGTTGGTTATAAGCTTAATTCTTTATGTATATTCTTAATATGGAAATAGTAGTTTAAAAGTTAGCTTGGACCACCCCTGACAGTATGGACTCAGAGCCTCAGTCCCCTCCCTGCTTCCTCTTGACAGTATTTAACCCTTACTTCTCATCTCTACTCAGTACCACAACTTCCCATTGCTCATTTTATGTCTTTGCTGCATTACTTCCTTTACCATCTGGAGCATGACCCTCTTCTCTCTCTTCTAGATTCTAGGGAAGCAACCAAGACAGAATGTAAATAAATAGGAAAAACAGTAAGATGTGTGAGTTAAAAAAAATTTCTATAACCCCATAAAACAACATTAAAAACACAAATAATATTAGGTCTTTTAGGGGAAAATATCTGTGGAAATGATACAAATGTGACAGCAACTATAAATGGGAATAATGCTGAATCCATAAAATGTTGTCTCATAAAATGTTCAGAGTATACGGTAATGTATATGTAAATTATGAAAGTAAAAATTCCACTAAAACATTGTTTATAAATTACTGTGTAGAAGATTTTATGCCCAATCTATTGTCTGGGGATTAACTATTCAGAGAATTAATAGAGTTTTAATAAGGATCTTATTATTTTAATTTATCTAGGAGAAAAATATTCATAGCTTACCTTTCAATTTTCTAAAACATGGATGGATCTTAATCATTTCTGATTAAATTCAAGTTGCAACTTTATGAAGTCTAACTCAGAATATATCATTTAGACATGGAAATTTGAGATGCCACTGTCCCTCTAGTTATACAGATTTTTTCATTAATAAGAACAATGACTAATGAAATTACTTTTAATTTATATAACATCTTTTAATCAAAGTTTAAAATGTTTAATTTTCTAGTAAAGTTTCAGTTGCATTTTATGCATGCAAAAATATATATTTCCTCTTAGAACAGTTTTGTTTCTCTACAGAATACCTATGCAGTTACTGAGTATTTATTTTGTGCTCACGGTACATCTATCCACATTAACTGCCTAAAGACCTGTGTTTTAAATAGCTATAACTTCTGCAGTGTTCAAATAAACAGCTAATTATGTTAGAGGGATGATGATGATGGTAAGGTTAGAAGGAAATGATGATGATAGATGAAGAGGAGAAAAATGGGGAGGGGGAGGGGAGGAGGAAGAGAAAGAAGAGGAGGGGAAGGACGAGGAGGCAGAAGAGGAGGAAGAGGAGAGTAGGAGCAGGAAGAAGGGGATAGGTAGAAAGGAGGAGGGAGGAGGAGGGAGGAAGAGAGGGAGAAGGGAAGAAGAAGATGAAGGGGAGGTGTAGGAGGAGGAGGAATAAAGTAGCAATACTTTCTTGAGGTTTTACTTTCTGTCTGGTGTTGTTCATGTACTTTGCAGATAATCCTTTAAACAACCAAAGGAGTTAAACATTAATCATCTATTTTCTGGGTAAGGAAACTCATGTTTAGACAGGTAAAATAAACTTCCAAAGTGTATATATCTAATAATTTGCATAATTGTGTTTCAACCTTCTGTTATTCTTTTAGCCAGTTTTGTGCCCATACAACTGTTAGAGGATTTGAGAGGCAAGAACAGAGAGAAAGATGCTCAGGAGACAAACAGGAAAAAAAAAAAAATAGGGAGTAACAATTACCAAATGTGTTTATATTTCTTCAATGTTCAGTGCTTGCTTTTTGATAGAAAGTATTGCATCACTGAATTGGCTTATAATATCTTCCTAAATTTAATTTTTCAAATTAATTAATTCATTCATTCATGCATCCAACAAACTTCTACTAACTACATACCATTAAAAAAAAAACAACATTCCTTTTTCTATATACATCTATACTTTACAATGAGAGAAAAGGGCTAGTACACCAATATTTATAGTGTAGTGTCTGTGGGGTCACCTAGCACATCTTATACATATGAGACTATCAATGAGTATTAATTAAATAGTGAGTTATACCCTTTGCAAGCAATAATTTTATGGAAAATGCTGTTACAATTATAACAGGAAATCTTAGGTAACATATGTTTAAAAATTTCAAGTTGTTATTTTTATTATCATATTAAATATGTATCATATGGCTTTACATCATAACCTTTGGTCATCCTGTACTTAAAGGAATATATATCCATTTTCTTAATGATATATTTGCTGTACACAGCATTCTAAAACATATGACTAATGTGTCCTAGGAGGAAAACTGATCCAGAGTATATTGAAATCTGTTTTTCCCAGCTGGGGTTTGGTAGAATTGCATTTTATTTTCCCTATGTTTAGGGTAACATGTTTGTCAAAAAATTGGAAAATGCCAAGCCTTAAATAAGCTCATAATTATAAATAACATTTGTTTGGACAGTCAGGTACATTGTCTTAATGTTCTAATATACTTTCATAATAGCTTCATTTTATTATTATTAAAAAACAAGAGATTGAGAAGAGTTTCCAATATATTGATAATACAACAAATTGTGTGCTGAACTGTCATGAAGACTTAAAGAATATGTCTGGAGTCTAAAAGACTATGTTTGAAAAAAATAAAAATAATAAAAGACTATGTTTGAGCTTACGCAAGTCAATATAGAATCAGTGAATAAAGAGTGCTTATGAAAATAGACCCCCTGAAGCAAATAATACATCATATGTCAACAAAAAAAGAAAGAAATTAAAGTTTAAAAAAAAAAAAGTAGAGCCTGATAAAAGGTGCAACCATTCTAAAATCATTGTTCAATTAAAAAAACAGCAGACATAGTTTTTCTTCCTGTGTTGGGCATTGTTGGAATATCAGTCCCTCCGACAACCTTATCCACATAGAACATAACATTTTCAACAGGGGCTCTACAATTTAAGTTAATTTGAACCAAATTTTTAATTTTATCTTTTAATAAGATGATTCCCTATTCATACCTAGAATGCAAGAGGGACTTTTATTCCTCTTCAGTGTAATAAGTCGCTTTGGTATGAAAAAATTTACATTGACCATAAACTCATATTTATGCGCCTTTATCTCTATAATGTCCGTGGAAACTTGCTTTGTTGTGCTCTCTGACATGCACTTCACTCTATTTGAAAAGTTGCATACAGAACCCTGTATCTAACAGGCATTTATTAACCATCCATCTTGTACAGGACATGGAGCTGGGTGCAAGGGATGCAGAGCTTTCATTAATCAGTATCTCTGCTTGGAGGGAGATTGAAGTTTAATGAGGATGCCTTGAAACAAATATTACAGCACACTGAAGGGAGTAAAGATACAAGTTAGATGTACTTTAAGAATGCAATAATAGGGATGCCTGGGTGGCTCAGTTGGTTAAGCGGCTGCCTTTGGCTCAGGTCATGATTTCAGGGTCCTGCTCAGCGGGGAGCCTGCTTCTCCCTCTCCCTCTGCTTGCCGCTCTGCTCACTTGTGCTCTCTACCTCTCTGTCCAATAAATAAATAAAATCTTAAAAACAAAAAAGAGCTTTGAGACTCAAGAAAACAAAACAAACAAAACAATGCAATAATAGAATGACTAACTCTCTAAGAAGGACCAAGTAGCAATATACAGAGAGGTTGCTTCTGATCTGGGTTTTTTGCTGTTGTTGTTGTTCTTTTTTTTTTTTTTTAAATTTTTCTTTTTAGTGTTCCAAAATTCATTGTTTATGCACCACACCCAGTGCTCCATGAAATATGTGCCCTCCTTAATACCCACCACCAGGCTCACCCAACCCCTCACCCCCTCCCCTCTAAACCCTCAGTTTGTTTCTCAGTGTCCACAGCCTCTCATGGTCTGGGGCTTAAGGAATGGGTGGGATACCAGTAAATTCCAACAGTGAGAAAAAATAATGATCACTGAGGGCCCTCTATGTGAGTCTCATGCCATGCACTTTACACGTATTACCTCATTTATTCCTCCCAAAGCTCTTAGGTACCATCATTATTATTCCAAGTTAGGTAAGTGAACTGTAGAGAGTATAACATACCCAATGTTACACAGTAACTGATAGAAACTTGCTGCAAACTTTGGAATTTTTATAACTTTAAAGGGCTTAATTTGGTGCAAAGGTCTGATTCCAAATAGGAAAAAAAAAATTAATTAAGAACATAAGGACAAGCATACATGTACAACATCTTTAGGTCTGGGATTATAAATTCAAAGACTGGACTATTGGTATACATGACAGGTAAAATAGGAGGCTGAAATTAGAGGTTGGGGCCAGACTGTGAAGAGTTTTATATGCTAGACATTTGTAGTTGTTACTGTCACTAATACTGTGCATATATTCATTGATGGCGAAAAGATATATATTTTTTTCCTTTAGTATCTTGTGGGATTTTTTTTTAAGATTTTATTTACTTATTTGACACAGAGAGAGAGAGATCCCACAAGTAGGCAGAGAGGCAGGCAGAGTGGGGTGGGGGGAAGCAGGCTCCCCACTGAGCAGAGAGCCCGATGTGGGGCTCGATCCCAGGACCTTGAGATCATGACCTGAGCCGAAGGCAGAGGCTTAACCCACTGAGCCACCCAGGCGCCCCTCTTGTGGGATTTTTGAAGGAAACTATGGTATCAGTGTGAAAGTAGTAGTGAAGGGTAGATCTTACAGGAAAGAAAACAGAGAGTATTGGTTCTAAACCCGTTAAATGGAGCTATGCAGTTGTACAGGTGGGAGGATATTGATGAGAACTTGTATTGAAACAGTAAACACAGGTCTGTGATATTGTGGAATATCAGATCTCACTAGTAAAATATGTCCTATGATCAAACCTCCACAGCAAGAGGATTTTTTTTTTAATACACAAAGTGTAATAAACATTAAAAAAAATTAACACTTAACATGAGAAGAAAATTAATCCTGTCTCAAAAACACTAGCTTTTTCAGCTGTGGCCAAATTCTTATCCAAGGCAGAATATAAATGTGGAAACCACTCAGGTTTCATAATCAAAGGAAACTATTATCCTCAAACCAGTGACCTCAAGAAGAAATAAGCATGACATTAAAGAAGACTTTCTTTGAATAACTCCCTCCCCAAGAGTGAATAGCCTTGGATTTCTGAAAGGTATCAGGCAAAACCGTTTATCAAGTGTAAAGGGATGGTAGAAACTAAATTGCCTCAGGCTGTGAAAATGGAAGCCCTAGTTTAAAGGCAGAAATTTGTATCAACTTTTAAATTTTCCATTCTTGAAGCATAACCATTTCTCTCCCCACCCCCACCCCATCTCTCCCTTTCTTTTCCACCCCCTCTCTTTTCTCCAGCGGAGCCCTGGTGACATTTTGCATATTCTGCCTATTTTCTGCTAGAGAAATGTTATGTTATGGCACATCTCTTGATCACATCCAGAAATGATGTAGCAAGGTTACAAAATTTATAGCCATCAGCTCACTTAATTAGAGGTAAATTGTACTGTTTCCTCAACTACCAGAAAGAAAAATGTCCATTGATCTTATCTAAGCCCTAGAACCAGATATTCTTTTTTAAATCAGGCAAATCCTCCAGCTGATTGGTTTTATATGATCCTAAATAGGCAGTATGTTATAATCAGCAATGCAAAGATAAATTTGAACTCAATGCCTGTCTCCAACAGTGAAGTAAATCTATATTCATTACTATCTCCCTTAATCTAGCAGAGTGCCTGGCACGTAGTGGGGACTCATATATATATATATATATATATATATATATATATATATATATATATATATATATATATGCTGCTTCAGTAAATGGACACTGGTCTAATGATTCGATCCATCTAAATCACAGTATCTTGATCTGTTATGACAGATGATGGATTATACATAAATGTACCTAAAACAAGTCTTGGTAGTGCCCTAGTCTCATGTCTTGTTAGGCCTAATATAGTCAAAAAGCTTCAGTATTTTAGCTTACCATTATTTGCTGAGATGAAATTTTATATGGAAGTTTAAAGAAATCAAACAAATGAAGAACAGCACTTCTGTTATTGAGAAGAGGTTAGAAGACCAAAAAACGAGTTTATTCTTTGTCCTGATTTCACCACAACCAGACGTAGGAGTTTGAAAAAAAAAAAAAATGCAGTTTCAAACTAATGGTAGAGAAATATTTATTCTAAATTGATCATGTTCTTTTTATTCTGTCTTATATTTCCAGATTTTCTGCTTCACAGTCCTAAATCCAGAGCCCCTTTCCCCTCACATTGGCTTCTTTAGTCTTATGCATTAGTGCAGACATGAAAACAACCTTGATGTTTAAGTACATTTCTGACAAGGTGGGTCGATTTGCCAATGAAAAATACAGCCATGGTTTCTTTCACCATTAGTTATGATAAATTCCTGACTTCTTGTCAATTACCTTCATAGATAATCAGTTTCACAGTTTTATTGTAGTATACTTGACATGCAAAAAATGCCCCTATTTAAAGCATATGGTTGCATAAATGTTAACATACATATTTATCTATGAACCATACCCATATTAAGATAATGAATGTACACATCACCCCCAAAAGCTTTCTTGTATGCCTTTATAATCTTCCTTCCTCCCAAACTATACTCCCCAGGAAAACAAAGATCTACTTTTTTTCACCATAATGGTAGTTGCATTTTCTAGAATTTTGTATGAATATGATCATGCAGTGTGTACTATATTTTTTACCTCTTCTTTCACTCATCATTATTACTTTGATATTTACCCATGTTGTGTGTATAAATAGTCTGTTACTTTTTTCATTGTTGAATAGCAGTCCATTGTATGGCACATTACAATTTGTACATCTTTTATTAATGTTGTCTTTGGACATTTTGTTTTTTGATTTTTTCTTTAATGATATTATTTTGCAATTTCAATCCTCATTGTTCATTGCTAATATATGGAAATAAAATTCATTCTTGTATATTGTTCTTATATTCTGAAATCTGTCTGAACTCCTTATTAGCTCTTTCTTGGAAATTCTTTAGGTGACAAGTGATCATATTGTCTGCACACAAAGTTGGTTTTATATCTTCCTTTTCCATCTGTGTACTTTTTACTTTCTCTTGCCTTATTGGCTAGGAACCACAGTAAAGTATTAGATAGAAGTAGTGAGAGCAGACATCCCTTTCTTTTTCCTGATCTTATAGTGTAAGCATTTAGTCTTTCTTCATTAAGCAAAATTATTAACTAAGGTTTATCAAAGATTTGTTTAATGATGTTGAGGAAGTTTCTGTTTATATTATGATAAGTTTTTGTCATGAATGGCTTTGAGATTTCTGTTAAATATACTTTTAATGCATCTTTTGAGACAATCATTTTTTTTCTTTTTTGTCTATTAATATGACAGATTATTTCCGTAGAGTTTTGCATGCTAGACCTACTTTAAATTCTTAACATGAATCCATTAGGACATGTTTTATTAACTTTTTTATTTGATTTACAGATTGCTATAGAATTCCTAAAATTGTCTTACCAATTATACATCTGTGTTCATTAAGAATGAAGATCTGGGGGTGCCTAGGTGGCTCAGCTGGTTGGGCATCTGCCTTTGGCTCAGGTCATGATCTTGGAGTCCTGTGATGAAGCCCTGCGCTGAGCTTCCTGTTTGGTGGGGAATCTGCTTCTCCCTCTACCCTTCTCTCTCTCTGTCTCTCTCAAATAAATAAGTAAAATCTTAAATATAAAAAAAAAAAGAATGGAGGTCCGTAGTTTACATTTCTTGTGATGTAAAGAAGTTTATTCCTTACCTGTTTAACACCCCAGGTAATATCTTATAATGTACTCTTCAGTACCGGCTTGTATTCTCTTTTTCTGGAGAATTCTCCTTTCCTTCTCCTTTCTTACATATTCATTCTCACATTCCTGCCCTGAAGCTCTTATTTGTGTAATGTTTTAAATGTTGCCTTCTATATTTTTTGGACTCAAAAGTCATCTTATTTCCTATGGACTCACACCACGAAACTCTAAGCAATGCTATTATATGATAAGATGTTCAAGCCATTATGACTATTCTGTTGTAACAGCTGTACTCAATCCTATTATACCTGATGCATTTCATTTTTTATGTATATATTTTATTTCCCTTTCCACTATCTGAAATGAAATATAACTACATGAATAGAATGATGTAATTATAATGTAAAGGAGACATAAAAAAGGAGTAATTGATAATGAAGCAATTATATATATTATGTTTTATTAACACTTGGATACTACTATGGAAACCTAATGAAATAATCAGATGTTTGCACCTATATACAGAATATCTTTAATGGACCAGCTACAGATTCAGATTTATTACATTGTAACTCAAACATCCTGAGTAGTATTCCCGTGTAAGTAATATGATTATGCTTAATAGAAAAGAAATTTTGGTTAAAAAAATAATTTTGCTATGTTTAATCTTTCCTTAATTTAAGCAGAGATTACTTCATTAGAAAGTATACTTAAAATGTGCAGAAGTGTTCTATGTTTAAATTCCAAAGAGTGTTAAAGGTTAGGCTCAGGTAACCATGTATTACTTCCTCTTGATACTGAACATCCTCCCAAAAGAGGATGTGGTAGCCTTCTTTGTTTTATAGGACTGTCCTAACTCTCCTTACTGAAATTCCCATTTGGCCTAAATCATTCTGATAAACACATGATCATC